>NC_086258.1:4168080-4498080 GCF_021018805.1 Prinia subflava | reverse complement strand
GCCCTGAGCTGGTCACTTGAAGCTGAAATGTGAGCACTGAGCATTTCTCCTCCCAAACAGCCTGTGAGGAGCTGAGCCTGATGCTCCTGAGCTCCCTGGGATACAATCCTGAAGCATCAAGTGAGCTTAGTCACATGGTGCCTCCTTATTTCTCATCCAACAGGAGCAGGACAAACCCAAATCTTGGTTTAAGTTCAAACCTTCTATGAAGTTAAATTTCTTTGCTAAAGATTTGTTTTGGAAACAAACCTGCTATGGGAAAATTGGGAGCACTTACCCGTGTCAAACCAGCTCTTCCAGTGTTTTCACTGTCACATTTATGTTAGAGTTTTTGAAAACCTTGCCAATTTGAATTGTATTATTATTATATTATAAATAGTCTATACTGTACGTTGTTGTTGTTCTCCTCCTTCTCCTTCTCCTTCTCCTTCTCCTTCTCCTTCTCCTTCTCCTTCTCCTTCTCCTTCTCCTTCTCCTTCTCCTTCTCCTTCTCCTTCTCCTTCTCCTTCTCCTTCTCCTTCTCCTTCTCCTTCTCCTCCTTCTCCTTCTCCTTCTCCTTCTCCTTCTCCTTCTCCTTCTCCTTCTCCTTCTCCTTCTCCTTCTCCTTCTCCTTCTCCTTCTCCTTCTCCTTCTCCTTCTCCTTCTCCTTCTCCTTCTCCTTCTCCTTCTCCTTCTCCTTCTCCTTCTCCTTCTTCTTCCTCCTCCTTTGTCTCCTTCTACAGTTTTGCTGATTGAAGAATAGAAACAAAGCTTTCTGTGAAAATAATTCTCCCATCCATCCATCCATCCATCCATCCATCCATCCATCCATCCATCCATCCATCCATCCATCCATCCATCCATCCATCCATCCATCCATCCATCCATCCAGCTTCAGATATGTTATTTATGTTTGTGAGGGTTTTTCTTTGGGTTTTTTAATGCCTTAACTCCACAGAGAATTTTCAAACACTTGTTATTTTCATGCAATTTGGCGCTGTGTTGAACTTTAAAACGTGGATGTTCTTGGCAAAGCTGAGTTGTCCCAATGCACCACCAGTGACCCGAAACATTTTCTTGCCACCCTGAGAGGACAAAATCTCTGCTCTCCCAAATGGTATTCCCTCAGCTTGGCACAGTTTTCTTGATTGTATGCAGAAAGCTTTACTTTTCTACTCCTGAAACACCAGGTTTTTAAAGGAGTTGTTTTAAGGTCAAGCTTGTTCTGTTCCATTTCTCCTGTGTAGATGGAGCCGGACTCATTGGTCCTTGCACTCCTCACTCCCTGTTTACTCACCTCATCACCTTGGGCCCTGCTCCCTGGGCCAACCTTCTTTTCCAGGGAAGGAGCTTGCAAACATTTTATTGTGCATGTTTGTGAGTCAGTCTTTGCTTTGATTGAATTCAACAAGGTAGAGAACAACAAGCAAGCTCTGTGGCTGGAGCAGTGTCTTGGGTTGAAAAATGTAACCAAAATGTGTATTCTAATTTCATCTGTTGAAGTCGGTTGGGAGATATTGTTCCTTATCTCATGTGACTCTGGGGGGGGGAGAGGGCGGATGCCTTCTGTCAATGGGACACCTGATAACACCAGATAAGGCAGGGCCTCCTTATCTCTTCCTGCACCCATCCCCCTCCGAGGGACATCCCCTGTGAATGGGCCATTGAAGGCTCTCACAGGACTGATAACATCACCTCATCCCATTGTGGGATGCTCCACCCAGCGGGAGGAGCCAGAGCCTTTCCACAGGGATAAAACAGCAATCCCAAACACCAAGAGAGCCTGTTCCCACTGGATTCCCAGAGGATGACTGGACCCTTTCTTGAGGATCATCTCTACTTCAATGGAGCCACATCTGTCACTCTGGGAGGACTCACTGTGGGCTGCTCCCAACACCCTGACCAACAGGGTGTCAGGTTTGCATTCTGACTCTGTCAGTGCTCCTTTGTACTATTGCATTTATCTTATTTTAATTTAATTTTATTTTTAACTTTCTTGTTGTTTGTTCTCTCTCTATTAAATTGCATTTCTGACTTAGAGTCTCACTGGTTTTGCTTTCAAACCAGCACAGGCAGACACAGAGAGGGCTGTTCCATTCCTGGGGAGAGCACTCAGCAAAGACAGGGCCAAACAGAGACAGAGGCCTCCCCATCCCCTATCCACTCTGACAGCCTCCAGCAGGGGTACTGGAGGTTTAAGAGAACAGGTGTAGCCTACAATTAGAACTGTTTTCTCCCATTGTTCCATGAAAACAAAAAGATAATTCTTCCAAAACAAAAGCGTGCCTGAGTGATGCCTCCCTTTCCATCCCGTTTCCAGCAGAAGAAAACACAAACAAGGAATCTTGTTTTTCATTGTTAAAGTGTTTATTTTTTTCCTTTGGCTGTGGTAGAAATGTTCATTTTGATGATATTGTTGAAGTCACACTCTTTAAACACATGGCTTATGTTGAAACAATGAACAAATATTATTTGATGTTTTCTGCTATGTTCGCTTTTCATTATAATGGCTCGACAGTGCTGGAGTTGAAGATGTTCATAAAAATCAAACATCATGATGCTTCCCGATAATATTTTGACTATTTTGATCTGGGGGTAATTTTGCATTTGAATTTTGATGTATGACAAAAACAAGCGTTAAAATTTCAGGAAATCAGCTCTGCCTGCTCTTCTCCAAGGGATGGAGTGATCCCAGTGATGATGTTTGGACAGTGACTGTGAGGAGAAACCCTTCTTCAACTGATTAAGCAAAAGAAGACTGGTTTTTTTTCTATAATTAAAGAGGGTTGGCATTTTAAATTTGTGATGATTAAGAACTAGAGATTAACACAAATAAAACCACTTTAGAAATCCAGTAAAATTTTATTTAGCAAAAAGAAGAGGTTTAAGGGTGAGAGGAACCAGATTTTCCTACCAAACAGTTCTTTCTCTGTTTAAATTGGAATGAATAGCAGGGGAAGAGCCCTACATCCATCACTCAGCATTCCTAAAACGACCGATTTAAGAAAACAACTCTGTCTCGTTTCTTAAATTAAGGTATTAGAACCTGTCTCTCTGCTCATCTCTTCTTCTCCAGGCCAGGATTAAGTTTTGATTTGTAACAAAATTTGACACAAATCTGACATTATTTTGACCAGGCGTTGTATTCAGGAGATTAAAATGAGCAGCTGAAAATGGCACTGACATCCCTGGCCTCGCCTCCTTCCCACTGCTTCTCTGGCTGCTCCCCTCTGTCTCCTGCCTCCCTGAGACCTCTCTGCTTGTCCCTGTTCTCTGGCCAGGCTCACTCAGTGTCCTCGGTCCCTTCCCTTTGCCTGAGCCCCTCTGGCCCCCTCGAGGAGAAGGATTTTCACCCACTGCCTCCCAGAGCTGTGTCCCCACGTCACGGCAGCGCCACGCGGGTGCCATCCCTGTCCCTTCCATTTCCTCACAAATTGAATTCATCACCAACGTAGGAATAAATCCCCATGAGAATAAAAGTTCTCGGAGGTAATTGAATCACACAAGAGTGATGGGGCTTGCTGCCTTTTTTTTTTTCCCCTTCCCTTGACTCATTCCCAGCCGAGGTTCAATCAGCATTCATTACTCCCACCTCCCTCTATCTGAAAGCAGCAGAAGAACCGGGGGAAGGAGGACTCTTCTTCTCCTGATTAAATCTTCCAAACATGATGGCCTATCAAGCTCAGTAATTTGGGAGCCAGGAAACACAAGATTTTAATTCAACCCAGCTAAAAAGGCACGACCTGTGGAACCAGCTGAGAAGAACACAGCAGCAGAATTGTGTTGAGCTTATGGTGCCTTAAAATATTCTTTTCAAAGAACAGTTTGATTAAAAAGTGTTTTAAAATATTTTCAAACCTAGAGGCACTTGCAGTGTTGAAACAATTTGCAATCAAAAGAAAATCTTTTGATTTGACATTTTTGCCCTCTTATTTGATTTTATTTCACATTAAGGATAATATTAGGGAAAAAAAAAAAACCCTCCTAAAATTGAATTAAAATAATAGCAATATTCCACACATACATGTCACTTGATTAAACATTTAGATTGCAGCGTTCTGCCATTCTCCAAACGAAACATTTTTTTGACATTGTGAAATGGAATTTTTCAATAAGCTGGTTTTGATCTTTCTAGAAAAAAAAAATAAATAAAAAGAAATACCCCAGGATCCTCTATAAAAACAGCATTTCGGGGGATTCGGGCTGGTGTGCGGGAGGGCGGTGTGCTCTGCGGGGCTGCGGGGTGCGGAGGCACAGCTCGGAGGTGGCACCGGGGGTGTCACACAGGGACGCGCGTCGGGAGCCGGCGGTGACACCGCGCCAGCCCCGGGGCACGGCCCGGGAGGGCTCGGCCGTGCCCCGCAGAGCCGGGCATGGCAATGTTCTGCGGCTGCCGCGAACGCCGGGCTCGGCAGAGCTTTCCCCGCTAGAGGGAAGTGCATTCCCACGCTCAGGGGTGACACACGCCGGGCTCTGCCCGCCCTGTCCCCTCCTGTCCCCGCTGGACCGGCCGGGAGCGCGGCCGGACCCTCGGCTCCCATCGCAGCATCCCTGCAGCTGCGGGGGAAGGGGAATTGCTGAGGCCACACCCCAAACCCCTTGCCCACCTTGGTGGATGTTTGTCCAGCCCTGGCACAGCTGCCCTGGCCAGTGGTGGAGTCACCATCGCAGAGGGCAGGAGAAGACTCAGGGGTGACCTCATCACTCTCTATGACTCCCTGAAAGGTGGCTCTGCTCAGGTGGGGTCGGTCTCTTTCTCCAGGCAGCACTGACAGAATGAGAGGACACAGCCTCAAGCTGCACCAAGGGAAATATAAGCTGGATATTACGAAAAAGCTTTTTACAGAAAGGGTGATAAAATATTGGAATAGTCTACATGGGGAGCTGGTGGATTCACCATCCCTGGATGTGTTTAAGGAAAGACTGGATGTGATACTCAGTGCCATGGTTTAGTTGAGGTTAGGGTTGGGTTGGACTTGATGATCCTGGAGGTCTCTTCCAGCCTAATGATTCTGTGGGATTTAAAAGATCTGTGGGTGTGCTGGGGACAGGGTTCTTCTAAGCAACTCGTGACAGTACAAGGGAAACCGCCTGAAGTTACACTATGAGAGGTCCAGATTGAATATTGGCAAAAATTTCCTCACTGGAAGAGTGGTTAAACACTGGAAGGGGCTGCTCAGGGAAGGGGTGGAATCACCATCCCTGGAAGTGTTCAGAAAATGAGAAGATGTGGCACCTCATGGTAAGGTTTAGTGGGTATGGCAGTGTTCAGTTGAAGATTGGACTTGAGGACTGTGGAAGTCTTTTCCAACATCAATGATCCTATGATTGTGTGGTTTAGTCACTGACCTGGCACTGCTGGGTTAATGGTTGGACTCAAAGATCTGAAAGATCTTTTGCCACCTAAACGGTTCAATGGTTCTGTGTCCCCTCAGTGGATGAAAACATGGGCCAGACTTGAGCTCTGCAGGGAAAGAAAGGGTTGAGCTGCCTGCTGACTCAAAGGACATCTATAGAGCTGTGCTTGAGCTTGTGGAGGTGACTGAGGATCAGGCCCCGAGCCATTTCAGCTCTGGCTGCACTTGGAAAACCACTGAGTGCAGATCTGTGCAGATGGGCTGGAACCCAGGCAGGGCAGCACAGTGCAGGCAGTGAGGGTGTGGGGATGGAGAAATCCAACCCAGGCCACATGGAATGGTGAATATGTGACCAAATCAAGTGTTTGTTCAGCCAGAAGGGCTCACAGATCTCCTCCTGAGCAGACTGGCTTTTGAAACAAACCCTCTCTGTGTTAGTGCAGATGTAAGAAAAGATGTGTCTCCGTGAACACACAATTGGGACAAAGGCATCTGTGAGATGCAGATTTAAGCTTTGAGCTGCACAAACCCATGGATATAAACAACCTAATTACCTGGGTAAAACTGGGAATGCTGACATGTAAATATCCCCAGGAACCCGGGCAGCACTCCTGGGTCCTTGTGGATGTGCTGCATGGATGCACAGGCTGCTGTCTGCAGGAGGGCACAACCTCCCTCCCTTCACACAGCTGAGCTCCAGGTGGGAGCAGCCCTTGGAAAAGGAACAGGCAAAGCCAGACAAATGTACCTGCACAAATCCCAGCCTGAGACTTTGGGCCTGAAGAAGCAATGAGCAAAGCAGGGGAGAGAGAACACAGAGAGGAGAGGATGAGGGATCATGGTGAAAAAACCTTCAAATGGTCTGAGGAACCTCCAGGTTGAGGTTCCCCCAGGAGGCTCAACTGCAAGGGGACATGAGTGTCTTTCTGGTGGCTCTGGAGCTGTGGTGAAACGTGTCCCTCACACCCTGAGAGGGGAAATCACTCTGTCCTTGCTCCCAAGGAGTCTCTGTTTCCACATGACCTCATTTCCTGAGAAGGTCAGTGATGCTCATGGACATATTGAGCAGAGAATGAGCCCAGCAGTCTCAAGCATGGGGTAGAACACCTTGGTCCTCAAGTTTTAGTTTAAAACAAACTTTTGGGCAAGAGTGGACATCAAAATTAACCCAGTGGTTCCTCCTACTCCTCCCAAGAGTACAAACTTCTGTGGGCTTTAACACTTCAGCTGTTTTTTTCTTTCTTGCTGCCTGAAGGGCTGTCATCAGTCCTGGGGAAAAAACATTTCTACTTCTGTTTTGGCATTTTGCTGCAGAACCTGATAAAATGTATAATTTTCCCCTGGTCCACCCCATCAGCTCTCAAGAGCAAAGTCTCCAGCCAATTTAAATTTGTGATACCCTGTGGAAGGCAATAGAGATTTAATGGAGCTACTTTGTGTTAAAGCATCTGGCCCCAAATTCTCCAGGGAAGCAGAGTATCATGTACCAGATCAAAGGGCCAGGTTGATGTGTGCTGCAAACAGGGAATGGGCAAATTTGTTAAGATGGAAAATGATTTTGCCACCTGCTTTCTCACCTTGAGCTTGGCCTAAAACAAGGTTGTGGCAGGGTTCCTAGATGGAGTTGTACTACAATAATTAACAAGAATATTATTACTCAAGTAGTAGTTTTGTTTTACAGTTTTAGGCTTGTTCTTCACTTGTTTCATTCTTTTGCTGCTGAAAGAAAGAAGCAGCAGACTATTATAAGACTGTCTGGTGTCATATTTTAAATGTATTTGACAGCTAGAAATATGGAAAACCCATAAAGGAAGCCTGTCTGAATACAGTGAAATTTCCAGGATAATTTTTCCCTGATCTGGATGCAACGCTGAAAGCTCAGCTCAGGTTTAGGCTGCTCTTCCAACAAGAGCATCTTGAGTTTTGGTCTTGTTTCAGATATCAGGTTGTTTCTGCTGTATCACTGGGATCACTCCACAAATCCAGAAGTAGAAGATGTTTTTATCATGGTGTTAATCCCACACAGTAAGAGCAGACACCATCTGGGATATAAGGAGTGGTGCTGCTTTGTGGCCTGTAATTTTGCAATTCAGGAGCAGATACTAAAAGATACCTGAGTGTTTTCTTTGGGTACATGTTTCAAGGATAAAAAGAACAGTGTCCAACTCTACACATGGGCAACAAAACCTAGGCATGAGTTAAAAGGCCAAAGTGAGTTTTTAAAGATTGAAAGTAAAATAGAGAATTCATCCTGGAGTATTTAAAGTGACTCATGGACACTGCGAGCAGCAGGTCTGGAGTAAAAGAGATCCCATCTTGATGTCACCAAGAGTTCTGCAATTTTGTGGTTCAACCCCTCTTTAGACACGTGAAACATGGCTCATCTCCTCCATCAGATCAGCAGAACAGGTTGTGTCGGCCCTGGGGGGGATTTTGTTCTCATCAAGTTTCTTCTTCCCTGTTTTTTGTCCTGCTGTGGGAGCAGTTGCCAGGTCTGCACTCTCATTCTCAGAAGCCCTGAGGAGCAGCCTGAGGAGCAGCCACCCCGTTTCCTCTGCTGATGCCCTAAGCCCTGTCCTGCTGCCCTCCTCATCCTGGTGGGCAGCACAGTCAGGACAGAGCTGCTGCTGTGTCCACATGGCCTCTGCCAGGGTGGTCAGCACAGAGAACCCACCCAGGAGCAGTCCGGACAGATTCCCTGGTGCTGTGTTTGGGAAAACACTCCTTTACAAAGGAACAGTGCTAGACCTGCACTGGGGTGTGTGGGCTGATATAGAAATGTACACAGTCATCTCCCTGCTCCTCACAAGTCTACATTCCAAGGTTTCCTATGGAAAAAAAGCATGTAAAGCTGTGCCACAGGACAGAAAAATATCTATTTTATTGCTCTGACAGGCTCTGTATTGAAGACAACAGGGTAAGTACCAGAAATGGCAGAACTGAGTCCTGTGCAGGGTTTACAGGCCTCCAGCTGAGACTGGCAGAGCACAAGGTATTTCCAAAAAACACAGGGAAGCTGCCTTTTCACTAGCTTTGGGGGGTAAAGTTGTGAGGCTGCTGCTACTGGTCAGAAGATTGATCCTGGTTGGCTTCCACCCAGTGAAAACCTTTTATTGTATCTGTGCTATTACCAGAAACAAAATCAGTAAAAAGCATTTTAGGATGTATTTGTTTTTTTCTGATCTAGGTGTCTTGGGGTTTAATTCTTAACTGCTGTGTGACCCTTGGCATGGTCAAGTCAGCTTTAGAAAAGACTTCATGTGGTAAAGAAAATAATGTCTTTGGTGGTTCACAGGAGGGCTTGCAGAATGAAAAAAGATTTGGACCACTTATTTCCCTGTTTATTTAACTTCCACATGTATTTTTAAAAATTCTTCCAACCATTTAACCATCTCTGTGAGTCTTACTCCATCTCCATAATGTGGAAAATCAGTTTCAAGGGCAGAAAGGGCACGATGAGGTCCAGGCTCAGCTACGATGTCAAGTTTGCAAGCTGGGATCAAGCTGGCACAAAGGCTGTGGTTGGGTGAGGACTCCTGTGGGGTACCTGAGGCTTTTTTGAATTTTCAGTTCCTAACAGTTCACCAAAATGGATGGACAATATCAGCAGAACAGGTTTTCTTCCTAATGTTCATCTTTTTTTCCCCTTCATCCTTCAGAAATGCTGTCAGAATTTGCTTTGTTGCTGGTGTTTCAGGATATCTGCATCTGATTCCAGGAGGATTCAGAATGATTGGAAAACATTGAAATGAAGAATGAAATGTTATTGTAATGAAAAAGAAGACTCTTGAATAGAAGTTAGAGTCTTATTTTATTTTTTTGTTAATTTGAGCCAAGATTCATCCCGCCTTAAATCTCAACCAACATTTTTATCCTAACCATGAAACCTGTCCCAGTAGATCCTCACTTGAGCAATGCTTCTTCCCTAAAGTCCGCCTGAAGTGGAGGAAAAGTGAGTGCATCTGTTTGGGCTTCTTTTTCCTCATTCCTTTTTGTTCTGTTCTTTTTGTTTACACAGCCTGATGACAGATTAAAGGGATAAAGCAAAGGCCTTGCTGGAGCAGCTGTAAGCTCCAAGAGCCGGCTGTGCCATGCTGGAGGAGTTAATGGTGGAGAACAGAACCCTCAGCTGGAGCAGCCTGGCGGAGCTGGGTGGGAATCCCTGAGCTTCACTGATTCACAGCACTTGGGAAGGTGGCCTGAAGCGCCTCCCTGCTCTGTTTGTCTGCGTTTTGAGGTGATCTCTGCTGGTTTCTGGATGGTTTTGTCTCCTGTTGTGCGTCCGCGGGTCTCCAGCAGGCGCAGGCGGCGGAGCAGCGCCCGCTCGGTTTCCTGGGAAAAGCTTCTTCTAAGAATTTCGGAGCTGCACCCAGGCTATTCCTATCCCTGCAAAGGTTTCTGTGGGCTGACAGCTGGTGCTGCCAGGAGATGGAGGAGCCGAGGTTCCTCCGTGCTCTTCTAAACTTGAGAGAGTTTAATTTTGGAGTGGTTCAGAGATAAACTTGTGTTATAGAGGATATTTAGATTGCCCTTCTGACACTTCTGAAAGTCAAGTGCTGGAAAAAATAGCCCAGGAAGGTCATGGAAACATGAGAGTGTAAAGGCCAGACTGGAGGACACCCTTTGGGTGCTGCACTGTCGGGGCTGAACTCCTTTGGAGGAGTGGGATTGATTTGAAACACTGGTTGTGTTCCTTTGTGGCATTACAATTCCTAAAACTAAAATTAACCCAGCTCGAAAGAGTTCTAAATTTACCAAGAAAAAGAGGGAATAAGCAATGAGCTCTACATTTACTCTCAGTTCAGAGGCAGTGCTTTAGCAATCAGCCAAACCAAGATTTTCTTCTGCTGACCCCACCACCCAAAGTTTCCAGCAGCATCTGGATCTCCTCCAGTCTCCTGAGGTAAAAATTGTCAGCAGTGGCAGAAAATATTTTTTTAACACTTATTATAAAGGGGTTTTAGAAGAGGACACATGAGCATTCAGCTCTGGTTTTGCTTGAAAATGAAAGACTTAAAAATTGGAGGAAACAACCTTGTTGCAATTAAGTAAAAAAAAAAAAAAAAAAAAAAAAACTAGGCAAAATTGCCCACAGTTACTTGCAGCTACTGAACTGGAGGCCACTCTCTGAAAGCCAGGCTATCAGAGGGAGCAGCTACTTCCAATTACATCCTACTGGAGGGGACTTCTAAGCTGCCAAGATTTGTGGAGGAAAGCCATTTTTAAAAAAAATCATGACAAACTTCTCCCCCTGGAAAAAAAATAAAAAAGAAAAAAACCACACAAAAATTGCTTTATTAAAGTCTAAACATTCCTTGGAAACATGCCAAGTACACAAATATTTCCATAAGGGAGATTTATGTGATCCAAAGACAAATTTCAAAAAGCAGCAGAGGAAGAGAGACAAACAAACAAACAAAATGACAGAGGCTGATTTGGAAAGTGTGTGGTTGGGGAACAGAGCTGGGGTGAGGAGAACAAGGCTGAAACTCCAGAGCCCAGAGAAGGAATCTGAAAATGGGGATCCCTCACCCAAAATAACTCGGGGCTGTGCTGAAAGGTATCATCTTTGCTCCAGATTGGATCAAAAAAATGTAAATATACTCTGCATTTCATCCCTCCTCCCCAGCCAGGAAAAAGGATCTGTCTGCTCTGTCTGTTAATTGGATATGATGATCTCAGAGGTCTTTTCCAACCTAAATAATTCTGTGATTCTGCTCTCATACCCTGTTCTGCAGGTAGGGCAGCACCTCAGTCTGTGTTCTCCGCTGTGCCCAGGGTGTCACAGCCCAGCTGTCAGAGAGCTGGAAGGGATTACCATGAGCTCAGCACCTCGCTCAACTTGTGGATAACCAGAGAAACCCAAATATCCTCCCCCATCTGGGGGGAAGGTGGGCCAAGTGCCTTGCTGAAGCCTTTGGGATTTAAAATCTGTCAAATGAAGAGTGACTAGCCAAAATGTGGCACGTGGGTGTGAAAAGAGGCCATGCACTTGTAAAAAACCAGGAATTTTTTATTTTGATTTTCTTTTAATTTGCTAATTCAAGGAGGGCAGGAAGACAAAATTCCCAGGGTGTTATGTTGTAGAGTATGGCTGGAATTTGCTGTTTCTAGTCTGATTTGGTTCAAAGAGAGTTTTGGTATCAAAAATAGGATGTCTGCATGGTTATATTGTAAAAGATGTTAGCAAGAAGAGTAGGAAGCAGGAAGTCCATGGGGAGATAAAAGAGAAGTTGTTGCAACAGATTGCTTTGTACAACTTGTTCTGAGTTTTTCCCCCGAATTATTGGTTCACACTGCCCTTAACATTTAGATTTTCATCTGTTTGCTTCTTTTTGTGAGAGGAAAACTATGTTAGGCATCTCATAAATGCTTACATGGAGATGTTTCCCATCTGCTTGCAGATGCACCATGCCTGCTTTCTGCAGGGACCTGGCACTTCTCAGCGTTTAAATGAGACTGAGCCCGCTCCATTTGCTGGATGGGCACAATCCAAGGAGCAAAAATGAACATTTCTCAGTGCTGATGGTTCTGTTACAGTGCACCGAGCTCTGAAAATATCTCCAAACATCCGCTGCAGGTTTCTCGAGGAAGGACCCCTTCAATTAAGGCCAAGAATTAAGACAGACAAAGCCACTCAAGGCGCACACTCTCATCCCTACTTCGTGCATGAGCAGAATTATGACTTCTATTTCCTTGGCCACCTTCCAGCTAGCTCTCCTCCTCCTCTGTGTGACATATCCATCTCCTTCTGGTCATGCAGCACCACAGAGCTTCTCCCTGCACGGTTCAGCGTGGGCCTCCTCCACCCTGGGGTGCTTTCACTGCAGCAGTGGGTGGGCAGCCCCTGCCTGCTGTGTCCCCTGGGACCCTGCTCCTTGCTGGGCAGGGTTTGTCACTGCTTTTGGCACGCTCTGAGAGTTCACATGTGGAGGGGCTCTGCTCCTTGCTGGGCAGGGTTTGTCACTGCTTTTGGCATGCTCTGAGAGTTCACATGTGGAGGGGCTCTGCTCTACCCTCTCCTCCACACTGCCAGCCCAGCCAAAATCCAGCAGCGCCATCCAAACCCTCCCAACCTTCCTGGTTTGCTGCTCTCATGGATCTCATCTGTCTCCTTCCCTCTGAGAGGTTTGTGCATTTTGCAGACGGCGCAGTGGGGGCGGAGGGCGGGGGTGGCAGGGAAGATGAAGAGCTCGGTGATATACTGAGTATATAGAACAGTGTATAATGTACTGAGTGATGCAACAGCCAGAGAACTAAGTGGATGCTGCTGCCTTTTGATTTACTGCCTGCAAATGGCTTATCTTCTTCTGAAATACTGTTAATTTAATAGACAAACATCCCAGGATAAAGGCTCGCCAGAGACGCAGCTGATGGGATAAACATCGAGAGATTAAAGACCTGTGGGCAAAGTGTATAATTCTGTTATTAAAATCCCAAAGTGCTCCCTTAAAATTAGACCCTAGTAAAGGAAGAGGAGTGGAAAAACCTATGCTTAAAAGGGGGAGTGATTGTGTTGAGCACTTCAGAATCATTTGCTAGGCAAAGTTAAAAAGGATAATAGCATCAAGCTTGGTCCACTGGTTGTTTTCCTCCTGCTGTCCCTAACTATCAAAGTGGTATCAAGGAAACCTACTTATTAGCCATGTGTTGAGAACATTTTCCAGAGGCAGCCGGAAAGCCATCAGTGACAGCGTTTCTGTGACCTCCTAATTGCACCCCACACAATGTGTGGCTGTTAGGCCCAGGAGGCAGCTGCATTTGCAAAGTGAGTCCCAAGACATTCTTCAGAGCCTGGTGTGTGAGTGGTGCCCTTCAGGGCTCCTTTCTGCAGTGACTGCAGCCAGGACCAGACACACAGCATGCTCACTGCTGCCCAGGCTCTGCACACTCTGTGCCACTCTGTGCCCTGCTTTGAGACCACATAAAAGGATTTGTCACCACCAAACTGGACAGCTGGTTGAAGCTGAGTCCTAGGGATCCCAATCCTCTGGAAAATCCCACTGTGAACAAGTCCAGCCCTTAATTTGTTGTAAAACATCAACTGGTTTCACCAGATTCCCTAAACAATGATCCAAAGTGGTTGTTTTAGGCTTCCCCAGCACTGAGCTCCCTCTCTGAACAATTCCTGTGACCCCAGAGCATCTCTGCTGGTGTGCAGGCCATGGAGACAGTGAGTTTGGTTATCCTGGACAAGATTCAGTGCTGACCTGAGAGAGGGGAAAAGCTGGAGTAACTGCAGTGACACCCAGGAGGGGCTGGAGGAGGAGCACTGCAAAGCAAGGGAGGTCT
This sequence comes from Prinia subflava, assembly GCF_021018805.1. NCBI lineage: Eukaryota > Metazoa > Chordata > Aves > Passeriformes > Cisticolidae > Prinia > Prinia subflava. The sequence continues at coordinate 4,484,452 of NC_086258.1, read as the reverse complement.
TGTCACATCCCCCAGAGGGACACGTCCCCAGAGGGACACATGTCCCCAAAGGGACACTGCTGCTGTGGGTAGCCAAGGCACAGAGCTGGGGGGACAGGAGCACTGGGGAGCCAAAGACAAAGGCAAGGAGAGCCACAGCAGCTGGCTCTGCTCTCTGCCTGCTGCCCCTGGAGGAGCACCCAGGGCTACAGGAGGACAGCAACTGATGGAGATTTAACTGCTTGTTCTGGTACAGGAGAGCTTTGTGACAGGAGGTTTCTCTGGATACGACTGCTGGTTAGCTGGGCCTTTTGCTCTGGAGGAATTGTTAATGTTCTGGTTAAAATTTGGAATTTTGCTTTCAGCACATATTCCAGGTTTTGAACTTTTTCCCCCAAAACTTCAATATTTTCCCATGACTTATGATGTGAAAATTCTGAAGAAAAGAGAGTTTTATGAACCTCCAACAGTCTTCCCACAGCACACACATTTGTTTGTTTTTTGTTGTTTCATTTTTTTTGTGTATGAGAGTTATTATATACATTAAGGGGAAGAAAATTCTGTAAGACTGAAAGAAATCAAATAACTTATTATCACTGACTAAATGGCTGCCTTCAATCAAAATTTTACTTAAATCAGTGTTTGTTACTGTAGCACATTTTGATTTTAAGAAGTGGATGATTTCCAGTGGGAGAACATCTCATCAAGATGCCAGCTACTTCTGTGCTCCATGGAAATGAAACTTGCTTTTCATGCAGTGGTATCCTGTGTTTGAATCCTTGGCTGTGCAATTACTTAGGACCTCCAACAAAATCAGCTTCTTCATGAAACTTGTGAGAACTTAATATTTTTGAGGCTGTTAATCTCTGTATCACATTTGATTACAATTTGATCACATTTGATTTGTCAATCAGTACAATAGTTTGTGGATAGGACTGTGTGGTGGGGTGGATGGATGAAGGAATTCTCATTACTTTTACATTCACAGAGCATGATTTTGTTAGGCAATCTGGCCAACAGTGCAACTTCCAAAGGTTAATTCAGCTCTCACTCCACTCAGGATGAGTTTCATGCAAGGACGTTGTGCCAGGATGTTGTGCAAGACACAACCAGAGCAGGAATCCCTCCAGACTCATCTTTTGGAGCTGCATTAGGAAGAGAACCCCCAGATTAACACTTGCCAGTGACAGATTACTCCAAAATCAACCGATTGTGACAAAATGCACTGTACTCTGTATTAGTCACATACCACTGATAGCAATATTCGAGTCCATAAACATGCTTTTAATAGTCAAATACTCTTTAATGTGTGCCGAGCCTCCCAGTAAGTGGAAATTAAATGGACAATTTAGTGTATCATCTCCATGCCTAGGCTCAGAAGCATTTCTCCAGCACATAAACACTGACACAAAGCTGTTGTTCAGCAGAGAGCTACAGCTGCCAGATGTTAAAGGGTTTGGTGTTTGAATGTCCTCTCCCAAAGAAAAAGGCTGACATTTGCCATTGTACCAGCATGTATTCTGGAGTGAGAAGAAATGATTTCCAAATCTATTCTGAAGGCAGGAAGGGCTGGAGGGTAAAGGAGAAGACCTGAAAGACCTAAAGATCCCTGTTTTCAGGCCTGTTTTGGTCAGCAGAGTGGTTCATCTGACCTTTTTTCTCCCATCCTTGTCTTCTGTGCAGCACCTTACACACTTCCATATCTGCAGGATACACCAGCAGCTCACTCAGGTGCCAGCCCTGACATTAAAACCAAATTCCAGCAAGGGGAAAACCAATTTATTGAACTTTTCTTGGCAAGACCCTGTCCATTAGTAGTGGTATGACCCTCCCTCACCTCAGAAGAGAAGGTTTCTATGTGTTTCTTCTTGTAACTTGTACCAGTCCTGCAAAGAGAGACATAAAAAGTAATAAAAAGTATTAAATTAATTTGGCATGCAAGACAGAGCACCTGTTAACTCTCTGGTACCACACTGCATTTGCAGAGGAGGTTGTTAAGAAAACAAATTTCATTTTTGAATTGTAGACTGAATGAATTTAAACTGGAGTCCTTGAACACAGTCATAGAACCTCATTGTGCTTTTTTTTTGTGTGTGTAAAGACCAAGAAAAGAGACTCTCTTCACAAGAAAATGTTTTAAATACAATGAGGTCCCTGCAATTCTGAAGTTTTCTCAGGTTCCAGCATATTGCAAAAATGCTGTTAAATTCACATAGTGCCACGGTGTTGAAGATAGAGGTCTTGGTGTACCTGTTCACACTGAAATAAATCAGGGGGAAAAATTGTAGGTGGGTGTTGGAACCCTGGTCCTGAGAAGGAAATGAAAAACAGACCCAGACAAAGTGCCAAGAATGTCCTTGGACAGACTGCATCCACATCTGGATTCCTGCCCCTGGAGTGGTTGGGATGGACATTTAAAACTAAACCAAATTAAGGACCTTTGGCAGGTCTCCCATATTAATGGAATTTCAGTTCCCAGTCCCTTCCTTTTCTGTTTGTGCTGTGATCTCAGTGCATTATCAAAGCTAGAGCTTCCAGTGGGAAAAAAATCTGCAAAAGAATTCCTGCAGACACAGTGAGCAAGGCATTTTCCTCTGGGGAGAATATTTACAACCCCAAATCAAAATAACTGACTTGAACCATAAAACTCCCCAACTCAAGCTTCACCTTCAACCCTGCAAATGCTAAAGGTGGCACATGATGCATTTCCCACCCTCTGACTTTCAGAAAATCCATTTAAGATTCTTTGAATAAATGTCCAAAGAGAGGGCACAGGAGCAACCATTAACTCCTTGTGCACCCTCGTGGCACCTGCACAGGGGGACACCTTTAGCCTAGGCCTTATCAGAGCAGATGATTAAATCCTTCTGATAATCTGCTCTCAGATAAACTCACAAGAGTCTTCCCTCTGTTTGCTCAGACTCTTTTACGCAAATCCTCACTTTATCCATAAAATCACAATGATGAGCTGGAGAAAAAAAAAAATTGAATTTTTGTGCTTCCCATCTTAATATCTCAGTTTGTCCCTCTGCACAGACTTGCCTTGATGCAGAGGAGCCATAAATCTGGCCTGTCACTGTTATGATTATTAGTGGTTAGACCTGATGAATATTGATATGTGGCAAGCGCTCTTTCGACATTAAATACATTTGCCAATTTTCCTCCTCCAAACTCCACCCGTTAATGCTTCATCCAATATGAATCAATATTGGTTTAATAATTAACATGTTTAAACATTTTTTAATGTATATTTCATGATGAGAAGATCTATGTTTATTTTATGATGATAAAATATTTAGAGCCCAGGGAATTTTACTGTGCTGTCATCACAGCATTCATTGGGCCCTTTTCACTCTGCCTGAGGGGGCATCTCTGTCTCCTCTCAGCACAGCCCAGGCTGAAATGGTTCCAGCTCCTTGTGCAGAGGGGCTGTTTATGGGGCTGAAGATATCTGAAATATGTGATGGGGAGGGACAGTGCCCCCTGTCAGCTCCAAAGAGCCACGGAGGAGGGTGGGGATCTGACCTGGAGAGCCTTGGAACACATTCAGCTTCAAAAGCAGTTCAGATTCCTGGAAAACATGCTCAAATTGAGGAAGGAAAGCGGGCACTCTTATTCTTGAGGGCAGCAAGTTTGACTTCCCAGGGCTGTTTCTGTACTGGGAAAAGCAAAGTTAAACAAGTTCCCTAGTGGGAAGCTTTGGTGGGAGTTAAAAACCTCCCTGCATAAGTGAAGGGGTTATTCTTCAGTGCCTGTGGAGCATGCATGGGGTCTTGGCATCCTGACAGAGAAGAAAAACACCTGTAGGGTGGGGAAGGCTTAAGAAACAGGGATTTGGGGATTTTGGTTGGCCTAGGGGGTGTCTGGGGATCCTACAGGGCCTGACCACCACCTCACTTTGCAAAGGATAAATGTGAAGGGCACAGGCTGCAGAGTCATGCCAGTGACTTTGCACTGGCTCTTACACGAGGCTGAATTCTGCTCCAGCTGCCCAGGACCACCAGGGAATCAGAGATACTGAAGAAAACGGGCTCTGAATTCACTAAAATCCAGGTGAAGGTTTCCTGCCAGACAGTGATTAATGCCATAAGGATGGTTATGTTTATTTCCATGTATTTGTTCAGAATTATTCAACTGGTCACAGTCCAGTGGCTCCTGATGTTCCACTCCTGGGCAGCAGAACAAACACCTTGTAGTGCATCTGATCTGATCAGGCAGAGCCCTCCTGCAGCTGGGCTGGAGCAGTGCTGCAAGCAGGGCTGCTGGTTGCAGGAAAACACTTTCCTTGCAAGATTTGCTGTGGAACACATTTATTCCAGAAATGGATTTAAAAAAAAAAAAGAGGAAGGGAAAAAAAAAAATGGAATGTATCAAAGTCACGATGTCTCCTGGGAAGAGATTTCCCTGTCAAGGTGTGTTTGCTTGATAGCACATCCAGAAGGTAGAAATGTAATGTGGTTTCACACTTTGCTTTTTGAACCCATGTAAACTTCTGGCATTCACAAAAAAAGTAGAGTTTTACAGCTTAACCATGCATTTTGTGAAGCTGTTAGACACTTCATGGAAGAAAAAATAATCCATCAAGGGCATTAAACTGGAAGATAACACCTCTGACTGTGGCAGTCCCTGAGCTGCTGAGCACTGGAGGCTGAGAAAGATAGGGGGAGAAATAGTGCCACGTGCTCACCCTGTTGGCACAGCCTTCCCTAATGACAACTTTTGGCCACTATTGAACTTCTAATTCTGGATTAGGTGGACTTTTCCTTTCATCTGACCAAACTTCTTTTATTCTTATGAAATGAAACATGAAACAGAGCTGGAGGAAGGCCAGTTGGGGTGTTGCTCCCTAAAATTATCTTGTTTGATTTGAGCTTAAAAACCTTTCTGAAAAAGAGGGAGGAGAAGATGAATGCTTGCACATCCTGTTTGACATCAGGGAACTTCCTGCGAGATTTATAAAATAAATACATTTAAGAGATTAAAAAAAAAAAAAAGAAATAAAATACCACCCCCAATCCCTAACAGTTTTCAAACATTTTATTGAACTTAATTCTGATTATTTTCCACAGCTCTGGTTAGGAGTAGCAATTATATTAATCCTGCTCCTCCAGGCTGTTAATCTTAGTAAAGTAACCTGTTGCTTGGGAGATTGTGTGTTGTTAAGGATCTCCCTGAGAACATTGATGGGGAGTGCACTCCTGATGCACACACGCCCTGTTCATTTAGGCTGAAACTCACCCCTAGGAAGGGGGGCTGTGCTCAAAGCCAAGGTATCACTTAATTCACACTTAAACCCTGCGGATCAGAAGACAACACAAAATCCAATGGAAAACTCCACTTGTGTGGTTTGGAGACCTCAGCAGAGAAATCAGTGGGGCTTTGGGTGAGAAAGCAGAGATCACTGAAATTAAAATCACCTCCCCTGGATCTGATGAGTCTGAGCCAGTGTGAGAGAGGCGAGACAGAAGATGTTCTCATAGTTATATGAGCTGGGATATTTATGCTCCAGACCTGAGTGCACGGCGTAAATCGGATGAGACAAGTAAATTGCACCCAATGAGCAGTGAAAGCAGGCAGCAGCATCCATGTGGAATCTCAATTTACACCGCAGCTGGGGTCTGCAGGAGCTGCAGTGACAGAGCAGGGCTCTGAACTACGCTCTGCTTTTCCTTCCCTCTTTTTTCCTCCCAGTTCCAGTGGATGTGTTCCAGTGGGACTGGCAGCACAGCGCTGTGGACTGCCAGCCACTCACCCAGGGCCTGCAAATCCCTGCCCCACGTCCGAGGCTGGCTCCCACACCCTGCCAACAGCCTTGGAAAGGTTTGCACGGCCGTGCTCTGACAGGGATTGCTGTCATTTCCATGCTAATACTCTGCTGTTCGGCAGCCAGTAACCTTTGTCCTTGTGAAATGCTCCCGTGGCTTTGTCACTGCAGAGTGCCCTGGCCCAGCCAAGCAGAGTCACTGCCCAGAGCAAATGGTGAGCTCTTCCCTGCCTTTTCCTTTTTAACCTCCTGGGTAAACAACAACAACAACAAAAGTCTTATTTTGGCTGCTCTGAGTCTGTCTAAAACTCTTGGCTGCATCCCTGCTCCTTGCAGACCTCTCCAGCACCTCCTTCCCAGGAGATGTGTGCCCTGCTGCTGGATTCTCTGGGGCTGGAGCCAGGGGTGGGCTCACGGGGATGAGGGCACACACTGGGATGGTCTGTCTGCACGCTGGGGATGGGGTTTGAGTAATGGAAAGTTTTTCTGCCCGTCGTAGGGGCATTGGAAGGAGATGATCTTTAAGGTCCCTTCCAACCCAAGCCATTGAGTGATTCTGTGGTTCTGTGGTTTGTCTCTTCTTCCTTCCAGCAGCTCAAGCACAGCTCTCCTCAGCCCAGCCAGCTGCCTAAACTCCCACTGGAGCTGGGAAAGAGAAACAACCAATTCCACAGCACAATCCATCTGACTTGTTTTAGACGTCTGCCTTAGAAAGAGATGAATTGAAGCCTGGAAGTGACAGGTTCTGTGCTTTGATCACGAGGGGATCCACATACCACCTCCAGCCTGCAGGGACACAGACCTGGGAGCTCCACATACCTGCACAGAGCCAGATCAATCCCAGAACACATTCCCTGGTGCAGCCCAGGCACCCTCCACCCTGGGGTGGGGAGCAGCACCCACTGTGGTCCCCTCCCCATCCCCTGTGCCCTGAGAAGTGTGAGGTCCCAGCTCGGAGTGCCTCATTGCTCTTGACCACGGTGGTTTGCTATGACAGATATTCCGATCTGTCCCTGTATAAATCTCTTCTGAAAAGCTGTCAGGACACGTAAGAAAGAAAGATGGAGCTGCTTCTTGCAAAGTGCTGACAGGGTGTTGCCTGTGCAACAACAGAGCTCAATGCATGAGCCAGACACTTCTCTTTCCCTGTACTTGTCCCCTTCCTCATCCCCTCCTGCCCCCAGCTGAAGCACAAGGAGGCTTTGTGTTTTGATCTTTTAGTCCATCAATAAAATGCCATTTTTTTTCCTTCCTGTCATATTTAAATCATGCTTGATTCAATTCTATTCTTGGCAGGTGTTTGTTTATTTTCTCAAATCCCTGACTGCAAAGATATTGTTGCTCATGGACATATTTCCAGGGATTGTTTTATTCAGTGGCAGCAGATGTCTTTCCCTGGAAGGTACTGTTGCAGATATTGAGGGCAAACTGTCCTTGGGTTAGGAGGCATTTTGGACCAGTTCTCCACACCCTGCTCTTCATAACTGTCCCCAGCAAGTTCCACTCCCAGATCCTGCTGCAGCTCTTCCCAGGAGCCCCAGCTCACTGACCCCTTCAGCAGAGCTGTCTGGCATCTGACAGCACACTCCTAAAGAAAGAAGCACGAGAAGCCCAAGGAGAGAGAAAATATTTTAAAAAATATTCTTCCCTGTGAGGGTGGGCAGGCCCTGGCACAGGGTGCCCAGAGCAGCTGTGGCTGCCCCTGGATCCCTGGCAGTGCCCAAGGCCAGGCTGGACAGGGCTGGGAGCAGCCTGGGACAGTGGGAGATGTCCCTGCCATGGCAGGGGTGGGATGGGCTGGGCTTTGAGGTCCATCCCAATCCAAACCATGCTGTGATTCTATGATTTGATGAAATACATGAACATCAACCACACACACACAACATGGGGACAAAAGAAAGGGGGAGTCGTATAGAATCACGGAATTATAGAATCATGTACTCACCAGTAGACACACCTACACACACACCTACATATAAATGCAGGGAGAGACACTACATGAGCAACCAGACCATAATTATTTACTGCCAAGTGGTCCTGCAAGGATCCACAGCACCCACAGAGGCTCAGTCTCATCCCCTGCCCACCTGTGCAGGCACAAACTCCTTCCCCTGGAGCTTTGTGCTGTGCAGTCTCCAGGAGTGAATGTACCTGCTCTGTCTCCCAGATCTATCACATTCCAGGGCTTTATCCAGACCGCTTCAACGAGGTTTCAAAGGTTTCTGTGCATGTTTCAATCAGTTCAGGCATGTCAGACCAGTGAGTGCTGTGGAGGTACCTGCAAATTACACCATCTGGCTGCTTCAGTGAGCCAGACAAGAGGCAGACTGCAGGCAAAGGGAGAATCCAGACCTTGGTGGAACGAGGGGAACATAAACCCAGCCATTTGCAGAGGAGGAACATTTAAAAATCACTCCAAATAATCTTGCAGTGAAGGTTTACCCATTTTATTAAGCAAATCTGATAAGTGAGACAGAATTTTCTTTGGCGTGAGCTCAGTTCACTGGAAGATTGTTTCCAGCCTTGGGTAATGCCAGAGAATGTCCTGTGTGGTAGAATCTGCAGATTCCCAGGTCTGGGGCTCTGGGGGTAAGAAATGCTTCATCATGGGATGGCAGTGGGCTCAGTTCAACTGATATAAAAATATAACGCCACAGGTAAATAACAGTCAATGGAGCCTTTTTCCCCCAGACCCATTTAAAAAGTGTATGGGTTAATTTTTATGCATGAGTCTGCATGAAACAATGACATTTCCAGCTGAAATGGCTTTTTCCAGGCTTTTTGTCCTGTGTACAGCAGTTCTAGTTCTCATTAAAAACAAACCCTCTCACCTTTGGAAGGTGGCTTTAAATCAGGACTGGAGGATTGTTATGGGGTTTTTTCAGGAGAAAGAAATTATTTTCGGACAAAGCAGATCTTTACTTTCAAATAGTTTAAAAAGAGTGGGGAAAATAACAGTTTTCTGGTAGAAAAATGAAGAGAACTAGTTCAGCTGGCTCAGCCTGGGTTCTCAGACTGGAATGGAGGGATAACACTGACTGGGAAGAGGGGTCAGGGTTAGGATTGAGGGACAGGAAGAGCTGGTGTCACCACGATGCCAATTATACCTAATCAGGAGGGAAATCAAAGATACTCCTCTGTTGTGATGCTGATCCACCCGTTCCTGATGCTTTTTTGGGGGCTACCTAAAAACAAAAGCCAGAAACAGAATTAAGTTAATAGAAAGCAGTTCTGTTTATTGAAAGGCCCTCAGGAACATTTCGTGCAGATGAAGCCCCCAGGGGCTACACCCAAAATGGACAAAGGCTCACAGGTTTTCACACTTTTGTAACTCTGCTCCATTTGCATATTGGGAGTTAATCCTCCAATTACATCTTCAGGTAATTAAATAATTTATCCCCAGTTTGCTCTCCCCAAACTCACTTTTGTTTCCATCTCTCAGGCCTGAGGCAGGGAGATGTCCTTGATTCCCAGGCGTGGAGAGGAATTGCTGTGTCTGCCCCAAATGGGGAAGCAGCAGCTCACACTGTGTGTGGAGTTTGGAGTTACACACTAAAGAATTGCAGCTTTACAAATATATGAAAAATATAAAAGCTAAAATCTTAAGGCATCATTTCCCTCAGCAGACAGCTCCTAGGGGGAAGAGCAAGGAGGGCGAATAACAGAGTTTGTTTGTTGAAAGGGAAGCGTGTTCCTGTTGACTCAGCCTCTATTAAATGGCTCTCATGATTGCCCAAGGTGAGCTGCTGGCACTGGCACCCCACTGCCACCTGGAAAACAAAGGGCAGGAGACCCTGGGTGTCCATCCCTCCTCCCAAGCCTCACCCCTGAGCTTGTCCCGATCTGAAGGAGCAGAGCTGTGCTGGGAGGTGCCGGGAGCCCCTGGCTGGGCCATAAATCTCCCTCAGTCAGGGGAAGATTGATGCTCCCCGGCCGGGAACGCCGCCCGTGGCGTTGGCGCGCACCCCGACACGCACATCCCCGCCCAAAACCCTGCCACGGCCCAGCTCAGGAGAAGCCGCAGTCCCAGGGACAGCTAAATTGCTTTCATGACTTTCCAGCAGCATTTGGAAGACAAATTAGGGGCTTGTGTTTTAAATGTATCCCGAATTTGCATTTTGATTGGCTAACAGGCCGTGTGGATTCCACGGGTAAAGTACTGATCTGTCAAAGGCATCTGACAGTTTTCAACAATTGCTGAAATGGCTTTAAAAGAGACCTGGGAGAGCTGGGGAGAGAGAAAAAAAAAGAATCAAAAATTCTCTGCCTGATGAGTGAGTTCTTTCATCTGCTAAAAGCTCTCCAAGCCCACAAGCCTGAGGCTGACTTTAAATAGAGTCAATGGAGAAATATCTTCTAGACAGGGAGATGATGAAGCTCTCCAGTAGTTGTTCTGCCTTTCATTCCCTCTGTCCCTCTCTCTTACACCTATTTATCTTTGCTCTCTTCCTCTCTCCCTCCCTCCAGAAAAACTCCTGTCCAGGCTGGTGCTGGGTGCCCTCACTCCTCATGGAAATCAGAGATGTCTCACACTCAGCATCTCAGGGGACTGAACTTCAGGATGGTCTTGTGACCACAGGGTTGTAGGATCCTGTCCAGCTGTGAGTGACATGGATAGTTGAAGGTAATTTCTGTAATAATAAAGGGATTTGTCCACTTACACTATCTGCAAATGAGCCACAAGGGATTTTGCCACTGGGTTGCTGTTCAGACACAACCTGTTTCTGGAGTCAACCAAAAAACAAGATATTTCCTAAGGACATGTCCTAGGGAGGAATGAACAGCCCTGAAACAGCACTTGGCAGTGAGAGATAGAGTCAGTTGCATTTACAAGGATGATGGATACTGAAAACTGGAGTTTCCAGCTACCAAGGCTCCAAAATGTTTCTCACTCCAGAGATTTAAAGATTTCACCGCCTCCTTTTTCATGTGAAAGAAGTGAGCTCATCTATGGGTGCCTTTTAGTGGATCAGCCCACCGACCTCAGCAGAGCCTTTGGGCCATCCCCATGTCGAGTGACATAACAATGATGGATAAGCATCATTTACCATTTTGGGGGAGAGACAGAGAAAAACATCGCTGTTTCCCAGGCTTGTCCCAAACTGTGGAGCCCAGCTCTGCACCGACCTGCCCCCTTTCCCAGAGCAGGGAGCAGCTTCTCCACCCTTCAGCACATTCCTGTCCCTGCCCCGCAGCTCAGCCCTAACATCCCAGCACTTCTATCCTTTTGACCTCCTCAGCATTGCACAATCAGCCCACGAGCCTGTTCCTCCTTCTGCTTCAGCTCAGCGACAGCAGCATCAGCCTTAGGCAAAACTCAGCTGTGAAGAAAGGATTTCGCCTTGAGGCTGCAAACCTTTGAGACAGACATGTAGGCTCTGCAGCCTCCAAAAGACACATTAACCTGCTTGCTTTGCTTCTGCTCCTCTGAGGGGAGCTGACCTTGGCTGGACAACAGGCGCCCACCAAGCCTGTCTACCACTCCTCCTCTCAGCAGGTGGGAAAATAAGATGGAAAAAGTCATTTTGGGGTAAAGGCAGTTTATTTAAACAAAAGCAAATGCACCAAGCAGCAGCAAAGAAAAAGAAAAGAATTATTCTTTACTTTCCATCAGCAGGAAGTAGGGGTTCAATAAATGTAGAGGATTTTGTGGAAGGCAAATATAGCAAATGATTTCTCCAAGATTTTATTGCTGGGCAGACATCTCATAATATGGACTATCCATTTGGTCAGTTTGGGTCAGTTGTTCTGACTGTGATCCCTCCCAAAATTTTTTGTCCATCCCCAGCCTGTGTCTGAGGGGGAAATGTTGGAGAGTCTGCCTTGGTGCTCAGCAGAACCAACACACTGATGTGTTACCAGCACTTTCCCAGTCACCAATACACAGCCCAGCACTGTGAGGGCTGCCGTGGGGAAAATGAACTCCAGATCCCAGCCAAACCCCACACACTCTTACTCATTTCAGGTTGGGTGCACTCCCTCTGCATGGTTCCTAGAACAAATCCTGCTGGATGCTGCTATGTGTCACGAAGTGATGTCTAAAATCATCATAACGTGTGGAAAGAAGGTTGGCACTGAACTCCGGTGGGCTGGGAGGGGTCAGTGGTACCCCTGGATGAGCCATAATGAGGTAATTACCTGCAGGACACCTCAGGGTGTTAATTACAGGCTGAGAGGACAGCACATTGTTGGTAGCATGGTGTGATCCCCAAGTGCTGCTGGACTCTGTGGTCCCTGTGTGTGGAGAATATTCATTTTGTGCTTGTTCCAGGAGAGCTATCCCAGGATAAGGAGATAAATGAGCCTGGGGCAGAGGAGGAAGGGCTGCAGCCAAGGGGCTCCATCCCAGAGCAGATATCCCCGAGGCAGCTGATTCCAGCCCAGCTCTGCAGGATGAAGTGTGCCTTTCCCAGCCTGTGTCAGCCTGGCACGAGCAGTGACTGATGAATCTCTGCACTACTTTGTGTGCTCTGGATGAGGCCTGGGCAAATCACCCCAATCATCCACTTCTGCTACACACAGCTCTGGCCTCTGCATTGCCTGGGCAGCTCTGCCCCTCTCCTTTTCAAGAAACATCCTGTCTTCCCTTATTCACTCCTTCCTCTGGTGTTCTTTACCCTCTAACCAAGGAATAATGAGGGACTTGCTCATCTGTTTAATCCCTAGCTAAGGCCATTGCAGTTGTATCCTTGAGGAGAGGAAGGTATTTTTCTCACTGCTTTTCCCCTTTCCCCAGGCCTCCCTCCAGAAGGATTTTCCTTTGACCTCAGCTAATGAAATGATCCAGATCAGTAACTGGGGAAAGCAGCCTCAGGACAAAGTTCAAGCCTTTTTCTTCTCAACAGGCTCTCTGTGACAGTTCCTATTCAGCATTTAGCAGGTATTTATTATTAATTTCCCATCCCTATCAGAGATGGATGACCTTGGGGCTCATAGATGTTTTCCACTTGGGAGCAAACTGGACATCTCAGTGGGTTAAACACAGGGACAGGAGGAGGCTGGCAGGAGAGGACAATGTGATTCACATATGCAACTCGGCAGTCACCACTGGACTGTTCTTTTCTGGTTCTTTTCCCTTTTCCCCTCGTGCCTGGTTATGGTCATTGGTAGCAATTTGTGTCATGGCATCCCGGGCTCCCAGGGTCCACAAATCCATCCATTACCACCCCAGAAACAAATCCCATCAAATCACCAGCATTTAAACTGTATTTCAGGTATGTTACATGAGCACTGATTGCAAATCTGAAGACATTTCCATCTTGCCTGAGGCCAAGTTTTTTAATTTAAAAAAAAAAAAAAATAGTCCCGCCAGGGTCTGTGCAAAGGCTTTTTAGATATTCCAACCAGCAGAGTTTATTTAAAAATTCAATAAGGTAATTTTCATGGCAGCAAGGAAATAGAAACACTGTGCTGATATCTGCACACCCAGTGAAGAGGAAGAGGCAGCCAGGATTTCATCTCCCAGATCCACTCAAGCCAGACTTGCTGCTGCCTCATTCTACCAGCCAAAAACTGAGGAACCCTTCCTGCTTGACAGTTAAATTTTCTCCAACAGCAGAACAGGGATTAGGGAGTGATGAGCAGGAATGGCCTTTTTTAGAACAATCTGCTGCCCAGGAGTCCCCTCAGCTAACACACATCAAGTGTTACCAGATCTGTTTGTGGACTTCATGAGGATGAAGAGGACAGACCTTCCTCACCATCTAACCAGACATAATTAGGGACTTGCTCATCTCTCAAGGATCCCGGGGTTTCCCCTGAGGCACCTAGGCAGGTGGGGAAGGGTCCTTGGTTAGGTGAGGGAGGGTCCCAGTGCAATGCTGCTCTCAGGAGCAGAGCTCCACTCATGGCAGAAAGTAGCAGAAGACAGATCCCTGCAATGGTGAATCCTTCCCAGAGTGACTGCATTCCCCTTCCCTGAGAATGCTGAGAGAGCAAGAAGGAGCTAGCAGCTGCTCCAGCCCTTTTTCCCAGCCCAGTTCTCGGGTATCTCTGCCCGAGAAACCCTCAGCTAAGAGGAGTGCAGCCCAGAGCCCTCCTTCAGCTAAGAGGAGTGCAGCCCAGAGCCCTCCTTCAGCTAAGAGGAGTGCAGCCCAGAGCCCTCCTTCAGGTAAGAGGGGTGCAGCCCAATGCCCTCCTCCCCTGAGCTGGGCCACTTCTTTTGTCCCTCCTAAGCACCCGGTTGTTGTTTTCTCCTGGCCACACATATGGGAGAAAACTCCCTGAGAGAAAGAAACAAGGGGAAGAGTTCTAAACCCCAGGAGAAAGAGAGGAGTTGCACAGACATAGCCCTGGGAAGAGCACAGAAGGTAAGTAGGATGCATATCAAAAGTGGTTGTTCTCTGCTTTCTGTGAACCATAAGGGCTCCTTGGGAAGCAGAGACAAAACTGAATTGCTGTGCATAGACTAGAGGTGGAAAAACATTCCTGGCTGTTCTAGACCAGTAGCAAAGGCATTTCCTGCTGCCTTATGGCCATTGCTATCTCCCGATCTGTCCTCAGCCAGGCACAGATAACCGTGCCGTCCCCTTTCCCTGGCATGGCATCAGGACACAGCTAAGTCCAGACTTTGGAGGTTTGGAAGGTTCCCATCTCATGAAGAAAAAAAATAGCCAGAAATTATCGATGCTTAGAGGAGAACAGAGTCTTCTGTCAGCCATCCACTCCCTGGAAACCTCAGCCCCAAAACTCACCCCACCCCAGGAGCAGAGGCACCTCTGTGACTTCCCCCACCGTGGGCATTCAGCTGCCAGAGGAGCCGAAGGACTTTCTGAGCCTGCTGCTCAGGAGATCATTAAGGCAAACACATGAACTTTTCCAGTCAGAAGGATGAGGTGGGGTTTTAATTAAGGTAATTATACTCAGCTAGATGGGCTATTTGCAGAGGCATTTAAAGTCTCTAGGAGGGTTTAAAGGCAATAGTACTGATAGAGCACAGGAAATCTGCTGTTTGTGTGGACTGGGGCTGCCAGCACTGCTGGTGTCCTGCTTGAGGAACCTGAGGAAATGGGAGAGTCAGGTGATGCTTTGCCAGTGGCAAAGTCAAGGGTGTCCATTCTAGAGAGGGCACGGCTCTCTCAGGTCAGGGGAGGGAGTTCTCAGAGCATCAGCACCTTTTTCCTCTCAAAAGAGGACAAAAACTTGTAACTTGAGAAATGTGAGGGCAGTAATTTGTGGGGAGTGACTGAGATCTCTTTGTCAGGTCAGTTGGCATTTTGTGTTTGAAATTGAGTCATTAGGGTTGGGTTTCTTTTTTTCCCTTTAAACTCTTACAGTGCAGTAATTTACAATTTCTATATGAAAAGTCATAACAACTTGAAATTGGGAACTCAGCACTTTGATAGTGTCACACTTCTGACAGCTCAGAACTTGTGGATTGTAGAAGAAAGGTCAGAGCTGCCCCCAGCCTGCAAGGAGCTGGGATTTTGACAAACCAATGCTTTCCTGTACCACCTTCCATGCAAATTTTCTAAACAGCCCTGATTGCATCCACTCTAATTCTCCTTTTCACTCTTTCTGACTAAAAGTTCTACCTATCACCCCTTGCTAGAAGCCTGTGCTGCTCTTCCTTTGCAGCAGCTTTGGGGAGCACTGGGGGTCCCCCAGTGCTCATTCCCTTCATTGTTTCCTCCTCCTCAGCGAGGCAGAGCCGATCAATGTGACTTTCACTTCACCCCTTCCCATTTGGTGCTGCCTCTCATTTTGTTCTCCTTTTAATACCATCTTTATTGCCAGGCTGTTCTAATGCTGTTGTTTATTTATGGCTATTACTGAGATGATGCTTTAATTGTCGGATCAGCGCCTCCAGTCCATTTTTTTTTTTTTTGCTCTGCCACATGCACACACCACACACACGCACAATTAGGAACAACAATGGTGCTATTCCAAATGAACCCTTGTGCAGCTCTCTGTGATTTTACCCCGTCTCAGAAAGGACAGCCTTTGAGTCTGTTTACTGTTCTTTCTGCACGGAGCATTTTGCTTTGTAGATCTGGAAAAAGGAAATTCAATTAGAGGAGTATTCAGGATGGTTTTTATATATATTTTCTACCAATTAGCATTTCATTAAGGCAGTTAAATTGCATTTGCCAGAGACAGACACAACCCATTGCAGAGCATTATTTTAAGATCCCATTTCTTTTTTTTTTTTCTGCTTGCAGGCTGAAAATGAAATCAGGGAATGATTGATTAATTATTAATTCATTACTGGTGATTGGGTTGAAGCTGGTCAGAAGAGCAAAGTGCTAAGACACAATCTTGGTTTGTCTTCAGACAACTTTGCAGGAGTTGCCAGTGGTGGACAGATGTCCTTGGATGTTTGGGTGTCTTGGATGCTTGGTACCATCTGTTTTGTTGGGCTGTAAAGATCATCCAGCTCCAGTCCCCCTGCCAGGGGCAGGCAGAAATCTTTCCCTGACAGCCTGCTCTAGTGGGAGCTGTCCCTGCCCCTGGCAGGGGGGTTGGAGTTGTCTGAGCTTTTAGCTCCCTTTCAACCCAGTCCATTCCACGATTCCCTGATTTCCTCATCCTGACCTCCCTGCAGGGTGGAGGAGGTTGATGGGGACTGGTGATCCCTCATCAGTGTCACTCCAGAAACCTTTTGGGCAAGCACCATCCTACTCCTTGGCTAGGCCCCCTCCTCTTGGTGCTGCAGCTGATCAGGGGGATGAGGAATTCCTGCTGTGACAGAGGGCACAAGCCCACGCGTGGCACAGCCTGCTGGCTCTGCCCACTCCCCAGGCTGCACCTTGGCTCTGGAAGGTGAGGCTCAGCTTTCCTTTCCATCGCTGCCTGCTCCGAAGGCTCCTCTCCATCACTGCCCCTGTTTGCAGTGTGGCTTTGTCTCTTCATTGCTCTCAAGGTCACCATTGATCAGATTGTGTGCACTTTACATCTGCAGCCTTGGACGGGCTGAGAGAGGAATTGATTGCAGTCAATTCAGCTGCAGATTGAACCGTATTGACTTGTCCCCTATTCATGCAGACGAGGAGCTTTGCTACCTTTTAATTACCAGGAGCAGCCCTGCCCTGCATCAATGGGGTGGCTGGGGGTGTGAATTGGGAGTGTGGGGGGATTATAGGGCCTTCAGAAAATCTTTGTAGGGGGAGTGTAGGGATATTTTTCGATCAGTACCACAGCAGAACTGGTGCTGGGGCAGTCCCAGGGGCAGAAAGTCATCTTTCCTCTGTCCACAGTGGCTCTTCCTGGAGGGCTCTGTCACTGGAAGTGATGTATTTTCCATAGTGGGAGCCAACCTTTTCCAAGAGAGGGGCACTGCTGAAGGAACAGCAGCCACAGTGAGGTGAGGGTGCTGCTCCTTTGAACAAGACACCCTCGGCCAGGCAGGCAGGTGCTCAGCTGGCAGAGGTCACACTGGAGAAACATTTTACCCTCCCTGTCCCTGAGTACAAAGAGGTGCTGCCACAAACTCCCATTAATCCCTGGATGAGCCCCTCTCCTGTTCAGCAAAGCCCTTTGCCCAAACCCCGAGTCCTCTTGAGGAGGAGGAAGAGCTGTTTTTGTGATCCTTGCCTGTATCCAGGGATCAGAGGAGGCTGGGGTGTGTTCAGCTGGCCCTTGTGGAAAACAAGCTGCCCGTGATTGATTTCTGTGGAGCAGCCCAGGCTCCCCAGCCTGGATTCTGCTGCTGGCTCTGTCCGTGGGCTCCAGCTCTGCCTGCACCAGCACAGTCATTCCCTGCTATCACAGAAAGTGCAGTTGGCATTTCTGAAAGGTGTGGGATTGGCATCTTTAGAAGACTGAAATCCTCTGTTTGTCTGCTGAATTGATGCCAGTAGTACCAGCACTGGGAGTGAGGGAAGAGAAGCGATTCCAGCAGGGCTGGTGAATAACAGCTTTCTTAGCAAATTGAAAAGTAAAAAAAAAATGCAACCAGAACAACAAAATGACTTCTATTTAGGGTCAGGGAAAGTATTGCACTTATTTTTCTACCATTGCAACTATTTTGAGTAAAACAACAACATTAAAGGAAATGTCAAAAGAGAGTAATTTTCGAACAACAGCTAAAATCAACATTTAAAAGACAAGCGGAGAAAAAAAAAGGGGGGTTGTTAATTTTTATTTTTTAACCTCTTGCTTCCCTTTTCCACTGTTTCTACAGGGATCAGACATTCTCTGCAGTGTTTTGATGTGACCAAATAGTTCATTTACTCTCCTCCCTAGGACTGATGTCCAACCCACTTTTCCTATCTCCAGGATTAAAGCCCAGACACGGCTCTTTTTTGTGAGGATGCTGACCCCAGGCTGGATTTGTGCAATTCCTGCCCAGCCACTGGAAACTGAACTAAGACAAGCAATTAATTTTTACATGAACTATGAAAACACCATCAGCTGGTGACAAACAGGCCACAGCTTCCCTCTGAACCCAGACTGATCTGTAGGACCCTTTCTTAGCCTTCACCATGAAATGTGGGGGTTTTTTGACTGGGTAAGGAATGGTGTACATTGTGACTTTGTAGGCTCAGATAGAATAGGGAAAGGGACTTCTCCTTTTCAATTACCTGACAAGAATAATAATCCTTTATTTTAACCTTGCAGCAGGCAAAGGTGCTTAGAGGAGATATTGAATGTGTATGTGCATGATTATGGTTTTAGTCCCTGCTTTCCAAATGGTGTTTGTATGGAAGCCACCTCTTGTCTTAACAAAAATCCCAAATCCTCTGGACAAAATATA
Source organism: Prinia subflava (assembly GCF_021018805.1). NCBI lineage: Eukaryota > Metazoa > Chordata > Aves > Passeriformes > Cisticolidae > Prinia > Prinia subflava. The sequence continues at coordinate 4,466,015 of NC_086258.1, read as the reverse complement.
AACAGGCTCAGCCTTCCAGGTTCCATGCTGCAGAGATGGGGTTGTCATTGCTGGCAGACCAAGGATATCTGGACTATTGCAACCCACATGTCAAGCTAACAGAGACACCAGCTCTCAGTCACAAAGCCCTTCCTCCTGCCCTTGCAGAGACCCTTCCTCTCTCCTTTGCAGCAACCCAAAGGGGAGAAGTGAATTCCAGCAGTTTACAGCTCCCCGGGAGAGAATGTGCTGTGCTAATCTCCCCCAGTTTCTCGCTGTTAAAATAAATTCTTCCCATGTTAGTAAGACTCCCCCGAGGCCCCGCAGAACAGGTGCTCGCTTGACCCGAGTGTCACCTGCACCTCGTATATCACATCAGCCCCAGGAGGGGGAAATGCAGCCAAGGCTCCCTCCCCACAGGCACCCAGGGGAGGTCTGGCTCAGCACAACCACAGATGGAGCCCGGGGTGTGTGCTGGGAGCTGCAGGGAGTGCTCCTCTCCCAGCAGATTTGATTTTTGTGCACTTGGCTGGTCCCTGTGCTGCCTGCCCCCAGGGATGGATGGCTCCTTGGGGTGCCCCAAGGGCTGCACAAGGCTCCTGCTTGTCCAGTGTGATGTTCGAGGTGAGGCATCTGTACCAAATGTCCTTCCACCAGGTGGCTGTGCATTGATTTTTGGAGAAGACCTCTGGATTGGTCTGCATAGCTGATGCTGCTGGTCTTGGCCATGGAGATGAGCAGCTTCCTGTGGCTTTGGGGAATCGGTGTTTTCTTGTGCAGCTCTCTCAGAAGTGGAAGGAAGTCAAAAATTGCGTAATTCTATCCCTGGAAATGCCCAAGGCCAGATTGGACAGGACTTGGAGTCACCTGCGGTAGTGGAAGGTGTCCCTGCCACGGCAGGGGGTGGAATGAGATGGGTTTTAAGGTCCCTTCCCACCCAAACCATTCAGTGATTCTAGGTTTGAAAAATTTCCTTCAGGGAGTGTGTTCCTTCCTGCAAAAACTCCCTCTGTCTTGTCCCACAGGAGCCATAAGCTGTAAAATTAGCCTGAATGAAGATGAATCTGGAGAAAAACAACCCAGCAAGGGAAAGCCAGGCCCAAGATGTGATTCTGGAGGTGTGAGGGGAATATTATGATGAAAACTATGGGGAACATCCTCTGTCCGTGTGGTCCTGGCTGCCCTCCACTGGTCACTGGAACTGGGTTTAAAGAAAAGTAAACCCTGCCTCTTCCACAGAAGTTCTTGGGGACAGAGGTGCCATAAAAAGAAGTTTGCCTCAGTATTAATCAACAGGGGAGGGTAGAAGTGAGGCAGATGTAATTTTATCTGAATAAACTCAAGACCCACATTCCTACATCATTCCCACAGTTTTCCCAAAGTCACCCAGCCAGGTTATGCAATGATGGCTGAAAACTTTGTTGACATTCCAAGCTTGCTCACTCCGACCCAAACCCAGGAGCACACGTACTTAGGCTCTCGTTTTTATCCATACCTAATTATGCTGCTAATTATTTGGCAGGTCATTAATTATTTTGCTAATTATTTAGACTCTGCTTGCAACTGGTCATTCTAAATGATGTACAACATGGGTTGATTTCACACTTCATGCTGTGTTTATCCCAAAGTCAAAAGGGTTTATATTTTTATTCCTGATCAGAGACACAATTGTGGAACACTTGTTCAACACAAGGATCCTGGGAACTTCAGCTGGAATTTTTAAGGAGGCAGCTCTCATTGTGCTCCCTTCCAGGCTGTGTGAGTCCTGTTTGCAGAATGCAATGTTGCATGAAAACTTGCACGTGCTTTTAATGAGCCCCTAATTGCAAATGTTTGTGAGCCACCATCTAACATGGAAACAGGTTCAACATGACCTTGGGGTTTAAGTGACCAATTCTGCCTGGTGTTGATCAGCTCATGAACATCTGTTAGGATGGGAGTCTGGATAGTGATCCTGATGGATTTGCACAGCAAAGATGCTTCAGAAAATTAAAATCTATTCATGGAATACTCTGGCAGCAGCAAAAAGAGTTTATATATGGCTTATACATTCTTCACTGAGCTCTGAGAATAACTGAGTGCTTGCAGGAAAAAGAACTGGGGATGCTCACATAGGAACATGAGTGAAGAGGAATGGCTGCATTTATTTGGGCTGAAATGGGGAACGTAAGAAGCAGATAAGAAGTGCACTGGTGCTTTCAAAAGGCTTCAGGGTGGTTTTTCCGAGTGGCTGTTGGCAATTTACTTCTCTGCCTCACTTCCCGAGTCTGGGCTGATGTGGATGCTCAGTTCAGGGTGGATGTCCAGTGGGATGGGTGGGAAGAGGAGGAAGGACAGAAAAGGGAATTAGCTTTGTGTGATAGTGCACACTGAGGCACTGGAGAAGAGAGCACAGCCAGCTCCAGAGCATGGGTTGAAAAATTACAGAAAAATGATTTTCTATGATTCCTATTTCACTCCAATTACTAAGGCACAGGAAAATCAACCTCCTCTGCTGGGGAGCTAGAAGTCTGTGTGTGTTTTATTTTCCTTGGAGCAGCCTTGCAAACTTTTCCTGAGGGCCACCTGTCAGGCAAAGCCTTCGCTCTGGAGCCACTGGAGGCAGGCTCGGTATTGATATTATTTATTTCTCCCATTGCTGTAACCAATTAAACAAAAGCTTACTCAGTCCATAAAGAGCAACAGCCTGGGGAGAGTGGGAGGGAGAGGCATTCCAAACAGGCATTTTATCTCTGACACACACTCCTGGGCAGGGGATTGAAGGTCAATGCATACACATCATCCTGGGCTGATTGCAGCGCTGACAGCCACTCACTTGGTCTTATGAAATTATCAATTGATCTGTGATTGCAGAATCTAATCAAGGCTTGGAAAATAGGGGCGGGTGGAGGAGCCAGTTGGGCTGGATTGTTCTCCTGCCTCTGCTTCTGTGGGAGGGGCTCTCCAGGAGCCCTGGGACTGGGTTAATGCCTAACCTTTGCTATCAGCTCCCTTGTTTACAGCTCACCCTGCCCTTTTGTGGTGGTTTTGCTTTTTTTTTTTTTCTCACTCACTACATAAATGACACAAATGACAAAATTGTGACCATATTCACGTGATGAAGACACTCAGTTGGGTTTGGCTCTGGCTGAAAGGTTTGCATGTCACAAAAGAAGTGTCTGGCAATCTTTTGAAGTAATTAAAGATCACTGGATGTTGGGAATTCCCATCCCCAGGAAAACAGGGTTTGCTGGAGCCTCACCAGGGGGTCAGAGAGGAGGATAGAACATCAGCAAGGGAAAATTTGTAAGAATTTGTATGACCTAAAAAAAGATGGGGAGTGCAAGGTTTATCACAAGTCATCCTTACAAAATATAGAAAGAAGGATTTCATCAGTGATGTGCACTGATATAATTCTAAGGGAGTTATTATAAATCTGATAATATCAATTGCTTTCAGAAAAAGCCCCATATCTAGGTGCCATATTATAATTTGGATCATTTGTCTTCCAGCTACTTTAGGAATCAAGTTTTCATGGCAGGAGAAAAAAAAAGTAGAAAATATCTTTTGTGACCATTCCAAAGGATCAGACAATAGAGGTCAAAATATCCTTTTCTAAGTTAACTTTGTATTTTACACAAAATACCTTGCACAGAACCTAGAGAGAGAAAGCTGCAGTTATTTGGTGTTTTAACCCAGCAGAACAGAGCAACATGTGTGGTATAAATTCATGGATTTTTTTTCCTGGAGCTTTCCCATCTCAAAGCTGGACAGACCTGCTATATCACCATCCTCTTTTTAGCAGGATATAGCATTTTCTAGCCATCCATACTCTTTCCTAATCTAAATACGCAGGATTTTCCTTTCACCTCCTTTGCTCTACCACTGAAAGTGCAGCAGTCAGAAGTTGGGATCAGCACTGACCAACCATTAATTAAAAGTATAATGGCAAGGATGTTATTTCTACACTTCTGTAAACATTCCTGCATGCCTCAGCCCTCCAAAGCTGGGGAGCTTGACAGGACCCAGTACTCCAGGTGGGGAGATATTGATATTTTTTTCCTGCTCTGAATAACCTTCAGAGGGCAGAAAAAATATCCATTAAAGCCTCAGGAACATTCTCCATGTTTATGTAGCAACCAATGGAATCCATCAGGAAAAAATTAGCATTAACTGCAATAGAAGAGAAATTCAGAGTTCTTGCAAAGATCAGGGCTCTGTGGTACCAGAAGATGTTCAGACACATCAATAATGACATATTTGGTCTGAGGAGCTTCATGTCTTAAAGGCAAGAAGAGCTTTTGGAATCTAGAATGTCCTAAAATGAAGAGTCTGTCCTTAAAAGTAACAAAGTAACAATAATGACTTGAAGAGTGCAAGACTTCTACAGTCAATAGCAAAAGAATTTGGAGCAGTGGAGTGTGCTGTGCTCTCTCTTTTGCTAAGTAAAACATAGATTTTTTTGTTTTCTGCTGCTGTAAGGAGCTATGAACAGATTATTTCTCTCTCTCTCTCTTTTTTTTTTTTCTTTTTCTTCAAAAGAAGGAAGCAAGAAAAAAGCTGTATTGTTTAAATCCCACCTCTTCATTCCCATGGGTCTGCTCAGATGGCAGCAGAGACATGGGACAGGTTATCCCTGACCTGGCTGAGGTGGCTCCACCAAGCACGTGCATTTCCTTTCCATGCACCTTTTAAAATGCTTTACTGTTTAATAAAACAAAGTCAAACTGCAAGGGAACAAAATGATTTTCATAAACACTGCCGTGGGCAGAGGGGCCCTTTGGATAATAGAACTTTTATCTCTGTTTTTGAATCTTGGGGCTGCCCTAAACGCACGCAATAACAGTAAGTCATTCCCAGCTTGCACATTCTCCCAGAATTACTGTATTAAACAACTGTGTTAAACAGGTGGGGAGGGAAGGTATATCTTGTTTTATTGCCCCTGCACAGAGAAGCTGACTGGGAGGAGCTGGCCTTGCTGCCGGGGTGGGGAGGGTCTGAGCCTGTGGAGGGCAGCTCGGACACTCATCATTTACACTCCGAGGCACTGTCCTGTGCTCACATAAAACTGCAGGTGCAGGGACGGGGATAAATGGGGATTTTTAGGGAGCTATGAGGGGGAAAGGGGCTTTTTATTTTAAGGGTAGAAACTTATACTCATAAGCTGTGAGAAAAACTGGAGAGTGCTGGAGATGAGGTTTCACTCTTGCTCAGAAATGCTGAAAGAAATCCTCCATCAGCAGTCTCTGCACAAACCTGTACTGTTCATAACCAAGGTCAGGCTTTGGCTAAAGCTGAAATGGCTTTTTATCCTCACAGCTGAGTCACAGGACGGGAGAGCACTGTGTGAGCCGTGAGGATGGGTGGGACAGGCGTCCTCTCCTCGTCCTGGCTCAGGTTCCCTGTGGAAGGGGCTGTGGCTGCAGGTGTGGATGTGCTCCAGGGGTAAAACAGGGACCTGCCTGGTGCCAGCCCCTGCTGGGGGTTGTGGACAGGGCTGGGGCAGAGTCCCAGTGCAGCCCCACTCCCTGCATCAAAGACCCCACAGGGTCACACAAGACCCAAACTGGAGTCCCAGCCTCTGATCTCCTGCACATCTCAAGGGGCCTCACTGAAAATTTCTTTGTCTTTGTTTTCCGTATAACTAGAATCCTGTGATTGAGAGGTGTTATTGAAACAAAAGCCTTTTCCATATAAATTTTGGGGTCAAAATATTGATATTTTTAAATAAAATCCCACTCCATCAGGGAGTATACATCCATCTCTGTCCTGTAGATTTTAGTCTCTGTGTTTAGAAGTCCTGCTGAGAAGGAAATCACATGCTGGAAATATTTTCTGTCACACTGTGAGCTGTTTAGTAAAATTTTGGTGGAAAATAAATTTTAATTCTTCCTTTTCCCTTTCAATGTAAAACTTTTGCTAGCAGAGCCTCACAAAAAACAAAACAACAAAACAAAACAAAAAACCCACCAAAAAAAAAAAAACCCACCACAAAAAACCCTACAAAAACCACAAAACCCACAAAAACAAAAACAAACAAACACCAAAACAAACAAAAACAAAAAACCCCACAAAAAACCCACTGGCAGAGCTGAGGTGAAGCAAATTGAAGAAGCAGTTATCTCCAGGGCCTCTTGCAGACTCCCTTTATACAGAAAGCCACGATAGTTAATTCTTCACTTATTTCTGGTGATCTGAAGCCAGGGGGTTTCAGGTACTATGGACTGAAAGCTTCCATTAGAAGAAGGTTGATCCAAGGGTTAGGGAACAGGGGTGATATTTTGAAAGCAACAGTTAAATTTGCTGTCTGGACACATCTTTTCTATGTTACTTTACAGATAAGTGCCCTCAGTCTGTCAGGTTCTCATCTATAAAAATGATAAGAATATTTCCACCTTATCCTAAATGTCTTAGGAAGTAAATCTAGAAGATTGAGGCTTTCTGTCTGTGTGAGCACATATATCTACCTGCAGTTCCTCCTCCCCTTCCACAGAGGCATTACTTCATTCTTACAGCAGATTCCCTGATTCCAGGAGTTGGCTTTTCCCTGAATCTCCTTTTCTCTTTGCAAAATAACATTATAAAGATGACACAAAATTCTGCCACCAGACATTAAGCTCTTGATGCTCTCTCTGGCTGAGGCAGTGCCTGGGTGAATCTGACTGTGAATAAGATCAAAGAGGAGTTTGTCTGTCCACATTGTCTGGATCAAGCAGTGCAGACTGTCTCAATGTGGGTCACACATCCTTTGGCTGTATTTATTAATTATGGTTATATATAATATCAATGTTTTATATTTAATACATAATTTGATTAAAGTTCCAGTATTATCTATGTATTAATTAATTATATATTAATATTAATTATATATAATGATTATATAATTGTATATTAATTAATTATATTTTATATAACATTATATTATAGATTATTATATCTAGATTAGTGTATTGTATATTATTATATATTATCATAGATTATTCTTATTGTATATTATATTTTATATTAGAATATAGATTATATTATGTAAAATATTGTATAATTATATAATTATATAAATTATATATTGTATATTATATGTAATAAGTATATTTATTATATTTATATTGTTATTATCAATTATCAATTAAAATTATTATTTGAATCTGAAGAACAATAATACATTTTGGCCTAAGCAAGGGTGCTTTCTTCTTTTATTCTAGAACATGCTGATATTTATTCCTGCATGGAGAACACAAAGCCTGAGATTGCAGAACTGGGCTGGGAAAGTTAAAATCTATCCCAGTGATCTGTGGGGCAATTCTGATTAATTCTCTGACAGGTCTTGCTTGAGTTTCCCTTCCTGCTGAAGTAATACAAAAACAACGTCTCATAAGAGCGCAGCTAAATTTATGTTTAATTGCCTCCAGAGCAGAGGTGTTTGGAGGTGCACAGAGAAAAGTGTGCATCTCTGCACATTCTGAGAGCCTGGGAGAGGCTGTAACAGGACACTCTGCCCAGTCAGAGGATTTGAAACCATCTCACCTTCAGCATCAGGGTCAGAACAGCCCCACGTCCCGCAGGTGCTCCTGTACAAGGCCAGGGAACGCCTCACCCTGTCACCCAAGGGACCCTTGGGTGCTGTGGAGATATCAGCGGGCTCAGACCGTGTTTGGAGTTATCTTTTGCACAATTAACCCCTTATCACTTTGTTGGTGAATGCACCAATCAGGAATTGTGTCTGTGATTAGAGACCCACTTGAAATCAGTGGCAGTCTCTCCTTTCAGCAAGCGGAATTTGAGTGCGGGAGTTTGTGAGACTGCCCGGGCCTCTCTGGATGAAAGGCACAGCACTGAAATGCAATTCAGAAAAAGTTCCTTCTTCACACATTCCTATTTACAGGAATATACGTGCCTCCACCTACTTCAGCACACTGAAAGGAATCTGCTGCAAGAATAAAGCTTATCAAAGCCTGAGCACATCACAATCAGCCTTCTGTGTAGATGCAAAACCTTACTGAGCACAGCAACACGAGTTGAACCCAACAGAGGAAGACAGAGACTCATTAAAAGGACTTATAACAAATCGGTTATCAGCCGTTTAAAGAATAAACTTGTTAGAATAAACCTGTTAAAGAAATCCTCAGCAAAGCTAATTAGGTCGCTGTTGCAGTGGCACAATGGCTCCCTTCTTCCACACAAGACTTAATGGCAGCATAAGCCTGTTAAAGGCATACACTAAATATACAATAAGCCAGCTATTTATAGGACACCTCAGTCACTTCATCCTCTAAACCTGACCTACCTACAAATTGCCCCTGGTGAGAGAGCTCTCCTGGGCTCCAAATGCCTATTGAAAACCGGGGACCGTGTGCCTTGTTGTTTGTGAAAGAGACATCCATGGATGTGCCCCTTTTTCCCAAACAAAGGGATTGGTGATGGCTGTGGAAGAGCGACATGATTGAGGGGCTTTTGTTTTCCTTTCTCCTCGTGTTGTACTCAAGGCACAGATTAACCAACAGAACCTATTCTCAGAGCTTTAATGACAATATTGATCGAGTATTGGTGAAGCAGCAAGGAAAGAAAGAGAATAAAAATAATTACTTTGCCCCTATAGAGTGGGTTTTGTCAACACGTGTAGAGATGGATGATTTGGAGATTGAAGACATTTAGCTGAGGTCTGGCACTGTGTTTTTTCCAAGTTCTGCCTCTGTTTTTATGTAAAACAGGTTCTTTCTACATCCCTCTCATGAACAACAGGGTTGGTACTGCTTCCTTTGGACCTCACCTGTTGCCATACTGAGGTGTGTGAGGCAAACCTTAGAACTTCCCTCGGGATGATCTACAGAGCCCAGAAAGGCCTTGCTAGAGGGTGTTAGAGTTCCCATGGTGGTTTAGTCCTGCTGGTGTGCATAACTGCAAACCACGGTGCTCTCACTTGTACCACTGCCCATAAATACCTCAAGGTATGGCTGCATTTGTGTTGTGTGGGCAAAAAACTGGGTGGGCAACTGCAGCTGGGTCAGCCTGGCTCCCAGGTGGAAGTTACACAAACACAAATAATCCTGACAAGAGTATCAGAGCTGTGTTTTATCACTTGTGTTACACAGATGCAGGGAGGAGTGAGGAGGAGTGAAGTGACTCCCTTGACAATATGTGTCTATCAGCAGCAGCAGAGCTAAAAATAGAGCCCAGGTGTCCAGGCTGGTCCTGAACAGTTTCTACAATAGATCACTCCCTCCAGAGGTGAGCTGGGTGATTTTCCTCAGGAAACACTGGAAGAGCTAAATGCTGACTGGCTGGGAGGGAGTTGGTCTATAACTAGCAGGGAAAGAAATGTTTATTCCTGGAGAAGGTGTCACAGGCGTAAGAAGAGCTTGAAAACAAGAACTGAGCACGACAAGAAGAAACACTTGACAGCCACAGCCCTTTCAGTTGCCTTGAGTGTCTGTGTGCAGAATTCATTGCTAGAATCCAAAAAATAGTGTCAGCTGCAGAGACTGAGCTCAGGGTATGAATCTACTGGAACAGCACGGGGACACTGAGGGTGACAATGCTCTCCAGGGGACATCTGGGCTGGTTCAGAGCTGCCACAGGAAAATGGATACCCAGAGGGGAAAATAGAGGAAATAAGAACCTCTAGGATTCCCCAGACTGAATTTCTGGCTAATGGTTAACCCACAGAGAATGAAGTGATTGGTATGGAAATGTGTAACCTGCTGGTACCAGGGCATGTCCAGGCAGCAGGAAATGGGGAAGGATTGAGGCAAAGTTCCTTGTCAGGAATATCCCCATTTCCAGGGAAAGGCAGCAGCTGAGTTCAGGGCTGCTCAGGGAGAGGTGTGCACACACAGAGTATGTAGCAGTCTTTGCTTTGGGAAGCATCCAAATAAAATAAACGAACTGGAGTTTTTATACTCACTCTTTAACATGCTGCTTGGGAAACGGCGCCATAAAAGCTGCATCTAAACAGCTGCGTTTCACACAAAGAGCTTGGTCCCAGACACCTGGATAGGGTACACACAGCACGGCTCCTCCTTGGTTTACCTGACCATGCTTCTGTAAATAGATTCCTGAATATTTTGATTTGTCCTTTCCTGCTCTGGCCACTATTCTAACCAGAATAGCCCGAGGGGCTGCGTTTATGCAGAGTTTTTGTGAAGCACTTTCAACATAGTTCCTGAAAATCGATGGCATCACTTTGTCTTAACCAGATAAAAAGTCCCAATTGTAGGTGAGAAATAATATTGCTCAAGGCATGTGGTTACTGAGAGGTAACAACAGCTCCACTTCTCAGGGTGCTGGAATGCACCAGCCATCAACCTGGTGACTCACTGCATACCTGAGGCAAAATGCAGTTATCTCAGAGCAGCAGCACGCTCTCAGACATGGCATTCCTCACTGGTTCAGATTTTCTCACAAATAAATAACAAATAATACCCAACAGTGAAAAAATAAAAGTTGCTTTTTATTCCTCCCTCTATGTTCAATACTAGCCAGGTGTGTCGGTCCAGAGATAGTGGTGATGATCTGTTCTGACCTGGACCTCTGTTGTTGAAAAAAGTGCATTTAGGCTGCTTGAATCTGTTGGAAATGCTGGATGGACTCCCTGTCCTGGAGATTTGGACCCTCAGGCTCCAGAAAACAGAGTTTCCCTGCTGTGCTGTGTAGCAGAGAGCCAGGTGACTGGGCTGGGATTTATAATCCAGGGAGAAGAAGACAAAGCCACCCCCCCAGAGGCTGAAAAGAAGGGCCCAGAGGGTTAGAATGGATCAGATCAGTTCAACAGTCACCAGTGGGGTGGGTGCTTGTGGCATGATTTGGGTTTCTGCTGGGGGTGGTACCATTGTTCTGTGCTAACATCAGTGCGGGAGCTCAGCACAGCCCTGCTGGATGGGAAAATCAGAACTGACCCTCTCACTCTCATCAGAGTTAGCTCGGACTCTGGATGACAGTGGCTCTTCTGCAACTCTTTTAATCAAGCTAAACCTTTTTATTCTCATGCCTGCTTCATAATACCCATGCCTCTTGCTTTGCCATCTCCTTTGCAGTGAATTTTATGGGGCCTCTGTGAGATATAAAACATTACAAGAACATAGATATGTTGGAGTGAGGAATTAGAAAAAAAATCCATTGAACACTCTAGTCCCTGCATTTGACTGCACATGAGTTTCATCTGACAACATTATTTTTTTTTTCTTTTTTGAGTGGTCTGAAGTGCTGAGTGATTGCAGATAGAGGCAGAGCAAGGCTTGAAGCCTCCTGTGCAGCTCATGATGGGCTGGGAGTTACAAGTAGTTCCCTTTTGAAAGTCGTAGTCCAAGTTCAGAAGGAAACTAAACTGCAGGTGATGAATACTGATGACTTGTGCTTGGTCCCACACAATAGCAACAATAGTGAATATGAAAGACTGCTAATAAAGGATATGGATTCGTGCCTAAATGGGAAAATCAGCAGATATAGGTTCATTTACTTGCTCTTCCATGCACCACAGCAAGCTCTAAAGGAAAGTATTCAAATCCTATGGCTTCATCCTTCTAAAATTTAGGAATTCCTCTTAAGCACTGATTTGCTTCCCTTTAGAGTCAACACAGAGAGACACGATTTCAGAAGAAAATTCAAGCCATGTCAAAGACACTCTCTAAGATAATAGGAAGATTACACCTGTAGAGTTAAAATTACCACTTTCTGTTAACTGCAGAGAATGTTTAGATGAATATCTGAAACCAAATGTCTGGCCTGTTCCAATTCCCCACGAATCCAATGGATCAAATCATTAATTTGTATCCTCTAGTCTTGGCCAGGAACTGTCACATCAATGACAGTCAGGAAACAATCTTCAGAGCTGGGAAACAACCAATTCCAACTGTTCTTTCTGCCCACTGTATTTCCCTAGATTTGGCCTCAGACTGGTCGCTGCCTTATTTTAAACTTCAATGAAAGACAAATCACAATTATTTCTTTCTCACAAGACATCTGCTGAGAAGCAGACCAGCAGGACAAAATACTGAAAAAGCTAATTAGAAAGCTGGATCTCAGGAAATTGAAAATCTCATTCTGCAACCCCAGAAGCTCATGGTGCTCAGAACAAGTGTCCTGAAAGATGGGTGCCCAGGACAGCTGGAGCTTGATTCTGAAGTTATGGCATTTCTGCCTTTGTTAGTTTGAACCTGGAAAGGGATTTACCTAAACAGATAAATCTGGGATATGTTATTTTAGGAACAATGCAAAGATGGGGAAGCACCTATTTGGAAAGATTAGTGAGGTCAGAATTTTTAAGGTATCCAAGAACTGCACTGAGGATGAGGATTCGGTTTAATGCAGGGGAACTAGATATCAGAAACTCCTTTTAGAAAAAAAAACTCAAACACTTCCCAACTGCTCCTTCCCATTCTGTTGGGACCTGCCAGCATTTTGTCTTGGCCAGGGATTCCCCAGCCACTGCTGAAGACTCAGCTTAAACCTTTAATTCTGCATTTGGGGGTGATAGAAACAGGCTCTGTTTGCTCCTTGCATCTTGGCCTGACCCTTGAGCCCATTCACAGCCTCCTTGCTGCCTCTCTGAGCAGTTTCCTGGTCACAGAGCCCTTTGTGTCACCCATCCTGCTTGGGGAACACTGACACTCTCATCCAGGTGTTCAGGGACACCAGCAGCAGATGAGTCTGGTTGGTGCCCAGGATATCTCTGCAGCCAGCACAAAGCACAGTCTGAGTGAGATCACTGCTTGCTGTGATATTGTTTGCAGAGGAGAAAGAGGAAATATATTTCACAAGAGACTGAGAGAGCACCAGAATATCAATACAATGCTCACAAAGCAAGTTTAATCCATTTTTAGCCTGTAATAAACAATGAAGTCTGTGAAACCTTGACAAGAATACATTGTGCATCCTCAAGGAGGACAGCACAACAGGATATGTGGGAAAGAGAAGTTTGCCGGTAGCATGAGAAGAACACAGAGTGGAGTCTGAATATCTTCACCAGCTCATGGGACTCTGGAGTGAGTTTTGCTGTAGAATCACAAACAGAGATGAAGAATTCACTGTGTGTAGCTGGCACATACTGCTCCTTTTGCAAGAGGTAATAATTTTATTATTAAAACTTTGTGCCAGCCTGTTTGGGGTAGAGTGAATTTCCTTTATAGCAGCTCATAGGATCCTGTTGTAGATCTGTGACCAAAACATTTATTGTTAACACATTGTTGATTTTGATAATGAACATCTTGCTCAGCAATGAAAAGCAGAAAAAGAGGATTTCAGTTAGATTAGTCATTTTTTGTTTGAGATTCAGCTGGGTATTGGTCTACCTGTTCGACGTGGTGAGTGGTTGTCTTTGTCTCACTTCTTTTGTTTTCTTTTAGTCATCTTCCTCTGCTTCAATTTTGAATTTTTTTTTCTCTTGGCCACCAAGTTTTCTTGCTTTTATTTGCCCTTTCCTCTTTCCCCAGGCCCCCAGAGTTCAGGCTGGAGTTCTCTGCCTTCTAGGTCTCTCAGTTCTGTGTGATTTTTTCCTAAACTTCTAATAAAGAGCCCAAATTATTGTTTCCCCATCCTCATCAGTATTATAATTTTTTTTTTGTTTGCCCAATGAATGCAAACTGCTCTCTCTTTTCATCCTGTGTGTTGTGAATTTCTGTTCTCCTTCATATCCTCCCCTGATAGACTGGTTTCTATTTTCATCATGGGAACAATATTATAGTTTAAAGAAATCCAAACATAGCTTTTAAGACATCTGTGGAAAGAGGGGTGAAAAAAGTGAGGATTGGATGTGCTAAAATTTTTAAAAGCTAAAAAAAAAATTCCTTACAGGAAGAAGAAAAAGAAATTCTTGTTCAATGGAGCTTTGCTGATTTGGGGTGAAGATCAAGGCTTTGTTCATTGTAGGGAAAAGGTGAGCAGAAATACCCAAGACTAAAAAGAAGAGACCACTGAAAAGAGAAAGCTAGTGAAGTGAAATAATTTTGTTTTTAAAAACGGCATCCAGAAACCTTATCTTTGACACATAAGAACAGACACACAGCCAAATATGCTGTAACCTGCTTAGGTTTCCAAAGCAGCAAATTAAACCAGTGGACTATGCAGTGAGTGTCCATTCAGATGAGCAAAGCTCATTGAGCACAACAATACTGTAAGAGAACATGTTGAATACTCAATGCACCAAATAATCTGCTTTTGATACAGAGACAGTCACAGCTTCAGGAAACAAGGCAGCAAACAGTGTATGTGTGATTTGGGGGGGGGGGGGACAGGGAAAACATTCTGGACAGGAAAATTATAAGCAAAACTGCTCTTTCTGTATTGTTTTATGTTTTCCTCTAACTATATTCTTATTATATTGATAGAAAAATCCTTTTTCCAGCAGGACACCTACCCCAGGAGTTGATTGACTTTGACTTTCTGGATGAAGGTGTTACTCTGTAGAGTTTTTATCACAGAATTACAGAATCATGGAATATCCCAAGATGGAAGGGACCCACCAGGATCATCCACTGCAGCTCCTGGCCCTGCACAGACACCCCAACCATCCCACCCTGTCCTTGTGAGCATTGTCCAAGCACTCCATGAGCTCTGGCAGCCTTGGGGCTGTGGCCACTCCCTGGGGAGCCTGGGCAGTGCCCAGCACCCTCTGGGACAAAAAAATCTTTTCCTGATATCCAGCCTAACCCTCTCCTGACACAGCTCCAGCCCTTGGGTGATGAAATGTTCCCTGGGTCTGTGAGACCCTTGGGTGCCTGAAGAGCATCATCTCACTTGTTTTCTCTCCTTCTTCACAGGAATTTGAAATGTCATTCTGGTTGGTGTCAAATCCTGCTAGACCAAACCACAGAGGCCTGCTCAGGGGAAAGACACCCAGAACTGCTGCATTGGTTGAGCTGGCAAACCCCACGTGGCTGCACTGCAGGTTCATGGAGGCTTTGCTTTAATTTCAAACAGCCTCATGTAGGACACAAGGGTTCCCCTTCTATTTCTAGTAAATGCCAAGAGCATCAATGAAAAAACACACTGATGATCACCCCAAGAGCCATTTATTTGTTTAAACAAGGGCTTTGACCTTGTTTATATGTTTTGTGTAAGACCCAGTGCCTGAATTTTCCCTGCTGTGGAGTTGCCTCTGTGGCCTTGCACCAGGGGGATCTGTGAGAATAATTTCAGTCTTTCATTTGAACTAGTGTGACAGAATCCAAGGTGGCTCACCAGGAGGTGTCCTTTGTGGCTGAACAGTCACTTGGAAAAGTGATTTGGAAACAGTCACTTGGAAAATCAGGAGATTTGGGTACCCTGTAACTGAGACAAGCTATTGGAGCAGCTTGGAGTTTAATGAAACAGCTTCTAATTCTGCCTAGGAAAGATTTGCTGAAGATTTAGCTTAAGACAATGTTCTGTAGCAGAGGCAATGGGTGAGAGAAGGACACAGTGTCCTTGCAGGCCAGAGAAGGGCTTGTCCTTGCAGGTAAGAGGGTGTCTCCCTTCACCCTCCTTGCCCCACATAACCTACAAGTGATGTATTTCCCTCTGTCAGCCCAGCCCAGCCCAGCCCAGCCCAGCCCAGCCCAGCCCAGCCCAGCCCAGCCCAGCCCAGGGGTAGTGTCAGGAAATCTCACATCACAGCGTTGTTGCTCTGCCCCTGCACTGGGCAGCCTTTGCTGATCTGCTGAGGTTTATCTGGCAGGGTCATGCCCTTGAATCAGCCCCATCTCCATTGCTCACCCAGGCCATCCCCAAGCCCAGGGAGGGGCTTTCACCTGGCAGGCACAGCCGGGCTGGGAGCGCTGCCAGCTGCCTCCAGAGTTAGTTTGGCTCAGTTTTGCTCGCCTCCGCTCGGCCTGGCTCAGCTCATCTTGGCTTGGCTCAGCTTGGCTCAGCTCAGCCTGGCTCGGCTCAGCCTAGCTCAGTTCAGCTCGGCTCAGCTCAGCTCGGTCGCTTTGGCTCAGTTCGGCCCGGCTCATCTCGGCCCAGCTCAGCTCATCTCAGCCCGGCTTGGTCAGTCTGGCTAATCCCAGCTCATCTCGGCCCAGCTCAGCTTGGCACGGCTCATCTCGGTTCATCTCAGCTGGGCCCGGCTCGGCACATCTCGGCCCGGCTCATCTCGGCCCAGCTCAGCCCGGCTCATCTCGGCTCAGCCCGGCCCAGCTCAGCCCGGCCCAGCTCAGCCCGGCTCATCTCGGCTCAGCCCGGCCCAGCTCAGCCCGGCCCAGCTCAGCCCGGCTCATCTTGGCTCAGCCCGGCTCATCTCGGCTCAGCCCGGCCCAGCTCAGCCCGGCCCAGCTCAGCCCGGCTTAGCCCGGCTCATCTCGGCTCAGCCCGGCCCGGCTCAGCCCGGCCCGGCTCGGCTCGGCTCGGCACATCTCGGCTCAGCCCGGCCCGGCTCAGCCCGGCCCGGCGCGGCTCTCCCGGCTCTCCCGGCGCTGTCCGCGGTGCTGATCCCCCCGGTGCCGGGCTGGGCGCGGGCCCGCTCCGAGCACAGCCACTGCGGGTGCCCTCAGCCCTCACCCTGCCCTGCACCCGCTCCCCGCTCGGCCGGACCAGCCTGCCCCTCCTGGGGAGGAGAAAAGGCGTGGGGGTGTAGGAAAAAAAAATATAATAATGCTAAAAAAATTAAATAGATGGGGTCTTCCTGGAACGGCAGCCGGCCCCGCTCCCCCCCGAACCCCTCGGACCCCCTCGGCAGACAAGTTTCAGCCCCATCCCGCGGCCCTTCGCGGTCTCACCCTCCCTTCCCACGGCCCAGGCTCCGTCTGGCCGGAGCTTAAGTCCCTCCTTTTCGCCCCCGGCCCCTCCCCTTCTCTAATTATGTACAAAACACTTCTTAGAATAAAATGGCCAAGCTGGGGCTCCGCCCTGCTCTCCTCTTCCCCATTCATCCTCTCCAGCCCGCTCCAAGCCCCTCCTCCGGTGGCAAGCCCAGCCTCTCGCTTCCCTCCTGGAGCTCTTTTCATTTTTATTTCTAACCCCCTCTCCATTCTCCCTGCTGCCTCTGCTCTTTCCCCCGATGGCTACGAACTGAGCAGCAGAAGAGAGGGGGGGCACAGGAAGAGGGGGAAAAAAGCAAGAAAAAGGAAAAGGAAGAAGGAGAGAAGCGGATTTTTTTTCCTTGCCTCTGCCCTTAATGCCCGCGATCTGGATCAAGGAAGGGGATTTTCTGTCTGAGCATGAAAAGGACTGCTAGAGCCCCAGGATTTTCACGCCTGCAGTATCAGCCCCGCACCCAGTATGCGAGCTGGACAGAGAAGCTCTCCCACAAGTTCCTACCGAGCCGAATAAAAGCCACGGGCGAGCCGCTCTCCGCCACAGAGGGACATTAGCATCAGGTAAGGCGAGCGCTGCGCTGCGGCTGCGGCGCTGCCCCTGCCCGGGGCCGGCTCCTGTTGTGTAACGCGGCCCCTCCGCCGCCCCTGCCCGCACCCCCGCCCTGGGCAGCCCGGGGAGCGGCGGGCATGGATGGATGGCCAAGTCCCGCAGCTCCGCCAGCCCTTCTGCCTGCGCGGTGCCGAGCGAGGGGCCGAGATTCGCGCACTGGGAAGGGCTGCGAGCGCTGGTTTTTACTGGGGCAGCCCCCCCGGCAATTTGGGTTCGGCCCCGGCTCGGCCGGGCTGGCGGTGGGGCGGGGGTGGCGCTGGGGGTGGGAGGCAGCCGGGATCCATCTGTATTCCGGAGTATCGGTACATCCCGGAGCAGGGGGGGACCGTCCCCAAGGAGATGGTGTCATCTCCACTTAATCCACCGCTCCGCTTTCGCAAGTGACAAGCGAATCGCGGAGGAAAAGGAAAGTCTGTCGCCTCGAATCCCACACTGGGCTGATTGCCTCCACTTCCAGCGCGGATGGGAGACAGCGGCAGAGCCGGGGGAGGGCAGGGACGGCGGGGAGCTGCACCCCACGGTGCTGGAGATGGGCTTTCCCCGCGTTCATTTCCCCGTTCAGTGCTGCTTGCGAGGCTGGTGCGGAGCATAACTTTGCCTTTTCCCAGTCCTTGGGGAATGGCGGGACGGAGGGCATCTCCGTGCCATTGCATCATCCTCGAGGTCCGGCACAGCCCGGGTCTAAAGCCCCAGAGACGATCTGGAGAGAGGAGGGGGGTTCTAGGTGTGTGTGTTTCGGCTTTGGAGAGTTCCCCCGTGCTCGTACCTGAGGGTGGGGAAGGGGAGGAGGTGTCACTTCTTGGATGCGGTCTCCTCTTCATGGAGGGAACCCGGCAGCAGATGAAATGCTGGCAGAACTGGTGTTTGAATTTAGCCGTGTGACTGACATCTGCACTAGGCAGGACAGAAGGGTCCTTCATGCTTTACTCTGGCTGCGAAATAATAATTTGTTAATGGCAGTAAATCTGCTTTCCCAGGAGTTGTAGAGAAGTATTTGGGAGACAGTGAGAGGAGGAGGGTTGGAGTAAAGAGGAGATGTGGCTTTGGCGTAAGGAACATGAGAGGTTTTTGAAAAAGATTCCTTATAAAGGAAAAATATCGATTGTGAGTAGCAGACAGACTGGACTCCTTCCCTCCCACGCACCCTAGCCAAGGCAGCGCGGTGTCCCTGGAGCACGAACACGCCGAGCACAGCCGGCACACGCTGTGGGGCTCGGAGCCCACCCCGTGCTCACACACAGCGCCTCGGGCTCGCTGTGCCGTGGATGCAGACAGCTCTCCCTGCTCTGCGGCCCCGCGGCTCCCTCAGCCACACACGGGGGATCCACACACACGGAACGTGCCGAAATAGCTGCATTGATATTCTCACTATGTAAATCAACCCTTCGGAAGTTCACATGAGCGCACACATGCTGTCTTCTTAGCAGGGCTCGGAGTAGGTGGTTTGTTCCTCCAGTGTAGCTTTCTCTGTTGTAGTTGGCTCCAGGCATTGATTTGGGGTTTGTCTGACTCCAAAGCCCTTTGCAACTCAGCAGAAAACCCTCTACATTTGGTGTGTGTACGTTTGTTTTATGGCTCTTTGCAGATTCCCAGGACTCGGGGATGATTTCACTACACGAAAGGCAGACGAGCAGCAGACAGGGAAGCAGGGAAATGGCTGGGGGAGCAGTGGCAATTCCATACTCGTCATGCCTTCCCTGATCACGAGCTGGAGTCTGGGAGTATGGGAAGAGCTCTGCTGGAGTTGCATAGCTTTTTATATGTGTGAGTGTGTGTGAGCACTCTCTACAGCAAAACCACATCTACGGCTAAAACACACGATGCAAGGCTCTGCTTCGGTCTCACCCTGTTCAGAGAAAAACCCTCTCATCCTCAGGGGAAGATACTCCCTTTGCAAGCCCCGCTGATCAGAAATGGCAGAGTGGGCACGGGGGAGATGATGTCACCGGTGTTAGAGGTGTTTAACACCCCCTCTGACCTTCCTGCTCTTCCCCTCCTTCCATAGGGCCTAGTGAGGAGACAAGCCTCCAAGAGCAGGGATATAATGAGGCTGGCTAAAGTCCGTGTTAAAACTTTGGAGAGGAGGAACATATGGTGAATTGGGTTGTTTTAGGTGAAATGTGTCCCAAAAGAAACGGCACTGAATGTGTCTCTATTCCCTCCTAACCAGCACTGTTTACTACACTGGAGGTGTGTGTAAGGCAGATGCTAAACACTCCGTGGGAATGGGTCTGCCAGCAGACAATAGTCATTGTTGTCTGTGTGACAGAAATAGTTCAAAGCCAAATCCTCCCATCTTTGCTCAGGCAGGAGCCCCACCACCTTCTCCAGGTGCATTGCTCGGGAGAGAAACCAGCTCCAGAACCAGGGATCCACACCCAGCTCCCTGCCCACCTCCAGGAATGGATGTGGATTTCTAGGCTTTATCCAGGAATTGCTATTTACAGCTGATGCAGAGATGTTGAGAAAGCAGGAAAAAATATGTTTGGGGAGGGTGTGTGGGAAAAATCGCTGAAGAACATAACTGAGGGTGAAGAAGCCCCTGAGCACCATGAGACACAGTGTTCGGAGGTGGGAAACCAGGGAAGGATTGCCCGGGAAGGGAACACACCCTGCTCTCAGCCCAGCCGAGCCCAGCCCTGCTCAGCCCTGCTCAGCCCTGCTCAGCCCTGCTCAGCCCAGCTCAGCTCAGCTCAGATCAGCTCAGATCAGCCCAGCTCAGCTCAGCTCAGCTCAGCTCAGCCCAGCTCAGCTCAGCTCAGCTCAGCCCAGCCCAGCTCAGCTCAGCTCAGCTCAGCTCAGCTCAGCCCCGCACAGCCCAGCTCAGCCCTGCTCAGCCCTGCTCAGCCCAGCCCAGCACAGCACAGCCCAGCTCAGCCCTGCTCAGCCCTGCTCAGCCCAGCCCAGCACAGCCCAGTCCAGCTCAGCCCCGCTCAGCCCCGCACAGCCCAGCTCAGCCCAGCTCAGCCCTGCTCAGACCCACTCAGCCCAGCTCAGCCCAGCATAGCCCAGCTCAGCCCAGCTCAGCCCCGCTCAGCCCAGCATAGCTCAGCCCAGCTCAGCCCAGCTCAGCCCAGCTCAGCCCAGCCCAGCTCAGCACAGCCCAGCTCAGCCCAGCACAGCCCAGCTCAGCCCAGCTCAGCTCAGCACAGCACAGCCCAGCTCAGCCCAGCACAGCCCAGCTCAGCCCAGCTCAGCCCAGCACAGCCCAGCTCAGCTCAGCTCAGCTCAGCTCAGCACAGCCCAGATCAGCCCAGCTCAGCCCAGCTCAGCCCAGCTCAGCCCAGCTCAGCTCAGCACAGCCCAGCACAGCCCTGCTGTGCAGCGCGGCGGGCGGGCGGTGCCGCCGGGCCCCAGGAGGGGGCGCTGTGGCTCCACGCAGCGCCGGGCGCGGAGCAGCGCGGAGCGGAGCGGGGCTCGCCCGCACCCCTGCCCGCATCATCCCTGCACATCATCCCTGCACTGCATCCCTGCACTGCATCCCTGCACTTCAGCCGTGCACTGCATCCATGCACATCATCCCTGCGCTGCATTCGTGCACTACATCTGTGCACTGCATTCGTGCACTGCCTCCCTGCACTTCATCCCTGCCCACATTCCACGGCAGCATCCCCTGTCGGTGCCCCTGCCCGCATCATCCCTGCCCGCATCATCCCTGCCCGCATTCCCCGGCAGTATCCCCTTCCCGCACCGCTGCCCTCAGCCCTGCCCGCATCCCTGCCCGCCTCCCCGGCCCATCCCCAGCCGCGGACACGGCGGAGGGGCCGGGGGTGTGCGCTCGGTGCCGGCGGGGCTCAGCTCCCGGAGCCCGGGCGGGGCTGGATGTGCGCGGGCCGCGTCCTCCCGCTCCGGAGCCGCGGGGCGAGCGGAGCCCGCGGGAGCCGGCCCGGTGCGAGCAGGGATCGCTCACCCGGTGATGAAATGCAGCTACTTCTGGGACAGAGCCCAGCAGCTTTTCCGTGCCAGCAAATACTACAGGGGAAGTGAAAAATCACTTCATGCATTGGAAGTGCAGAGATGAACTTAGTGAGGCAGAATATAAATTACCCGGACCGAGGGAGCTTGTGCCCAGTTGTTTGATTTACACCATCCTGCTTGCGAAAGTATCATGAGATTTTTAACAACCATAAGGACCTTGGCCCATTTCCTTCCAGGCCACACAGAGCAGCTTTTCAGAAAGGAAGAATATCCACACACACACACATATCTGGCCTCGAAACAGATCCATGGACTGGGGTCTGGTCCTGTGGTTCTCCCTCTTCCCTGGAAGATGGAAGCCAGAGCAGGATGCCGAGTTAGGGAATGGTGCTGAGCTGAGTCAGGGCAAAACATCTCCTCCCGGCAATGTGTGGTACTCCAGAGCGTTCTTGGATGCCAGGGAAGGTTTTCCCCTGCTTGCTGTGCCTCTGCATGGCACGTCCAGCTGAGGTGCTGGGCCTGGAGCACGTCTGGCCAGGGCTGCAGCGGGCTTGTGGCTGCAGGTGGTGTGGGAAAGGGAAAGGTTATCAAGGAGAGAGACCCGGGGAAGCAAACTGGATGTATCTACCAGGTACTTCTGTCTGGAGAGAGGATGGGCAGAGATGGATCAGACAAATGAGGTGGCATTCCCAGGGTTTGGAGTGGGCACAGGGCAGCTGTTGCTGGCTTGATGAGCTAAGCTACGCAGTGCCAGGGAAGGAAAAGTCCTGACTAGTGGGAGGGAGGAATGGGAGAAAGAGCAGAAATCAGAGGAGCAGCTGATTTAGACTGATCTGGAAGCTATTGAAGGACTTAAGTTTATTTCAGGAATGCTGGATCACATCCCAACTGGAGGTGGCATAAACTGGGTATATGAACATGTCATTTTGGAAAGAAAACAGGAGTCAGGCCCAGGACTCCCCTGAGCCTGGGCTGGGGAGTTTAACACAACATTTACAACCCCTTGCTCAGAGACCTCTTTTCCTGCAGCCTTAAGGCAGGACCTGCAAGCAGCTTCACAGGAGAAAGATGCTTATTTATTTTTGCTATTTGTTCTTCTGAAGTCATGTGCTCTACATCCATTTTATCGTTGCCTGCACGGCAGCTGGCAGAGCTCAGCTCTGCACAGAGCTGCTGCTGTGTCCGCTGGCTGAGTGGCACCCACGGTGGCACCGGTGGTGGTGTCACATTTCTGAGTGTTGACATAGCACTCCCCAGTGCTTGAACTCTCACACATGTGATTCCTGGCTCCTGTGCCAGAAAAACAACCAGTTGCACTGCTGATGGATCGCCTCTTCCAGTGGCAATAGGAATAAGGGGAGTGAATAATCTAGAGAGGGTCACCTGCAGAGGAGGATGGAGTGGATTGCCTTTGCCAGACACATGCTGTTGTTCACTGGTGGAAATGCTGGGCAGAGGTAGAAACTGATGTGCCAGAAGCACCAGTACAGCTCTGCAGCCCTAGAACAATTCTGTGTGTGTGTGTTAGCAGTGGGCACCATTCGGGGGAGTATTTCCATCACAGAAACATCTTCCCTCTTAGAGAGTCACAAATTACAGCAAAGCCAGCTCAGAGCTGACACACCAAGCTTGCAAACCAAGCTATGAGAGGTTCTCACACATAAGAGAAGCTCCAGAAAACCAACAAAACCTTAGTAATTTGCTCCAGGACTTTTGGTTGGATATCAAAAGAGAATATAGGAGTAGAGGGAGCTCTCACTCCCATCCGTTCTCTTTACTCCCAATTTCCAATAGAGTAGATCTGGATCCTGTGGTTTTTTCATGCCTGGGACCTGTCTCATTGGTATCCTGAAAGGAAGTACATCCTTTACCCTGGTATTTAGAGAAGACACATCCTGAAGCCTTACGACAGGTCTTCTAACAGCCCGGACTTTTATATCTTTGCATGTTACAGCTGGAATATGTTGTACAGCGAATTCCTGTGAAAAGCTCGCAGCCTCTCGCTGTAAATCATCGCAGCCTGTCGGAGCCAGGGCTGTTAACTGGCTCTGTGGTGAGTGAGGATCTCTTTCTTAGGCTTTGATTTAGAGTGTGATTTAGAGCCTGGCCTGCGCTCTGGGCTCCACTGCATCCATCACGGTTTTGGATGCAGTTTTGGCCAGAAGTCCTGAGTCGGCACAACTGATCCCATTTAGCCATTTCTTCACCCTGCCCTAGCTGCGTGTGTGGCTGTCAGATACATTGCTAGCACTGGGGACCCCTGTGGTAATTTATCCTTGCAGCTGTGGATGCTGATTTGCTAAGCAGGGTGGAAGACAGGGAACGTGATCTTTAAAAACATCTCTTCGTGCAGGCAGCACATTCCAGGTGAGGCTGCGGGAAGAAAACGAAATAAAAGGAGTTTGTGGAAAATTACAAAGCATCTAAAACTAACCAGGGAATAATGAACAGAAACGAGCTGTGACCCCAGGGAGGAGGCAGGAGGGCCAGGATGAGCGGGTGTGAGTCCTTAGCTGGACTTGTGGGCTCAGTGGAGCAGCCACCAGCAGGGCAGGACGCGGGTGCAGGAGCAGCCGGGCTGCTCTTGGCGCGTGGCTGCTCCTCAGGCAGGTACAGATGGCGAGCGGGTGAGCAGAGCCCTGTGACATATGCTGGGGTACATATGTGCCTCTGGGTCCCTCCTGGCTCAGCCCACCTCCCTGCCTGGAACAGGATTGCTGTTCCAGCCTTTTCCCACACCGCTCTGTGCCGAGCCAGGTCTGCAGTCAAAGTCAAAGGTGCGTTTCGAGGGAGCGGCGAGAGCTTAGGAGGGACAAGCTGAGACCGAAGAATGCCTGAGAAATACTGAGCAAGTCAAAGGGAAGAACTGACAAAGACAGCACAGTGTTTGTGCTAAAATTGTGAACACAGAGAAGAAAGCAGCAACAAGGATCCCTATAACATAGCCTTAAGATGAGCAGCTATTTCTAGAATTGCTTATTGTCATATCGTCCAAATTTGGAGTTGCTTCTGTAAAACAACTTCAGGCTTTGCTGCTTGATGCTGGAGAATGCTGATAATGTGTTTATCTGCCATTTCCACTCTCCTAAAAGAGAACTGTACAGTATTTTAAAATGACCGACCATGTTTTAGGCCAGTGAATAGATAAATCTGGTCAACCAGGGAAAAGAGACCAATTAGGATTTTCCCACAATATTTGCCTAAATTATCCAAAGAGCGGAAATTTGAGTTCTAGAAATATTGAGATAAATCCCTTCCTGTGCAATTAGAGATACATGTGCATCCATCCTTTTATTTGCTTCTTGGGGGGAAGAGCTAAGGTGAAAAGACTGATTTGGAACCGAAAGTGTTGCTCTGGGAATTTGCTGGAGGATGAGGAATGAAGGAGAGATATATTTTGCTGATGAAGCTGGATTGGGCCTTGTTAAGGCTGGAAAAACCTGAGAAGTGTTCTAACCACAACAGTAGGACACTAAAGGGATCAGAAAGATCTGGATGAGCACTGTTACTCCTGGGAGAACCTCCCAGCTGTGTGGGGACGTGCAAAGCCAGTGGTTGTCTGAGGACTGTCATCTGCAGTTCCAGATGGAATATCCTGTGTATGACTATTTCTTTATTGATTCCTTCCATGCTTTGTGTTTTCATAACATTCTGCAGTCATGGAGTAAGTTACGAGTCATTTATGGGTGTATTTTTTAGAGGGGAGGGTTTAGATCTAGCACCACATAATTTCCTTGGGTGTCTCTCAGCTTTCTATGGGAAAGAGAAGGAGTAAATAACCATTATCTCAATTCTCTGCCCTCTTTGTGACTGGATAGATGTCAAAATCACTCCTCTTGTCTCAAAGGCCCTGCTGCTGCAGGATGTGTCGCTGAGTGCTCATATATTGCTCAAAGTTTATCAAACACAGACTTTTTTTCACACTTAGGCTCAATTGTCACCGACCCAGAGCTATCAGAACCACAAAGAGCCTGATCCTGCAATTGGAATCACTCAGATAAATTTTTAATTACAGCCTCATGGACATAATGAAACTGATTTCCAAGACCAAAGCCTAAGAAACAGCAAATCCATACACATTCTGAGTGCAGAGTGAATCATGTTTATGGTCCATCAGTGTTCAGCTTCTTTGTTCCAAAATGCTGGTTAGGAAGGCAGAAGAAATATTCCCTGGGATATTATAAAGACTAACATATCATCAGAGGGAGAATCAATGGAGATTGATGGCAAATTAGATGGACACTTGAGACATTAAAAGGAAGGATGGAAAATAGAAGTGATATTATAATTGAACCATATTAATACGTTTTAAATTGCTTTACAAATATTAACAAGTTAAATAAGGGAAGCCTGGAAATAATAGTTCATCTAGTCTGGGAAAGCTGGGAGTGAGGAGGGACATTCGGGTTCCAGTACAAAGGTATATGAAGGTTAAAATGAAAAGTGATCAGAAGTATTTTAACACTTTGATGACAGAAGAACAAGGGGACACATCAAAATTAAAGGGCGCAACTTTTAAAGCAAATTAAAAGGAGATAGTCCTTTCTTCAGTGCATAGTGAAGGCACACAATTCCCTGCTGCAGGATGTCGCTGAGATGAAAGTCCGGATGGATTTGAAGTGTAAAAGGCTACATAACTTTGTAGCAATTAATAGCATTTGCAGCCCTGCAATCTGGGACAATGGTAATCAGGTCTCAGGCTTCAAAGCAAGGGATGACCATCTTCTGGGGTCAGGCAGGACATTTTCTCTCTGCATAAAAAGAACATAATATGGTTGGCCAGGTAAATGTGGCTGCCTATGGTCGATCCCGCTGGAAGCTAAGTCAGCAAGAGATTAGCAAATTGCTTCTGTGGGTGCTGGATTAAGGTATTATAAAAAGGTTTCCATCAATGCCAGACAGAATATCAATCCAGCAATCTCTTCTTCTGTGTCAACTCCCACAAAAATAATTTCAGTGATTGGAGCAGATATTGAAGTAGGACATAGAAGGGGTGGTTACAGGCGGCAGCAGCGACCCTGAGCTGCACAGCTCAGTTTCCTCTATCAGCACTGCAATCTGCAGGCTGGTGCAGAGCTGGGATCAGCCTGGAGCCTCCCAGCACCAGGTTCTGCAGGGATACAGCTCCCAGTCCCCAAGGGCCTGCTGCTTGGACAGAGGAGGAGGAAAAGAAACAGGGAATGCCGACACCTCTGCTCAGTACCAGAGGAAATGCAGCACAAGGCTCCGAGAACAATTCCAATCCCGTCAGTAGAAGCATTTCAGCTGGCAATTTTGCCTTGGCAGATTTTGGAAGTAGTTGGTGGCAAGGTAGCAGAACACTATAGAAAACAGGAGCTTAAATACTGCCATGGGATATGGGAAACATTTGGAAAATCAGCCTCTGAGGTGTTTGTAAGATGTCACCTTGAAGACTCTGGCCAAGCTGATGCAGGGAGGCTGTGACAGAGATAAGTGTGTGCATGAAATCCTGACACTTAACCAAAGCACCTTGGTATGAGTGACAGGGTGGACAGAGATCAGCTATGGGGCCGTGTCCTCTCCCCATATTTTCCCCACAGTCCCATCCCCCTGAGGGTCCCAGGGTGGCTCCCCCTGTCTGCCTTGTGTTGGGCACAATCCTGCCTCCTGCCCAGGGTCATCCACACCACCATGCTGCTGGCAGGGAGGAGGGATTTCTCCATCACTCCCATCAACCATTCTTTTCCTTTGCTGAAGACAGAGTTTGGGTGAGGAGAAAACAAGGCTGCTGAGTACAGACAGGGAGGTTCAGCTTCAGCAGGTGACACTTGCTGAGGGCCACTTCTGCAGTGGCCATGAGCATCTCTAGGTGAACAGAGAAGAAACTGCTCTCCCATGGTCAGCACTTCCTTCAGAAAGGTGGGAAGGATGGCTGTGAGGAAAACACATGGATAGATGGGATAAAGTTCTGACAGCGGTGTGGCTGGGAGGAGGGAGGGGAGCTGGCTGGTGGGAACACAAAGGTCGCTGGTGGGGCAGGTGTCAATGCTCGGGTAAATTGCTCCATCAGGACAAACAATTCCTTTGCTTCCTGGATGGCAAAAAAGAGAGGGATGTGAGTGGCAGGTGCAAAATCTGCCGGTGAGGTGTTGTGGAGGTGTGATGATTACTGTGCTCTGGCCTGGGCTGGGAAGGATGGATGAGGGAGGTTTTGTTCTGTGAAATTCAGAACAGAAAGATGCATGCAAAAAAAAAAATAGCTATAAGGTAGGACTGCAATTTACCTGCATTATTGGAAGATTGATTTCTGATGAAAGGATCAGAGAAAGGAGGGGAATAAAATTTTATGGATTGCAAGAAGGGGGATCAGAGGTCTAAAATGGCAGCTGTTAGTATTCTTGAAGGATTGGTTGAAATGGGACTGCAGAGACCGGTGCAAGCTTCTGATTTCCAACCATCTGCATTTAGAAAGGAGAGGGAGACCAGCAGGCTGGCCTTGGTGAAATTCTGCTGGATTTCCCCCGAGAATCAGGAATTTCAAGTACCTGAAAGCCTTAAAACACTGACAGGGCTGAAAGGTGAGGTGAGGGTCGAAAGCGGGAACAGCTGACAGGAATAAGTAGATTGTAGTCTAGGCTGGATAATTCAGGGATCTGTAATAAAACTGCCCGGTGACAGATAGTGAATAAAAGACTACAGGTATATTATGGTTTACGGAGCACAGGACAGATGTGTCTCTAAGGAGGATGAGATAAGGAGAGGAAGGCAGCAGCGGCCTGTTTTGGGATGCAGCAGCACTGTGTGAATAAAGCAGCGCTGTAGCAAGATAGTTCAATCATGGTGCTGTCACTGGCATGTTATATATGACCTTGAGCAGGTCACTTAGGCTGGCAGCTTTGCAGAAGAGCTTTTTAAATGCATGTGTGCCCATGCACAGGAGCTGAACCCCTTCAGTGCTCTGGCTCTGAGCCTCAGCTCACACAGCGGATGGGCACTACCCAGGGAACTGGATCTGAGTTTGGTATGAGGGAAAATCTGGATTTTTTAAAGAATTCAGCAACCCCCGTCCTCAGGAAATATAATCCCCCAAAGACTGGTAGTTAGCTGTGCTGACTCTTTACATTTCCAGGGCTGGGCAAAGGCAGTACAGGTTTGCCTCTCTCCCCTCCACCCCAGTAAAATGGCTCCTTCTTCAGAAATCTGGCCTGAATTAATTTCTCTCCTCATCGCCTCAGATCAGTGGCAGAGCTGGCCTTTTACTGGAATAGATAAGGGAAGAACACGCTAATTGCATCTGTTTGTCTCCCTTGCACACAGGAATGAGGATTTTACATACACAAAACAAAAAATAAAGTTTGCAAGTGCACACACACACACACACACACACACACACACACACACACAGATGTGCGTTGTTCTTTAAAAATGCTGAATCAAGGCTGCTGTTTCATATTAATCTTTTTACCACCTTCAGCATTTGCAGTAAATAACAATTAATGATAAAGCTGCTTGCATTAAATAGAGGAGCAGAAGAGGCTGATAGGTCCTTCCTACCAGTGGATCCTCCTGCAGTGCTTCTCAATACTTTATTAAGTTTGAAGACAGAGATTTTTGTCCATGGCTGTACTTTTTTTTTATTTTTCTCTCACTGCTGCTCCTCTGAGGCCGCTCTGCTGTAAAGCCTTGACACCAGTGAAGTGCAGTCCCCAACCCCTGGTGTGTCACATCACGCCTTTGATGCTGGGGCACGACCCTCCCTCGGGTGCTGGGGCTGTGGTGGATGCCAGGGCTGGGGACAAACACACTCTGCTGCCCTGGCACAGCCTTCTCTGGTCTCCAGACCTCCATCAGCAACTCAGGGAAAAGAAAATCAACAGGAGAGCTGAGACACACTCCGGATTTTATTTTTAGGTGTAAGTTTAAAATTCCAGGCACTTGAAGGGATGTGAGGACTGATTCCCAGCTCAATAACGCAATATTTTTGTGTTCAGAGACCCAGGATGCATTTTCCATGCCCCACATGCAGAGTGTTCAAGCGTGCAGCTCTGCTGCGGCCGTGCAGCAGGACTGTGAAAGATGACAAAAAACCATTGGAGGATTTCTGCTTGCTCATATTGACCAACACTGATGTAAATCAAGAAAAATATCCCCAGAAACAGGTTACTTCTGAGAGGAAGCTTGTTTCCTCCTGGAGAAACTCCAAGAGCAAACTGATGCAGGGAGCTGAGATCATTGGCAATGTGGAAACATCCAGAGATGTTTGGGTGTTCAGTTCCTACACACAGAGCTAATTTTATTTTTTTTTAAATCCTCTGGATGCAGCAAGGTGTTGCTTCTCTAAACACCTCCAGGACCAAGACTGCTGTGAGCAGGGTGCTGTGCTGGAGAAACCAGACACAAAAAATGGGTGCAGGAAAAGCAGGATCCTGGAACAGGCTGTGTCTCATTCCGAGTGCTCCTCAGGGGTTTGAGTCAGGGATGGCTGATGGAGGGAGCTCTGCTGCTTTTTCTTTGGTTTAATCTCACAGGCACTTGGACATCACACGCTCCTGTGGGGACTTTGTGCCCGTTTGGTTCTGCGGTGATTATTAAAAAAAAAAAAAAAAAAGAAAAAAGAAAAAAAAGGAAAAAGGAAAAGAAAGCCAGGAGAAGTGAAAAGGAAGAATTCAGAGAAATAGAGGGTGAAAAGGGATGGTGTCACTGTCTTAAAATAAACCAGCAGCATATGGCAATTTCTAATGGAAAAAGTGAATTCGCTCTCAGATTATTTCCTGGGAACTTTTCACTCATTTTTGATACAGGGCTTTGCTCATCTATTTTGCTGTAAATCTAATTATTTCATTTTAAGTTCTCTGATGAATGCAGGTTTAGACTAGAAGACAGCAAAGGACTCTGAAAGTCGTCAGCTTAAGGAACTCACAGAAACTCAGCCTTGCTGAGATCCCTCATGTTGTTATGAAGATCTGACAGACAGTTATTGGAATTCCTGGTAGGAATAGGTGAATAATGATTTCTCTCACTCTTTTTTTTTTTTTTAATCAGTTTAGTTCTGGAAGGAAAAACGAAGGGAAAAAAATACTTTTAGGTATTTAAATATAATTGGTGTGGCGGGGGAAGAATGAAAAGATTTTATATTTGAGACTAAAAGGCAAAGAGAGTAGAAAATCACTTCAAAATTTAAATTTTGCATAAATGAATAACTTTTTTTTCCCCATAAGTGTATTATTTCACTTTTGGTCGGTTTTGGTTTTTTAGCATTTCCTTCTAGATCCACTTTATAAACATCTCATCATAAAGCATTTACGTTAAGAAACAATGCAGTCATGTACTTTATTTTCATTTTTTCCCCATCCCACTTTTTGACAGTAACTATCTAATGAATTCAATCTGAATTAATAAACATTGGCAGACAATCCCCAAGCACTTTTCTGAGCCTAATTTTAGGACGTGCTAAAAACAATGTCTCGCATCCTTTAGTGCCTATGATTGCAGTTTCCTTCATGCTGCTCACAGTTAAAGACAATTCCTGCCTCAAATAACAGATGCTCAAAGAGTCCAGAGTGATGGGAGATAAAAGGAGAAAATAAAAAGATCTGTCTGAAGTCTAAGTAAATCAGGAGCAGAGCCATACAGAGTATGGTCTTGACTCCATTCCCTGCTTTCTCACCAGCCTGGGGATTAATTATAAATCTCTTTCTCACCCATTAGATTTTTCTCATACTCCTTCTACTCCTGCACTTTCTCATTCACACCTTCAAGCCTTTGCTACTCTTCCTTTAATCCAGCTTCCCTGACTCTCCAATTTTTGCAGGCTTTCCTCTTTTCTCGTCTGCTCCTCCTGGAGAGGATTGCTAACGAAGTGGCAAGTGTTAATAACATGTCTTGGCCGTGCCTGCTGTGATGGGGAAAGGAGGAGCAGGGTGGGTGGAGGAAAGCTGCAAAGGAGGAAAGGGAGGATCTGAGCTGATTTCAGACTCTGGACCAAGGTGCAGGAAGGCAGAGGAAGCCCCTGCACGCTCAGAAACCTCCTTGCCACGGGAGCAGAGCCTGAACTGAATGTTCAGGAGGAGAACAACATCTGCAAGGGGGACTTGTCCCCACTGGGGTTCAGGGATCAAAGCAAAGATTCCAGGACTGGGAGATGTGTTAGAAGCAGCAGAGCCCTGTGCTGTGACAGGAGCTCAGAGGAGGTTTGTGTGCTGGGTTTGTGTGGCTGGATTTGTGCACAGGGACTGGTGGCTCTGCAGTAACACCAGCTGTGGATGTGCACATGCAGTGAGACAGGGGTGACAGCGCTGGCAGGGCTTCCACAGCCATCTGCTCTGGGCCACAGGGCCACACCTGAGCCAGGATGTCACCACACCTCCTGCCAGCCTCCTCCAGCCCTGCAGGGTCCCTGTTTGTCACTGCAGCCTCTGCTGTGTGGTCACTGGGAAAACCTGGGCAGAACCTGTGGGTTTAGGGGACTGAAGTGTTTAAGGGGGACATAGGAGAGCCCCTGTTTGGGTTGGCAGCTGCAGCTCCCTGAGGAGCACAGGCCAAACCCACAACAGCTGGTGGGGACAAACTGTGTTGGTCCTGTGGGAACAAGATGTTGTCTGGTCTGCAGGAGGAGGGACAAAACAGAGGTGTAAATTAGAGGGAAGTTTCCTTGAGCTGCTCTGGTCTCAGAATATTATACCAGGAATAAAATGTCCAAGAATAGCTGTCTGTCATTGTAAGCAGTCACATAAGCCATGATAGATAACTTCAGGCTATGTGTTCATGAGCACAGCAGACTCTAAATACTCTTCTTTCTTTGGGAACTCCTTCCCAACACCTTTGATTTTACAGGGATAAGCCAGCTCTATTCCTGTTCTGCACTTAATTTAACACTCACACAAAATTATGTATCCAGCCAGCTATTTATTATCTAATTTGATGTCTGCAGTTGAGGAAAGACTATTTATCCTTTCCCACAGCAGTGTCTCTTTCTCTGGCAGCTCTGACTAGCTGCTAGGTGCCCTGGGGAATGTCAAGGCAGAATTTATTAATCATGACCAGCCATGGAGGTGTTTTTCACATTTGGATTTGGCCAGCTGATTGCACAGGATCTTTCTGGGAGTCAGGCTGTTGAAGACACCAATGTGATGCTTGCTCTGGATTGCTTTCAAAGTCGCTTTGGGAAGCTGCAGAGGCCTGCAGGATCCATCCAGGGTGAGGAGTTCTAGCAGGAGCATGTGTGCAGGCTGGTGGAGGGGACTGCTCGCTCCCTTTGGCATGACACCATGCCAGGGAAACTTTAAAGTAGCACTCAGCATGTCCTGTCCTTCCCCCAGCCCACAAAGGTGTGAATCTCTCAGCATTCCCGTGGAAGCCTTGCAGGCATTCATTCTGGATGTCTCCCTTGGAGCAGGAGGAGCTGTGATGGCACCTGGCACTTGCCAAACTGGAAGTCACCCCTCGGCCTGCCCACGAGTGATGGCAGCGCCGGCCAAGTGCACAGGGTGTGCTGAAACTGCAGTGTTTGTTTTACAAAATGCTCTCAGCTCTTCCAGAGCTTCTTGCCTCCCTTTGTCGAGCCTGGTTGAGCATGTGCTGCTCTTCCTGGTCAGTGATTTCCTCCTGGCATTGAGAAAGGTCAAGTGTCCATGCCAATTCTTTTGGATCTGTCAGCAGCCCTCAGCCCTCTGGCCATGAAGGGCTAACCATTTGCAGTGTCTGGCATGGATGGGCAGTATCTCCCTGCAGGAGCATTCCTCCTTTCCAAAAGACACTCCACAGTGTAACTTGGAGTAATGAAACATTTCCCTCAAGGACTCTTCCAGGGGGTAATTCCATGCTCACTTGTACTGTTGCTGTCACAGGGATGGGATTCCAGTACTGCAGATGTGCTGGTGACAAGGGGTAAGGTCAACTTTCAAGTAAATTACCCGCAGTTTTCAAAATTGATCATCCTCAAACCTTCTTTCCTGCTTTTGACTTGCTCCATTGTTGCCTAACACAGAGACAAATTGAGGCACTTTGCTGCTTCCCTACCCCAGAGAGGAGGCCACACACACAGAAACGTCAGCTGGGATGGGATGGAGCCGCTTGTGGGGCGGGGAGGTGGAAACGTGGGCTTTTAACGGGAGTCTCAGGCTCCAGCAGTGCTCACCATTAGCCAAGAGCTGTAATCCGTAGTGACAGGCCAGCTGGAGCACGAGGACACTTCCAGGCAGATCTGCATTCAGAGGTGCACTCCCGGCAGCTGCGTGGGGGAATTCAGATTTCCAGCCGTGGAGCCCGGCGCACCAGGCACGTCCCGCTCCGAGGAGCAGCAGACAGAAAAGCCCCTCTTCCTCTGTAAATAAACCTCCAAAAGTTGGAGATGCTGCTTTTTATTCCCACTGCACAAACACAGCTCTCCCTGGGAGAGGTGGTGAGGGCTGGTCCTTCCTAGTGTGTATTGGGACTTCCTTTAACACCGATGGAAGGAAGGAGCGGACAGAGAATGGTCCTGCAGGGCCATGCTCTGCTCTCTCTCCAAACCCAACAGCCTCGGGGGCTTCCTGCCTCTCCACGTTTAAAATGTGTCCTCCAACCACCCAGCGCTGCCTCCATCCCTTACAGAACCTGTGGCTGCCCAGGGGACCTCGGGGACCCTTTCCTTTCTGAGATGAGGAATCGATGGGGTTGCCTTGTTGCAGGTCTCCTTTTTGTTCTTGCTCTCCCTTCTGCCTCTTGCTTTGCCCCTCTTTTCAACTCGCTGTTTCCAGCACCTACACAGACGTGGCAGCAGGAATTTACAGGGAGCAATTCCCCTCTGCTTGTGCAGGGCAGTGGAAATGTGGTTTCAAACAGGCAAAAAAAAAAAAAGAAATCAGGTAGCCTTCCGAGAAGGAGGTGGAATGTATCTTTTAAAAGTATGTAAGTGGTTTGGAAGACAGAGGTCCCAGGAGGTCAATGTTATTCAGACTTTAAAATCCCTGATGCTTATGAAAACATTGCATACAAATTTCACTGTGGGAAAATCTGCATTTTTTTCTTCTTTTTCTTTTTTTTTTTTTTAATATTTTTTTCTTTAACAAGTAGAGGAGGTGCTTTTCTGGTGTGCAGAGGGGAGAGAAGCTGTACATTGCTGTCATTGAGCTGTTTGGAAAAGGGACAATTTCCTTGGGAAATTCCTTGTGAAATTCCTGTCTTTGGATATATGTCTTTGTTTATTTTTTAACTTCAATGTGAAGGAGAACCATAATCCCACAACGCTCTTATGACCTAAAAATATAAAAGCAATAATAATTTGAGATTATCAATATCTTCTTTTCCTGTGGTGCTGAAGCACTAAGATGCTACAGGAAATATTTAGCATTGTATGATAATAATAAATACAATAATAAAATAAACAGCACCAAATATTTTATGCAATACATAATGGATTCTAAACAAATATCAATACAATACACAATGTGTAAAAATGTCAAAACAAATTAATTGAAACAACACAAAAGTAATGTGTTTATTTCCTCAAAATTAAACATTTCGATATGAGTGAAATGAAGAGAGAAAATCCGAATGATTTGTTTTGACACTTTCAACATGAAAAAAGTTTGTCAAAATTGACATGTTCCCATGCAATGCTTCGATTTGGAGGGAACGGCGTTTTCCTGCGAAAAACTGTTCTGTCAAATTTTTTTGACCAGCTCTGCATACAGCTCTTCTAAGCAGACAAGCATCACAGCCAAGACTCTCAAACGCTCCAGGTGGTCAGGAGATGGATTAAGCACACAGCAGAACAGTCTCAGAGAAGGAAATAAATAAAGCCCAGAGCTAGAGGTGGCCTCAAATGTGGGTAACGAAGGGCTGTGATGTTTGAGATGCTCACACTTGAGTGGTGTTGAACTCTAATCCCAGAAAGGACTGAGTGCCTTCAGATTTTAAATTTTTTAGCATATCTGTGTTGCAGAACTGGTGCGCTGATGGGAGAGGGTGTTTGTGATGCCAGTGCAGATCCTCAATATCCTCTGGGATTTTCTAGTTCTTGGCTTTGGTTGGAGTCTGGCTGGTACCAGCCTTCTGTGCTTGACAGATTAATACTGGTAAGGATGAGATGGCTTTATTTTGCACACATCCTTGTGTCCCAGTGGAAATCTCAGGCTTAGGGCTCGGGGAATAGGTGGAAATGCAGTGCTGCAGGTAGATTGGCTCTGGGATTCAGGGCTTCTGAGAACAGCTTTGGGTAGGAGTTCTCCCACCTTCGTGATACACAGATTTTAAATCTTCTTATTATATAAATGCAGTTCCAGGTTAATGTGAGTTTCTAATTTAATACGCTGTTCCAAATTAAGAGTTAATATGGTATTTGATTATCTTTTTGCAATGAGATCCAACCCAAGGCTCATTGACTTCAATAGACTTTCCAGGAGAACCTGCAATGGCAGAGCCTGCACTCCACATTTCTGATTTCTGCTGCAGAAGCTGCCCATGAAATGCTGTTATTTGGAGCTAATACTCATTCCAGCTCACATTTCTAGCCTGAGCTGAAGTGCAGTGCATCTAACCTCTCCTCTGTGGGGTGGCAGGGCTGCAGAGGGGGCTGACCCTGGGTGTTCCCAGCCTCAGAGCTGTGCCCTGCATGCCTAAAGCAGTGATTTGTGTAGCTCACCTCTCAGATAACTCCCAGGGAGTGCAGGGATGTGGAGCTGTGCTCACCCTGGCCCTGCCTGCAGCTCTGTTCCCCCACAGCAGCCTGAGCCATCCAAACTGCTTCCAGAGTGCCCTGGCAGGGGTCTGAGCCAGTGGCTGCAGGAACCAGGGGGACTAAATGCACAGAGAGCCACTGCAAATTCCTGATCCACTCAGTGCCATCAGGAAGGTGGAGCTGCCCAAGGCTGGAATTTGCAATTGGCAGCTCAGAGTCCCTTTTCTGTCCCCTCTTCAGCTGTCCCTGCTGCTCCTGGCTCCATCCAGCTGAGTGCTGGTGGAATACGGTGCCCAGAGGAAGCTCCAGTGGTGCTTTTCATCCTGGCAGGCAGCCTGGCACTGTCCAAGCAGCAGGAGCTGCACCAGGAGAAGGATTTTAACCCCTGTGGATTTTAACCCCTTCTGCTCCTCCAGTAAGAGTGGAGGAACACAATGACCCAGTCAAAGAGTGAGCTCCTTTTAGAGGGACAAGATAAATGGGAGGATAAAACATTCGCAAGGATTAGGTAACATCAGCTTCTTTTACTGAAAGAATCAGTGGAAGTTTGCATTTCCCAAGCCCTGTGGAGTGGGATCACTCCATGTGGGGCTTAGGTGACAAAATCTCTCCCCAGGAATGAACTTCAGACCAGAAATATTGCACAGACTGTCAGGTGTGGGATATGAGTTTACTTTCTTGGATTGAATATTACATTATTGCTCTCCAGAGGAGTTTTGGCATCACTTTTTTTTTCCTCAGCCTCTCAGTTTACAGGTCCCAATTGTTGCAATGGAATATGTTAGAAAGGCAAGACTGGCACCAGGATGGAACCATCGTGAAAGCAAAAACCAGGATTTCTGGACTCTGGCACAGGCCTCATTAAACTGAGCATTCAGATTACTTTTTCCTAAATTTCCAGTAAAAATTGCAGGGAATAGTATGATTTTTGTTCAGTTTATTGTGCCTGGTTTGCAGGTGTTTCTTTTTCCAAACTGTTAAGAAAAGTATTAAACGAATTTGGATATTTCCTCTTGTGCATAAATTACAAAATCTATTTCAGCTCAGTCAAAACACACAGCTTAAGAAAACACTTGATTTTGATTCTGAATGTATGTTACTCAACATGTAATGAAAAACAAAACACAATCTTGAACCAATCCCTTCCAAACGGAACACTCAACACATTCTGTTCCAAAGAAAAGCTGACTTTATCAAAACGCTTTTTTTTTCCCCCCCTTAAATCAACAAATTTCTACAAAGTGTTTTGCCTCTGATGAATTGGCATTTTCCTGACATGAAGTGAGCAATCCAAAATAATTCTAAGCAGCTCTGTGGCAAGCCCCAGCTAATTCTGGAATAGTAGCATGAAGGTGCGTAGGAAGGGTTTTGCAAGGAGACGTAGCACTGAGCTGAGACGTCAGAGATTTGGGTGGAATTCCTGGAGCAGTTCTAAAATGATCTGGGACAAGCCATTAATCTACCCCGTGCCTCAATTCCCATCCTGCTGAATGGAAAAAAGCACCGTTTCCCCATCTCCTGAAGCTACTGCAAGGATAAAAATCTATTAACACTTGTAAGATTACTGGACTTTGATATGAGGCATATAAATACTGAGGAAGACAGAAGATAGAGCTGCATTTTTGTGTAACTTAGAAAGAAATTATGGGGAAAATGGACTAGCTAGGACAACACTTTAATAATAGTAGGAATAATTTCAAGTTCAGGGCAGTGCTTAATAGAAATCACTGCTCAGCACCCGCCATATTTTTTTTTTTAATAAGCAGCTCAGAAAAGTGCAATTTATCATTATTATTATTATCATCTACATTCATTCTATCTCTGCCACTTCACAAATGAGAGGAGTTCCTCACAAACATCGACAAAAGGGAGCTCATTATCCAGTCTCCCTATTTTTAACTCTCATTTGTGACAATAGCTATCAAACTCTTGCCAACAGTTGGGCTGCTGGTGTGCTGACACCACTGCTCCGCAGCCCGCTGAGCGGGATTAGCTCACTGTTCCCTTGCCTTCCCCCATCTGTCCCCGGCCATCTGCTGTCCTTGCTCTCCTAAATGGATTGGGAGCTTTTTGGGGCACGGACCGCCCTGCTGGTGCTGTCTGTGCAGCACCCACTGTTCCAGGATTCAGCGGGGTTGGCTTCAGAACCGCAGGGTTGTGGAATGTCTTGGGTGGGGAGGGACCCACGAGGACCAGAGGGCAGCTCCTGCCCAGGATACCCCACCAACCCCACCCTGGGCATCCCTGCAGTGCTGTCCAAAGGCTCCTGGAGCTGTGGCAGCCTCGGGGCCGTGCCCATTCCCTGGGGAGCCTGGGCAGTGCCAGCACCTCTGGATGAGGAATCTTTCCCTGCTCTGCAGCCTGAGCCTGCCCTGGCCCAGCTCCAGCCATTCCCTCCATCCCATCTCTGGCCAGAGAGAGATCTGTGCCTCCCCTTCCACCTCCCCATGTGAGGAACCTGAATACCACAACTTCTCCTGTGTCCCCTCTTCTCCAGTCTGGACAAACCTCAGCAGCCTCTCCTGTGGTTTCTCCTCCAGACCTTCACCATCTTCATAACCCTGTGACACTTCACCACAAACCTGTGCCTGAGTGTGTGCACCAGAAAAAGTTCCTTTTAATTATCTTCCCTTCCTTTTAATTATTTTCCCAGCCTATGGAGCTCTGTGGGAAGGATCTCCCACACAGACCCAAGTGCCTGTGGAGCCTGGAATTCAGAGCAGTGACTTTGGCACCTTGGCCAGCAGATTTATGATCTGGATTTTGGGGTTTGACTCCCTCTGTCCAGCACCACCTGATTTCGTGACTTGGTGGAGTCACCTGCTTCTCTTGCTTGGTTGAAGCTGCCTCTCATCCTCCTCCTCATCACGCCAGGAGTTTATAATTAGCTGAAGTGTGGGGACAAACGAGCTGAGAGCAGGTACAGAGCTGTTACCATTGCCATTCTCGCCTCCTTGCAGGCAGGGAGTAATTGGAGTTTCTGTACAGAAACTGCTCCCTTTAGGCTGCTGGTTGAATTGCATT
The DNA here is from genome assembly GCF_021018805.1 of Prinia subflava. Lineage (NCBI taxonomy): Eukaryota > Metazoa > Chordata > Aves > Passeriformes > Cisticolidae > Prinia > Prinia subflava. The sequence goes on along the minus strand of NC_086258.1, from coordinate 4,427,161 downwards.
AATAAAAGAGAGTTTGTGGGGTGGTTTTGGTTCACTGAATATTCCAACAAGTTGTAAGCAAAGTGTTGATAAGCAGAAAAGAAGAAAAAAAATCTTTTCTCCTGTAAGTCATCTGGGGTCAAAAGTGATATTTTTATCACTGTTCCATCTTAAGGGGGTGGAAATACAAATCAAAAGGAGAAAAAGCTCCAGTAGTTTCAAATAGGGATTTGGAAACCTTTCCCCTTGGAGCTCTCACAACCCAAACACTGACATCTCCCAATCATTATTTTTTTTCAGCATGAGCAATTTGGCAAAAATGAATTGAATTTGTGGACTCTATTGGTATTTTTGAAGAAGTGTTTCTCATATTCTCTCCTTGCCTTTCCTCACCCAAAAAATATTTCAGCTGATGAATATCCCGCAGGTCTAACCACTCATGCATATTTAAAAACTGGAGTGGTTAAAGAATAATGCAAATTTAGACACTGATCAGAGCAGAATTACTGAGATTTGGGGAGGGATTAGCCAATCACTGCCTGAGACAGTGAAATCCCACTTCCCCAAAGAAATAGCTTTACAACCATTTGGGATTTTACGATGTTGTATGCCACAGTCACCCAGAGAGTCAGAGCCACTGCTGAGTTGCAGCTCCAGCCCTGACTCAGTCAGATATCAGCGTCTGCAGTCTGAGCTATAAAGACATCTAGGTCAGAAGTGCCTAAATTCAGTTTTCCCAGAGCTCAGGTTTATCCACAGCAGTTCATATGACTTAAACTCTGACAGATTGGCTTCCCTTTCCATCCACATTGCCTGTATTCCTCCAGCCCTGACAGAGGAGAGGAGTCCCCAGCTTGGTTGGGTTGCTGGGCAGGGTTTCCAAAGGACAAGCAGGGCTGTCCTGGGTGTTGTCTTTCCAATATTTTCATGGGCCATCTCTCAGTTAGGGGCAGGACAGAAATGTTACTGCTGCACAAGTTAAATCCTAAATGTGTGGGGCAGCAATTAGCTGTCCAGGATTCTGAGGGCACAAACTCGAAGCAGGCATAGCTGAATAAAATCTAGAGTTGCACATCCTGTACTTAAAATTAAGGGTACACTTAATCTGTTTGCTGAAATGAGGTCAGACATTCGTCACTTCCCAGGGTTGAGCTCTAAACCAACATAAGCTGTTTCATCTCTCCCCTGACACTTCAGTCTCTTACTAATTTATCAGCATCCCAACGCCGTGTGTGAAGTTGCTGAAGAGCAGAAGTGTTTCAGATACAAATAGCAATTGTTAGCCTCTTCCCTCTGGTAAATGGCAGCAGGCAGAAACCTCTCTCAACCTGCCAAGAACCAAATGTGGGACACAAGGAAGAATTATTGGTGCATGAAGCTTAAAGAGATAGGGGACTTATTCCTGTACTGCAAATAATGTGTTCAGTAATTTCCCTTTCCTGAGTCTGCATTTCTGATGGAAATAGTTCACAACAACGAGCATGGGAAAGCAGAAGGGACATGTGTGAGATCAATTTGGATCTAATAGAAGGGATAAATGAAAGGTGCAGGGGTTAGGGGAAAGGTAAAAAATCCCAGGAGGCAGAGGAGTGTTCACAGCAAGAGATGGAGAGACAGAGCACCTGCATCCTGTCTGCTGCTTAGAGCAGGGATCTGGGGCTGCACAGCCTCCCTTGCACGAAACAGACCTTGCAGTATAATTTTGTGCAAAATCTATCACTCTGAGCTCTCCCACTGTATAAAAATTGCCTTTTAAGTGGGTAAGTAGACATCCAGCTCTATTCTTTTCTTCTTATTTCAAGAAACAATGGGAGTAACAGCACTTGCCTGCCTTACTAGAGTGCTGAGAGCTTTAATTAATGTCTCTAATTCAATTTGAACTCCTTGGATAAAAGGCACTGCCTTGTGACAGCAAAGGTATTGCCGAAAATAGAATATAATTAACACACAGATATCAATCACAAAGAAATTAAGTGTACATTCAAATACAACTTGCACTTTACAGAAAATACTTGCCTATTTTTCCTCCACAGATCCTGACGACTCATAAGATAAGGAGCATTTAATGTTCCAGGCTGAATTGGTATTAGAAAAAGGGCATCTTAAGCCACCCAACAAACTCCAAGGGCCTTTTAGAGGGATCTCCATGTGCTCTGGGGGATGTGTCTCCATGCTGGATGGTGCTGGAAAATGACTGTACCATGACTCAGAGTCAGCACATCCAACATTTTCCTCTCCCACTGCTTGTTTGCTGTGAACTGGAGCCATGTCCTGGCTCACCCACGGATCATGTTTATTAACAGATGTGATGATTTATGGTGGTGTTTGTTGACACGAGGCAGAAGGACCCAGCTCGCTCACTGCTCTGCTTCTGGTGGAGATGGGCTTTGTGGCTGGATTTTGTTACCTGCTGCATTGCAAGGCTTGCTGAAGTGGTTGTCACTCACTGTAGGACAGGAACACCTTGAGAGCCAGGTGGGCAGCAGGTTTGTGTTTTGGGAGGGGCTACAGCCCAATTCTGGCCTCTCCAACAAGGTCATGGTGTAAATAGTGCCACAAACACCATTGTGACTCCATGTTGATAATTGGAAAGTGAGGCCAAGGCGCCACGTGTAAGGGCACTGCCCAAGGTCAAGGGGGAGTTTGGGGCAGAGCTGAGCAAAACACTGGATTCTTGGATCAAAACTCAGTGTCTGCTCCCCCAAGCCTACCCTTTAATCCACAGATTGCTTCTGTGCCAGATTCAGCTGTTAGTTAGCCTTGGGTCTCCCACCCAAGGGCTCAAGACTTGGAGGCTTCTTCCCCAGTTCCTTTTGCCAAATCCACAGAACATAATTCACATTTCGTATTTCAGTGGAGCTCCATAAAGACACCTGAAAAATTAATTTCAGATTCAAGCTTGTTAGGAGGGAGATTGAATGCACCTCACAATATTGTCTTAGACACAAGATAATCCCACTTTACTCAGCTTTGCAGGTTCCATGGGGACCAGCCCTGTGGAGTAGATTAATCTTTAATGTGAAACAACATCTCTACACCAGCTAGAGGGGGGAAAAAGATACTACTAAAAAATTAAAGTTGGTGGTGTGATAGTACTGAACCCAGTTGTGCTCCACCATCCCTCATTGCCTTGGGCACCATTCCCTGCTCTCAGAACTGATCCAGGCAGCTTCCAGGCTGGAGATGTGATCATTTCTTCAGTGGTCTCAAGGTATGCTCTCCCCATATCTTACCTGCTGCATAAGAACATCACAGCCCCAACCCTCCTGACTCCAACTGTGCCCCAAAGGAAAGGAAGAGAGGATGAAGAGTTGTGTGGGGGGAATCAGGGACTATCTCCTCTCTTTCACAAGCTGATGTTTCCCCAGTGCATGAGGACACACTGGGATTTCTCTGAGACCCATTTTTTTTGGCTCTTTGGCTCATATTTCAGTTCTCACTTGCTCTGTGCTGGAAACTGGAGGGGGGCTGTCCAGAGGGAGCTCCCTCCCCCTCCCTGCAATAGGAACCCAACAGACAGTGAAATATTTAAGGGAAAACTGATCCAGGCTGGCAGATGAGGGGAATTGCTATGGGTGACTTTAATGAACAGACAACCAAGGAAGCTGGGACAGCACATCCAGAGCAGCTGATTGTTATCTGCACACCCAGCCCATGGCAAATATGCTGAGTTTGCAGCTGCTCACCCTGATGGGACAAGAGCAGCCAGGCAGGGAGGGAGCCTGGGTGGAGAAGCTGGAATTCTGAACTGGAATTTGGAGATCCTGAGGGTGGGATGTAGCTGGGAGCATCCTCCAGTATGGAAGCTCATGAGTGAGTGGAAGCAGGGATGTTCTGTGGCCTACTTGGAATGTGCTCTGCTGCCCTCAGTGCAGGGCTAGAAACTCCCCTGTTTTGTATGGAAAAGCAGAACCAGTCTGTGGGTGATGTGAGGCACTAAGCACTGAGAACTGCCCTGGTTGGGGGTGAAAGCTGATGTTAAAAACATTTCTCCAGAAAAGGAACAACCTCCTCAGTTGGGAGCTGCAGGTACCACCAGGTTTAATATCAGCAATATTCCACCTGCAATTAGAAAGAATTTTATATGGGAACAACAGAAAAATCAAACATTGGCTGACTTTCCCATCCTTTATTTTTTCCCCCCATTTCTTCCTGTAATGCAACAGCTGAGTGTCATCTTTACCCAGACTTACACAACTCGGTTCTGAGTGCTGCTGAGCTTGCTGCAGCTCCTGGAACACATGCTGTGCACACGTGCAGGCTCCCACACTCTGGCACACAGGCAGGGCTCCTGAGCTGCACTCCACCTGCACAGCAGCCTCACACACAGCCTCAGTGCCGTGGGATGCAGCCCTGCCACGCTGCAGGGAGAGCTCCTGGAGCAGAGGAGAGAGCCCTGCTGGTCTGTGCTCTGCTGCTCACCCCACAGTGCTGGGAGTGCAGGTGGCACCTCTAGCACACCTCTCCTACACTCACTACACACCTCAGAAAAGAAAAGTCATTTCTTTCTGGGAATTACTAACTTTTAGAGTGCTTACAGAGGCTCAAAACTAGGAGATTTTCTGGATATGTACAAAAAAACCTGCCATGAAAACTCACTGTGGCAAAGCTCTGAGTAGTCTCATTTCTCCTGCTTTAAAAGGTATCTGCAGTCTCTCTGCACTGTGTTTTACAGAAACAAGTGGGTATCACTTGTTTGTGGGTATCACACGTCCTGAGGACAGCTTGTGCTCCCAGAGTCAAGCAGCCCTAAGGTCACTGCCAGCCCACAGTGCTGGCATACCCTGCACAAACCCAGGAGGCAGGAGGAGGAACCAGTTGTGAGCATGGCGAGGAGCTCCCAGGGGTGGGGAGCACAACCCAGCAGGCTGAGCTGGGGAAGCAGAAGGGGACAGTCCTGGTGTGTGGTGACAGCTCAGCAGGTCCTCACCTGGCACCTGGGGCACGGTGCCAGCAGTCTGGCTGTGGGGGAGGATGAGCTGAGGGCTGGGAATGGGAGTCAGGAGAGCAGGGCTCTCTTCCAGCTGTACCCACGGCTTGCTGTGTAACCTTTGGCAGGGCACCTCACCCCCTGACTGCCTTCCCACTCATCATATGTCTTGTCACAAGCCTGGAAGAGGAGCTGGCTCGGCACAGGGCTGTCCCCAGCCTTGCTTTGCTGCTCTCCCGTCGTTATTGTTTTAAGGATGGCATGAAAACAACGGCACGGACTCTCAGGCTTACAGCAAGTGAGAGCAATCTTTATTCTCCAAAACCTTCCTTTCATACAGGACTTGGGTACAAGGAATGATTGGTCATTCCGAGCTTACACCTCTTTGTAAACATCCTTGCCAGTAAACAAGTTAGACAAACTCCACCTGCTAAGGGTTCTTCACCTCCCAAGGATTGTTTGGATTCCTCCTGAGGATTTTCCCAGGCTAGAACGAGAGAGTTGCTCGCTTGTCTTTTGCAAACCATAGCCAGTGCCTGAAGCCTAAGATCTGACCACTGTCAGCTCCCACACTCTCCCACCGTGGCAGTGAGAGTGTGCCCTGCCCCAGGTGCTGGGAAGGATCTCCCTGGCTGAATATGCATTCCAGGGTGTCACCCTGCAGAGCCTTGACCTTGGGCACAGCCTCAAGGTGCCACCAGAACTGACAGAGCAGCAGACCCCCTCCCCTGCACCACACTCAGTCCCCAACAGCCCAGCAGGAAGGCAGGGTGAGGATATTTTTGCATGTCAGGGTTTGGCAGGATTTCATAGCTGTGTGTGTCTGTGTGCCTGCGTGTCCATGTGTGCTCGTCGCCAAAGCCTGGGTAATTATTTTGTTTTATTTCTTTTTTTGGCAGCACTTAAAAGTAAGAGCTGGGTCTTTATAGATTGCTCAGGTTGCACAGAGTATGGATTACAGATCATCAGAGAGACATGAAAGCAGAAGCCACGTTTCTCTGGCACAGCATTAAAGGGACAATAAAGGGGTAATTGTAGCCTAGGGTGCAGCCACCTCCTGCACCCGGCCTTCACTCTCCTTCGCAGCACTGTGGAGAACTTCACGAGGGAAATGATGGAGAAGCTGGGGTGAGGATGTCTCAGGTCAGGACCTGGTTATTTCAAAGGTGATATATGCTCAGGAGGTTAAAGGCACCACTTAAATACATGAATAAAACACCGCCAAATACTCTAAGCTGTAACACAGGCATACTGAAGTCTTTTAAAACTTGATTTTTCACGTCTGTTTTCATCCTGAGGGAAGGTTGTCAAAGGATCAGAGCGTTTTTAATCTCTCTCTTTCTCTCCCTCCTCCCTCTCCTCCCCTCCATTTCTCTTTCTCTCCTTCCTCCTATCCCCTCTCTCTTCCAACAGGACTCCACAGAATGGAGCAAGAATGAGAGGAAAAAGGCAGACAGAAAAGCATGAACTGGAGGCTTGTTGAGTTCCTCTACCTCCTGTTTATATGGGACCATATACTCATACAGCCCTCCCACCAGGACCCAGCTGCTACCAACCAACATGTCTCCAAGGAGTTTGATTGGCTTATTTCAGACAGGGGGCCTTTCCACCACTCACGGAGCTACTTATCCTTTGTGGAAAGACATCGTCAAGGATTTACAACCAGATATAAAATATACAGGTATGTCGGGTTCCTGCGGCCTGCAGGAGTTTTTAAGGTGGTGGGAGCTCTGCCAGTTCCCCTGGGCTCCAGGCTGGGAGCCCGTGGGAGATGCACCTTGTCCCCATCCCACGTGGAAATGTTGCTCTGGTTCCCCGTGGCCCTCAGTTTTCAATGCAGATTGCTTCAAAGGCTGGGCTGGAGTGCTCTGATAGTGAGATGAAGGCGCTGCAGTGTCATGGCAATGTGCACAGCACAGAGTGAGATGAAAAGGAGCTGAGGGGGTGGGTGTTCTTCATTCCTGGTGACAGACAGTTCACAGGCAGGTTCCCAAGCAGCTTTTTTGAATCAATGGAGCTCTGGACAGCCCAAGCCTCTGTACCAAACTCGTACATGTGAACTGCCAATAGCTGCAGGTTCACATAAAGATGTCACCACGCACGTCAGTGTGACAGCTCTCACACTGCTGTGTGGGAGCCTTGGCTCTGTGCTGCCTGCCACACATCTCTGAGGATTTATCTCCATGTATAAGTTGGACTTGGCCCAGAACTGCGATCTTATTTTAAAAAAATAGAGTTTAAAAAAAAAACCCTACAGAGGATAGGCAGGATTTGGATTTTATTTTGCCTTCTAGGTTTTTAAGCCTTAGTTGTTGCTTGTTTCAAACTCTTCTTGCCAGCTGTGCTATCTAGAACCACATTTTTCCTCTTCATTTTAATCTGAAAAGCTGGGGTGTTCACATGAACGCCCCATTAAAGCAGCAAGCACTTTGGAATGAAGGGGAATAAGCCAGCAAGTGTCAGGAGGTTTGTGCTGAAACCCAAAGAGACTGAAAAACTCTCCCAGCCATGTGTGCATTTACATAATTATATGGTCCTGTTGTGCTCCAGAAAGACACTTGCAAACACAGCCATGCAAAGGGGTGGGCAGGGAAATGCTGGTGAGCAGCCCATGGCACTGTGCACATGGAGACTGAGCATGGGGGAGCAGGAGTGGAGGAATCACCTGTGTGCAGGGAGGGTCCCATGGGCACGGAGCCACAGGCAGGGTGACAGAGATGTGAGAGGCATCAGCTCTGTGTGGGGAAGAAAAATGAGTTGTTCTTGTCCTGTGACCTCCACGGAGTGCAGCACCCCCTCCCCTCCCAGCAGCAAGGGCAGGTTAAAAATATTGTCCTGGCTTGTCCTCTCCAAAACAGCTCAGGGGGAAGACAGCCCCCTGAACTAAAAGCTGTGCTGCCTTGCTTCCACCAGCGAGGCCTCACTGTCTGTGCACAGAGCAGCAGAGAAAATGCCTTTTCCCAAAAGCCTTTTCCCTGGCTGTGCTGTGCCCAGCTCCCCTGCTGCCCTGCCTGCCAACACACACAGTGACCCGGGCTGCAGATCCCTGCCCTGCTCCTCGCCCCTGGCGCTGGCTCTGCCCTTTGCTAAAGAGCTGTGCAGCCCAGGATGCCACCACGGAGTCTGCAGGGGCTGGGGGAGAGAGGCACACGATGGATGTGTTCAGACACATCTCCCAGCTGTCACTGTGGGTCAGGCCACAGATCCATCAAGCCTGGGATCCTGTCTCTAAGCATCACGGGGAAACGGGTCTGGAAGGACCTTGAGAGGTCATTTCATCTGTGCCTCTTCCCCAGGGCAGGCTCAGACATACCTGTGTCACGTCTGGCAGAGGTCTGTGGGAACCTGGAAGGTCTCCTGTGATGGGGGATTCACACCCTGAGCAGGCAGCCTGTGCCATGGCTTTGCCTCCTCCTCTTTTATAAAGCAGCCAGAATCTTGTTTGCATGTGAAGCTTGTGATTTGTTGTTTTATCTGTCAGGGGATAAGGAACAAATTCCCTTTTGGTTTCTAGGAAACTAATATGAATTCAAGGTCTTACCTCAGTTCAGGATGAACTTTATGTATGGGAAGTGGGAAGGGATCTGTTTTCTGTGTTTCTGCTGAGTATTGCTAAACCATTTATGGAAGACACATGGAGCAGGTGGAGAACACAATGCTCCCCTTCCAGCATGACAGAAAAGAGGCATCAGCATTCTGTGTGCAGGGGGTGTCTGAGAGGGGCCTTGCAGATAATGGCCATGCTGGAGAAGTCACCATTCCCAAAAGAAACAGGAAATAAGACAAAATCTTGTGGAAGGAGTTAGGGAGAGAATTTAGAGAGGACTTCAAGGGCACCCAGGGCATCTCATGGCCAAACTGAGGAGGAGGGAGCTGAGTGCTTGGGGAATGCCACCCCTGTGTGTGGTGGTTGGAAATACAAGTCTGGGGCAAGCCTGCTCCCACCACGGTGGGCTGAGGAAAAGGGGAAAGCCTCACGTGCTTCAGCAGAGCACGTGGAATGATCAAGTGGGAGCCTGGCTGGCTGCTGGAGGGCTCTTTGGTTTTAATATCTGGCCCTGTTGGCAGAGCGGTCACTGGAAAACTGAGCCCATGCATTTTTGAAGGGATATCAGACTCATTCTGGCTGTGGAGCATTAGTGCAGCCACAGCCAATTCTCATAGTTAAGAGCTAGACTGTGCCCACACTCCCCCAGAACATTTCGTTTTACTGAAACCCACAGGGGTAAAATCTCATTTTGTGGGCTCCTTAAATTGACTTCGAGAATCTGTAAAGCTGCTGGGATTTTGTCAACTGTTTAATTCCGACATAGGAGCTTCTTTCCTACCAAAAATGCCTCTCAATTGCTCTTTGCACTAGACTAGCCCAAGGGAGGCACATATCCTGCATTAAGGATATCACTCCTTTCCTTAGAAAAGCAGCTGATACGGAGCATGGGAATTTTCTGTGCAATCTTCCCCTTCAATGGCCCTTTCCTCCCATACTTTTTTAGGTTGGCTGGATTTCAGTTTGTTGCTCTGTCAGGCAGTTTCTTGGGGCACTTGAGATTTTTTTGGGTGAGATTTTTCCCAATACCTGCTCTTCTCCCAAGGCCCATGGTAGCAGATCTCAAACCAGCCACAGCCACCAAGGGTTTGGAGAGGATGTGAAATCAGGCCAGAGGACTTCACCCATCCCTAGCTGAAACCCTGTTGGCTGTTCAGTGATTTTCCTGGTGCCCTGCTGGGTGGGAATGTGGACACCTCACATTAGGACTGTGTGATTTACACTGGAAACCACCAAGGTAAAAACACTGCTGGTGCTAAGGGCAGCAGAAGGCAAAACACAGAATTTTCCCCTTTCTGCAGGTGATAAAAAGGAAACAACAAAAAATCATGGAGGAGTCCTCCTTCCATCACTGCTGAAGTCCAGGGCTTGTCAGCAGCAAGCACAGAGCCTGCTGCAGTGAGCAGGGCTATTTTATATTCTGCATTAGCAGAACTGCTGTAGAACCTCAGAGCTGATGATATCTTTCATAGGAAGCCTGGATCCAGATCTGGCATCCTAGCATGGAGAGACACTTCACTGTTACAACCTCCAAAGTCTTGTTCCCTCCTTCCAGGCATTTCATTTCCATGGATTTTGGTCTCATTCTTGTAAAACTTGGATCGCTGGTTTTCCTGGTACCCTCAGTCAAGGCTCACACCTTGCATGTGGCATTAGGAGGAAGGCAAGCAAAGGGGGAGATGTTTTGTATTAAATCATGAACAGTAGGAGTGGATACAATTGCATTAGGGAAGCACATTAGTCAGCATTGATTCATACTAATAAGGGTGGTTTAGGGGGGCCTCTGGCAGGAAAATGCTGCTTTGATCATTATCTGTGCACGCTGGTGCTAATGCAGATAGGATGGCAGATGCTGAGAGTGGTTTGTGGGATGCCTGAATATTCATTATCACCATCCTTGTTGTTATTCCTAGTCTTGAGAGCCCTGGGTACGAGGTACTGCAGGAAGGCTGGAAAACAGATGAAGCTCAGCTTGGCTTTGGGACTGGGGTCCTGCTCAGACCAGAAAACATCTCTGTTACCACTGAACAGTTAACAGCTTCAGCCCACTGCTTTGAAGTATGTTGTCATGTTGTCCTTTTTATTTTTTCTTTCCCTCAGAAGTTATTTAGCTACAAGGCAAAGCAAAAAGTGGGCTGAGCACTGGAATACTCCATGCAAATTGCCAGGCAGAGGCACTGACAGAGGAATTTCCCTGATGATGCTGCTCAGTTGAAGCAGGTTCTAGAAAAAAACAAACAAAACCCCCAAAAACAGAACAAAAAACACTCCCTAAAACAACAAAGAAAAAACAAAAAACCAACCAACCAAACAAAAAAAAATCCCCAAAACCAAAAAGAAACCAGAAAAAAAAACCCAAAAACCAAACAAAAAACCCAAACCCCAACAAACAACCTCAAAAAACAACCTCAAAAAACCTCTTTTCGTAGAAGAAAAGAAAGAAAAAGATAGCAGCCCACAGGTAGAGTGGCAGAGAGCTGACACAGGCAGGATCTGATTTTTGCCCCAGGTTTGTGGCGTGGCTGTGGGTGAGCTCATTTCTGCGTGCCTCAATTCCCTCCCCACCCCCCAAGGAGGGGAGATGAGGAGATGACAGCACTTGCCTGCTCTGCATTGCTGGACAGACTTAATTAAAAGCTGCAAGATGTTTGGACATAAGGGACAACAGCGATGTAAAATGGATGATCACATGGGGCTGCAAGTGGAATGTGCATGTGCAAGAAGAAATGCAGATTTTCCGTGCGTGGGAGTTTAATTCCATTTTCTGAAATGACAGTGGGGACGGGGAAATCTGGCTCCTTGTGTAAGAGAGCAGGGAAACCCTGGGGTATAAAAAGGAGATCTGCTCGCCTTGTAACTTCTCCTGCAGTGGGACCAGTTAGAGGCTGCCTAATTTCATGAGATCTGCAAATAGAGAATCCTTCTGAGACCTCTGTCAGGTCTGCTTAAAATACACCAGCAGATTCAAAACTCAGCTGCAAACCAAAGCAGCCAGCCCTGCCCCATCCCTGCCTCTCAGAGTGACAGCACAGAGACAATTGCTCACATACACTTGGTACAGCAAGGTCCCAGACAGATAAAAAGGAAAAGCAGCTTGTGAGACAGGAAAAGCTGGGAATAACTGGCTGCAGAAGCTGGATGGAAATCGGTTAGAATGTTGCCTGAGTGGAAAAAATGCTGATTTTTTTTTTTTTTTAATTATTATTCTCCCAAAATGTTGTTTCTTCAGGAGAACAGGGCAGGTCTAGGACAAGTCAGTGGAGAGGTGAAAGGTGCCTCCATCCTTGGTGGCTTTCAAGGCTTGGCTGGACAAAGCCTCGGCTGATGTGCTCAAGAGCTGGTCCTGCTTCAAGTGGGAGGTTGGATTAGGCACCCCCAGGGTCCCATCTAAGCAGCATTTCTGTTACTTCCCTGTTTCTCCAGTTCAGAGTGGACACTAAACTGTGCTCATAAAGGGATTTGCACTGGTGAATGCATTCAGCCACACTAGAGATTTTATTTAGTCCTAGAAAACCCACAAATCTGAGCAGCTACGTGCTCCCTAAATGTGTCACTGCCTCAGTGTAGAGGAAGAGAAGGATCCTGGAGCCAGGATCTTTGCTGTGCATGTAGCATGGGCTACAACAAACTTAGAAATGCATATGCTGTTCTGCTGCTTGAATTTTCCCTCAGAGGAAAAAAAATATAATAAAGGAAGGAGGAAAAAAGATTGGTCTCACAAAACTGTCTCACAAAACTTTCAAAGTTTTATGGCACCACAAATTAAAAACAATGAGCCAGATTCTTTGTGACATAAATAAGTGAAACTGTTGACTTCAAGGTAAATTCACCAATTTATTGGCTGGAGAAGGTGTTCCAGCACATGCAGCACTGCCCAGTGCCCTGAGCTGCACACACAGCACCAGGGTTTGTAGGGCTGCCTGCCCTGGCTGGGAGCACAACGAGCTTTTATTATCTCTGAGCAAAAGCAAAATGTGATTCTTACATCAGGCACTGGGCTTGGCCAAGCTGGCCAGTGATTGTGAGGGGTTTATGGCTGGTTTTATATCAGAATCACAGATCACAGAATGGTTTTGGCTGGAAAAGACTCCCAAGATCGAGTCCAGCCCATGCCCATCCCCACCTTGTCCCCAACCCAGAGCCCTGAGTGTCACCTCCAGCCCTTCCTTGGGATGGGGACACCAAACCTCCCTGGGCAGCCCCTGCCAAGGCCTGAGCACCCTTTCCAAAAAAAAATTCCTCCAGATGTCCAACAAGAACCTTCCCTGGCCCGGCTTGAGGTCATTTCCTCCTGTCACTTGTCACTCCTGTCAGGAGTTGCAGAGAGCAGGAAGGTCCCCCCTGAGCCTCCTTCTCTCCAGGTTAAAGTTTTCTCCACCCTGCACAAGTTTGGCCTTTCCTGGCTGGAACTTCCAGGCAGATCTCATGCAAACCTGGGATTTCCAGAGCTGAGGAACTGATCTGGCAGAAAAACAGTCTGAAAGATTAAAAAAAGGACATTAAAAAGTTAATTTTTACTAGATCATTTTCTGGTCTCATTAATTCCTGTGGTCAGGGGATAGGAAGGGGACAGGATTGTGCAGATGGAGGCAGGAGGGTGACAAAGAGGACTGGTGAGGCTGCTCTTTCCAGCAGCAATGTGAACTGAAGTTCTTTTAAAGTGCTTGTGGAGTTGTTTTGGTTGTGCTAAGTTCTGGCACAGACAAAATCTATTAGAGCTGCTTCCATCATCTTTTCAGGCTGTTCTTCTCTCCATTCCTCATTGACTGTTTTTGCTGTTTCTTTATTGCATTGAATTTAATCTGCTGGTCACTAGAGCAGTACAAATAATTGATTTTGTGGTTCACTGGTTGTACAGAACAAAAATAACATTAAAAATGGGTTGATATGAAGTGGATGTTTGTTCAACTTTTCAGGAAAATGAAAAAAATAAAACATTTCATTTCAGACAATTCAGGCGCAGTGAAAGTTTTGAGCCTTGGTGTTTATTTTCACTTTATTAATCCAACAATTTTTTTTTTGCAATTTTTAAGATGATAAAGTTCATCTCAAGACATGAAGTCAAGTAGTGCCACTTCAAAAATGTCAAAAGAGGAACATTTTGATTTTGAGTGTATTGTGTTTAGCTGTTTGTTCTTCAGTTTGAATTTCCAAGGAGTTTTTATAACCTTGAGTTAGGGAAGGACTGAAAAAAAAAAAAAAGAAAAAGGCTGGCTCTCCTTATTCACTCTGTGACTTTGAAATCTTGAAATTCCCTGGGGTACAGCTTTGATTTTCCCTGGGTTCAACATCTTAGGATAAAGAAAAATCCCAATAATAATTTCCCCATGAAGGAGTGAGGGCCAAGAGGAGCAGCAGGAGTGCAGCTCTGCCTGGGAAGGCTGGTGGAGCCTCCCAAAAGCAGGCTGGGTGCTGGGGCCAGGCTGCTGTGACAGTGACAAACTGCACTCACAGATCCTCTCTCACACACCCTGGCAGCTTTTCAGTGCTGTTCCACTTGACTGGATGTCAGAAGCATCCAAGAAAGCACCATGAACGCTCTTCTCCAGCAGCATTAAGGTGATGCTTAGCTCAGGTATGAATTGATGGGCACTGTTAGGCCTTTTAATCTTTGCTTGGGCTTTTTTAGTCGTGCTGGAGTTCTGCTGACAAGGTTTTCTTATTAGGGTTTTATGTGTTTAAAGGGGACATCAACTCTTTTGTTTTCCAGTCAGAGGCAAGGCTTTTTTAGAAGAAATGGCATGGCAATTGAAGGACAGAGGGAGCTGAGATGAAAGGAGGTTCTTTTCTCTGTGTGGGATGAGCAATGGAAATCCATGCAGGCAAAAATACAGAATCTGCCTAGTTTATATTATGCCTGTAAATGAGTGATGTACATTGGTTTGTAATCAGTAAATGCCGTGTAAATAAACGTGTGTAAACCAAAACCTGAATTCCATTTCCATAGTGCATGTAAACAATGAAGCCTCCTAGTGTTGTCTTCGATGTAAATGCTCATCTAAAAATGACATTACTACACGTTTGTGCAACTTTACAAAAACCACGATTTGCATTCCTCTAAAAGCAGTTGGCAAACAGGAGCCTTTCAGGGATGGGCATAAACCAGACAATTCCATCACACAGCACCTCCTTCAGCCCCAGCCCTCATTCTTCATGCAGTGCAGGGGCTGCTGCTGTCACATCCCTGCATAATGCAGCTCCCTGCATGTGTGCAGCTCTTCATGGGTTTGCATGAGCAGAATAAAGGCAGGAGCAGGGGCTGGCAGGGAATGGCTGGGGCTGAGCTGTGCAGAGCTTTGTCCTGGGCTGTGTGAGCAGGCACAGAGCCTGGCCCTGCCCAGGCTGCAGGAGCAGCTGCCCTGGCTGCCTTTGGATTCGGATGGTGGCAGCTTGGGAACATCCCTGGCAGCTGCAGGGCTTGACAGAAGGACACACCTCTCCTTCTCTTTGATTCTTGAGAACAGAGAGCAGGAGGAAGGATAAGTGGCACCAGCCTTTGATAAACCTGGAGCTGCTGAAATGTGGGAGCAGAGACTCTGTCCAGGCTCGGGGAAGGGCAGTCCTGTGTCCAAGGGCAGCACACCCAGCCCATGGGGACGGCGTGGAGGCAAAGCAGTTGTTGAGTTCCCATCCTGATGAGGCTCCTGTGGTTAGGACAAGCCAGTTCCTCTGGAGAAAAACCCTCCTGTGAGCTGTGTGCCTGGAAAGGCAGACCAGAGCCTGCCTGCCCTGCCTGCTGATCCAGGGAAGCTCTTAGCTGGATTAGCTGAGTGCTAGCACAGATCTCCAGAGCTGCAGCTCCAGCAGCAAAATTCCCCTTCTCCATCCATAATGAAATATTTTGGTCCTCCTCCCAGTGAATCCCAGAAGCAGCACAGAAATATTTTAGTCACTGAACCTTTCCAAAGAGATCTGCCTCCTGCTGGGCTTGGACAAGGATGTCCACATCCCGTCCCATCGGAGAGTCCTGCATGGTGGGGAGTGTTCCCCTCCACATGTCAAGTGGAGGCTGTGCCCAGCAGGGCTGCTCCCAGCATGCTGTGACAGCAATGACTCTGCACAGTCATCTCAGATTCCTCCAGAGCAGCAGACTATGGTCCAGTGGCTTGGGAACATATTTTAAAGGGTAACAAGGCAAAGAGAAGCTTTCACTCTCTTTCCTTAAAAAAAAAAGCATATATATATTTAGCTGTTCTTTAAAATTATTTCTAATAATCTTATTAATTCTGTTTTCAAACCAGGCAGATGCTTATTTCAGCGGAGAAGCTGTTACATTAAAATAAAAAAGTCATCCTGTTAGATAGAATAATTTTGTTCTGGCACAAGTAGCACTGGGAGAAGGCATTATAAGTTTTTTTTTAAATTTATTTCTAGATCCTCCCAATGTTTCCCTTGGGTTCCAGAAAGTATGGGGGTTTTTCTCTTTCTTTTTTGCTGACTGCTACCCACCAGGCTCTGTAAATGGAACAAGATGTGTCCCACCAGGGCAGCTGAGCCATGCAGGCAGCATTCCTGGGCTGAGCTGCTAAGGGCAGGTACAGAACCCAAGGACACAAAGAAACAAAGTCAGCTTTGCCTGCAGCAGGTTTGGGCCAGCCCTTTGTGCCAGGATCTCCTCTGCAGGCAGTGTGAGATCAAATATTCCTGTGCAGAGCCAGCGCTTCCTTTGTGCCGCTGCCCACGTGTGCCTGGGGAGGAGCTGACACAGCATCCAGGTGTCCTGGCACAGCCCAGCTTCCCTCAGGAGAGCCCTGGGCAGGTGAGCCCTGCTCTGCTGCAGGCACAGGGCTGGTGGAGGCAGCATTTGGCTGCCAGGGGTGTGCACCAGGGCTCTGTTTGCTGGTGGCCAAGCCTGGGAGCTCTTGTGACCAAACCCATTTCACACCTGCAGCTCCTTCACCCTTCCAGCACTGGCATGGTGACCACAAAGTATTTACAGGAACCTGCCATGAGGTTTCCTTCACTGTGGAATTTTTTTTTTCCTGGTCAAATACATCCCATCAAGTGAAAAACATGGAGAGAAGGAGGAGATGGGTAGGGCTGGTGTTTACACCCACCCCGCTCTCTGGGCTGAGGCTCTGCAGTGCAGGCTGCTGGCAGCTGCTGCCTCCCCCTCCTCCTCCTCCTCCTCTTCCTCCTCCTCCTTCTCCCTCCCTGCCAGGCTCCTCGCAGCTGCCTGGCTCTGGAACCAGTGTTCCAAGGAGACAGAGATGCTCCCCATCCCCACGCTCCGTGGCGTGGGAAAGCCTCTGACCTGCCCCAGCACCTGCCTGAGAGGGAGCCTGGAGCTCTGGCAGTGGCAGCTGCCAGCAGGGCCAGGCTGGGGCTTCCAGAGGGGTGGGATCCTCTAAAGGATCTGTGATGCTTCTAAATCAAAGTCCCGCTGACAACACAGAGCGCTAAATGCCTGCCTGGGGATCTGCTCCTACAGTCATGTGACGACATCAGAATTTAAGCTTTAATTAAGAAATGAGTGCAGGCAGGGAGGGAAGAGTCTCTAGTCCTTATGGCTACAAAAGAAAGCTTGGAAACACGACCTGAGTTCAACCAACATCTGCTTTAATGTGCAGATGGCTCCCAGCAGAGGGGTGAGCAGCCGGGAGAGGAAGCCGTTCCATCAAATTCTCAATCAGGTCAAGCCAGCCTGTGCTTCTGCTTGCAGTGAAAGAGCTTTTTTGGAGAGAGAGAGAGTCCAGAAAATGTGCTATGACTGAATTAAATAGAAATGTGGAAGCCTAGAAAGGCTTGGGTTGGAAGGGACCTTAAAGATCATCTAGTGCAGACACCCTGGCGTGGGCAGGAATGCCACCCACGGGATCAGACTGTTCAGGGCTGTCCTGCAGCTTTTCAGGGCCAGGTTTCACACGGACACAGCCCCTGCTCAGGAAAAAAAAACATCTGGATGTGTGAGAGCTGCCTAACTGAGCCTGCCAATGGTGCACAGCACTTTTTAGGCAGCAGCATGGGAATCCTCTGCTCTGGGATTGAGGCAGGAGGTGCTTTGCCTCCTGGAGTTCCTTAGCCCAAATTGAAGGGGTGCCTTTAATGTACCCTTGTACCAACACTGCTGGCCCAAAGCCCCACGCTGTGCTTTCTCCTGCCAGCAGTTTCAGCAAGGGTAGGGAACAACCTGGCATTTTAGAGGCCACTTAAGGAAATCCTCTGGATACTCTCCATCTCCCAGGGATCCACAAGGCTTGTTGAAGGAGAGCCCCATTTGATGGTTGTGCTCTGACCAGGGTCTGGAGGCTTCCAAACGCAAATACTGCAACAACCTCTCATTCCCCTGAGTGAGTGTCATGGAAAAGCCTCTGGAAAAGCTCCCCTGTTCCTTACAGCTGGGACCAAGCTCTGGACTCTGCCTCAGTGAAGCATCCTGACATTTGGAGCTTGTCATTCCTGCAATGGAAGTGCCTCTTTGCAGGCTGCAAACACAGGTTCCATGGGCTGGTGGTGACTGGCAGCTCTGCTGGAGCATGGGCTGGGGCTGAGCACTGATTGGAGATCTGAACATCAGGGAGCACTCGGGGCATTCAGCTTGGATGAGGATGCACTGACCAGGGAGGGGCCCTTCCACCCCAGCCTGCAGGTGGAGGAAGCTGTGTTATGTCAGGAGAGCAAAGGTGTTTTATTGCCTGTGCATCCCTGCAAAATTATTTTCATTATCCATGCATTGCTGAAAGGTGTTTTCATTGTCCCTTCACCCCCACCCAACCTCACTTTGCTTTCCCTCCCCTTTCTCTCATTCTGGTTATTTCCTTTTCAGCAAAGGCAAACCTGCCCAGCCACTATTCAGCATTAAATATTTCAGTGTTAGCTTCCAGCTCTCCAGTGAATACCCCAGAATGAGCATTACTTTTAACTCCCCTCCAAATATCTGGGGCTGTCCCTGGGGAGAGCAGGTGCACAGCCAGGGTTAGGCTAATCAGAGAGCTTGGTACACAGGGAAAAGCGTGTGTTGCATGGTTAAGAGCAAGCAGGAAATATAGAAACAAGACCAGAAGTTTTTTAGCTTCATCTCTGATTAAAGTGGAATGAATAGTCCCACACTCCTTGTTCTCCTTGTTTTCCTTCCCCTGTTTTCCTCCCCTTCTCCCCCATTCATGTGCAGACTGTGAAAGTGTCAGATTCCCCCCTCCCACCCATAAAAGACTCCTCTCTGTTCCTTGGGAGTATTTGATATTTGGAGTCTGTGCTGTGCTGTTCAGCAGTGAGTGTTGCCAAGTCACATGATGAACTGTATCTCAAGACTATTTAATGTCTCTTCAAAGCCCACACTTTCAGAGTCCTGTGATTATGTAAATGTCTCAACTCAATTTTTAAAGTGAGTTTACGGCCCTCATAATTGCAGAGGAAAACTTGATAATACGACTCCTACATACTCAGAAAGCAGAAGGAAAAAAAAAAAAAAAAGAAAAAAACCCCTGAAGTTTATCAGATTTTAAAAGTCTCATGAATTTTAAAACCAATCTCTTAATTCTTTTTTTGAGCTTGACTCATGATTTTCAAACTGTCACCAGTGTGGCTGTAGGGATTGTAAGGCTGGTTTGTTATCTTATTAGGTAACTTACATAAAATATCCAAGCCCGTGGAGACTCAGGGCTGGAGCATTGCATTTCAGTGCTCATCTAAGACAACAGTGCAGTTGTCTTTTCTTCTGAGGAGTTGCTGAGGATCTCCTCTTAATCCAGGTCTCCAGTCACTATTGCAGCATAAATATTTCCCCAAATTATATTAATGTTAGTCATATGAATGAGAATAGCCATAATATTGATCTTCATAATACTTAGGTTATTAAATTTGAGTTTGAAGGTAGTTTTGTGGTGGGATTCAGAACAGCAAATCTCCTCAGCCTGCATAAGCAGGGAGAGCAGGCCACAGAGCAATAGCACTGCAAACCCAGGGAGAAATATATTCCAGAATCTTCCATCCTGCCACACAATTGCAGAGGGAACAGACACTTGTGGCTAACTTAGCAGTGCCACAGCTGAAGTTTTGCTAATTGTTTGATGATCTCAGATGAATTGGATTGATCTGACAGGAAAAAAAGCCTTGGAATGGTGAAACGAATAGTTCCAATATTTCTATGGATACACACACTACCAGGAGCTTTTTATTAATCACAGAATCACAGAATGCTCTGGGTTGGAAGGGATCTTTAAAAAAAACCAACCCAATTCCAACCCCCTGCCATGTGCAGGGACACTTTCCACTGGACCAGGCTGCTCCAAGCTCCATCCAACCTGGCCTTGGACACTTCCAGGCATGTGGCACCCACGGCAATGCTCCTGGAGTGTTTGCAGACACAGAAGCAGGGATAAGATGAAGAGGGATCACCACTGGTTCTTTCTGAGGTTTACTGAGGCTGTGTCATTTTGTTTGGGACCCACACACACTGAAGGGTGTGGAGGTGACAGAGCAGAGAGGGCCCTGCTGGTCACTCAGAAATGGCTCTGTGCCCACAGAACCATCCATGTCTGAGGTGCCCACAGCTCTTGGGGTGTCTGCAGCATCTTGCACAGCCTGCAGTGGATTAAATGAAAGCTGAGAGTGCTTCCCTGTGAAATGACTCTGTAATAAGGGACAGAAATTACCAGCTCTTCCAGCACGTAAAAAAAGAGGAACCAAGACTGTGCAAGAGGCTGAATGCTACTATATAATAAGCTTACAGGATAATTGCCAACTGTACTTGGACTTAATTTTCTCCTGCAGAAGAGTCATAAAAATAAGTTTATTGTTTTCACTCCAGGGAACTGAGATATTTGGATCAGGTCTTTAAAAAAGACAGTATTTATCTCCCCCTTGAACATATCAGCTCTGTTGGTGACCATCTCCTGCACGATTGTGAGCGAGCATCCAAAGGAAAAGATTTTCTATGCACAGTGGCAGTCTGTGAGCTGGCACAGAAGTATCCCAGCTCCCTGTCAAGGTCTTGCTGGTGTTTGTAACACCAAAGTAGGATTTTCACTCATAGTGGTAGGGATTATGCACTGAAAGAGGAACAGAACTGATGAAATTCTACGAGGGTAGAGGAAAACAACAGAATGGAAAAATTTTTGTATTTTAGGTGCAATAAGATTGTTTTGATGAGGTAGAAAAACATTTTTTCCACAGTAAGGTTTTGACAAAACGCTTTGTTTTGTTAGCAGTAGAGTGTTTCAGGCTGATGAATTGAGTTCAACATATTTTTGATATCCTAGCCTCTCTGCTCACCAGTGACTACGGTGAGAGCAAGAGATCTAAGAAATGAGCTATTTTGACAAAAATTTTGTCCAGTGAAAGCATTACAAGCTGTTCCAGATTCTTCCAACATGGAACAGAGCCAGATTCTGCAGGCCTGGAAGTAGCTGCTAAAAGGAATCCTCTCCTGGGCAGCTCCAGCCACAGCTGAAGCTGGAGCTCTCCCAAACGTGAGCGATTCAAGCTTTGTCTGGAGACACAGAACTGAGCCCTTACCAATTACAGATGAGTTATCCTCAGGTGCCACGGGGACAGTGCACAGGGACTGAGCAGTAAAGGATTAGCCAGAGCACACAGAAATATTGAGCAGCTCACTACTACCTCCTATTGTGCTCATGCCAGTGGAAATCCTTCTCAGAACGGCATATTTTATTCAATTTTTAAGAGCTCTCAATTTTTCATTTAGGAAGGGAAGCTGGAACAGCCTCTGATCCGTAATCAATCAGCCCGCCCTCACAGGAGAGCTCCGAGGAAGAGCTCTTGCTCTTTGGTCCTTTATCTTCTCTGAGAACTCACAGAAATTGTATTTCTGAATGGGATTGAGAGTGAGGGAGAGGGAAAGGCACAGCCAGGGAAATCCTCAACTAAATCTCACAGACCTCTGTCCTGTAGTAAATATCCTGTAGTATCTAACCCTAGGGACAGTGTCCCAAACATTTCTCCAGTCAGAATATTTCAGATATGCTTGGCCCAGACTTAAAAAAAAATTAAGCACACTGTGTGGGTAAATAACTGCCTAAGTACCAAATTCCTGGAGATTTTAGGGGGCATTACAAAAATCAGGAATTTTTAAACAGGATCTGCTGCAATCTGAAATGAGGCCATCTGTAACATAAGCCATGAATTTATTCTCCTTGGTAATAAATCACCAGAAATACACAATGATAAAAGGAGGAATAACAGACATGGCTCATCCAGGGATCTCAAAACTCTTTGCAGCCATTAAAGTTCTTTAGGATAGTGGAAGAAAAGGCTGGGCTTTGTTTGTTTGTTTGGAATGTATAAATTAATCATTAGTAAAATATTATGCAGTTCATCAGATATATAATTCACTAGCTATTTGTCAAAATAACAACCCAGTCATATATCATCAGAACTAAACATTTATAATGTGTGTATATCTAGTCCTGAGATGATTTATTCAGTCTTATGGTATTTTAATTATTGACCAGTTAAAGCCCCATTCCCTTGGAAGTGGAAGGTCGGGAGCTCTTGGTGAGCTTGGGCCATCTCTTGGGCCATCTCTGTGGTTTTGTTCAGGACCTGACAAAAGCAGAATACTGCATCTGGGTTTCCTTTTGGCACTGCCTCAATAGATCAGCCTTAATTCTGATTCTCTCTAGCCAACGCTAGGTCTACCTCAAGCAGGATAATACATCTTCTTACTCAAAATCAAACTGTGATCTGAGTTCTGTGCGTCCTCGCAGGACCAGTGTCTGACCCCAGCACCAATCCCTTCTGATTAGTTCTGATAAAATAATTGTTTAGTGTCTCCCCTCCCCTCCCAGCTGCTGCACAAGAGGGTTGAGGGCTCCCAGCTCCCTGCTCCGTGTGATAAATCACACAATTTTGGAAATACTGGGGGAGAACAGAGCAGTCTTTTACCATGTCCCTCCCAGCTCCATCTCCTGTGCCAGCGAGCTGGACTCCTTCCAGAAGTGCCTCAGCAGAGCGAAGCTACGTGACTGACACTCCCCAACTCCTCTTGTCATTTGTGACCAGCATCCCAGAAGGTTGCAGCTCCTTCCAGGCCTTTATTGGAGTCAAACATCACAGCCTCTCCCCTGGGTTTTATTAGGGAAGCTGGTGCCAAATCACCCAGCTCCCTCCTACTCGATAAAAAATGTTTATAACCCAGTAAATTCTAACATATCAGCAGCTTGTTATGGAGGGAAAAGGTCACTGGGAGAGAAAGGGGAAAAAAAAAGTTACCCGTCCTTTGGAAATGCTGGCTGGGTACAGACGAAGGAGTCAGCACCAGGAAAATATCTTTTGATATGATAAAGTCTCATAATAGAAAATGTTGCTGCAATACAGGCCTCATTTCTTCAGATAAATATTTAATATAGATCGCTAAAGATTAATCGAGTACAGAAAAGTGTCTCTCCTATGGTTGGTGTAAAGAAAACATCTTCTCGTTAATTTATTATGGAGCCTGAAATGAGAAAAATCCTATGGAGAGAGATGCAGGGTACGGTTTCCATAGAGAAGCAGAGCACCACACCAGAATTTATTTAGTGTGTGGGCAGAAGACTTCCCAGAGCCAGCTGCAGTGTGGCATTCGTGTGATAAAAACTCCCAGTGTAGGAAGGAGCCTCACACAGACACTCGTTGTGTCTTGCTGCTCTGAACCCTGCACATGCCAGGGGCTCCTGAAACGGAGACCTGGGAGCTGTGGGCACTCCAGAGCCTGGAGGAAGGATGTGAATGGCAGGTGTGAAAGGGCACCCAGTGCTTTTGGATCAAGCTCACTGTGAGGAGAGCAGCCCCACGTCCTGAAGGCCCCTTGCTTTAGCCAGGATTCCATAACCATGACCCTCAATAACCCCTGTGGACGCTGACAGCCTGGTCAAGGAGAAATTTTTAGGCATCAGGCAGCAGCAGAGCCTGTGGGAAAGCAAATCAGGTAGACTTTCCTAGGCATTTGCTCTGGAGGAGCTGGGAGAAGACATTCCAAACAGTTTCTAACCTTTGCATCTGCTGTTTTTTCCATCTTGTTTACTTGCAAAGATGTTTGTGAAGAGGTGTTGGTCTGAATGACCAATCGTGTCCAGTGGTATGGAACAGTGTATAAAAAGGGTGTGCCTTTTAATAAATGCTGCTATATGCCCTCCAGGAAGATTTGGAGTCATATCATTATATCAGCCATCCCAAATATGATAACAATAGACTCCAAAGCACTGGGGCATTTCACAGTACTGGGCAGCAAGGAATCAGGGTGCTGCTGTGGGATTCCCATCTCCCACAGTGCTGGGATGTGTTCAGTCTGTTCCTCTGTGAGGGGTAAAGGACAGGACCCCTCTGCTGTCTTCCACCGTCCACAGAAACCATCATCCCAACCATTCTGCAGCATTAAATAGGACAGTGACAGAGAATAAATCATAAATAGCAGCAGATACAGTGTGAGGGGGAAAATAGGAGTCACAGGCAAGAGAGGAGAGATAAAAGATCCAATTTCAGCTGAGACTGAAATGGAACAAAGAGTCAATGAGATGGAGAGATACACGGGGGTTGTTCCAGATGGCAAACTCCACTGATGGGGAGCCTCTGGCACCACCAGCATCTTGTGATGAACTTGTGACCCCTTGTTTTTAGCTGAAGTGGGCAGGAAGATCCAGCAGACCTGTCCATGCTAAGGAAATAGGAGAGCTCCCTTCTAAAAGCA
Source organism: Prinia subflava (assembly GCF_021018805.1). Taxonomy (NCBI): domain Eukaryota; kingdom Metazoa; phylum Chordata; class Aves; order Passeriformes; family Cisticolidae; genus Prinia; species Prinia subflava. The sequence goes on along the minus strand of NC_086258.1, from coordinate 4,403,080 downwards.
TATTCTAGAGAGCAGAAACAACTCTGGAGAGGAGGCTGGAACATTTTTCCACCTCTCCAAGAAGGCCATCCCACCATATCCAGTTGTTTCTCCAGAGGTAAAGCTTCTCTTTGATCTTTCTCTGTGATCACCTTCCCTGTTTAGGGAACAATTAATTGGCAACATGTGAGTCTGCATGTTTAGCTCTCCCCAGCAGAGAGGCGAGGGGAGGAAGGTTGAATGCCACCAGTCACACCCTCTGTGCACAGCTGGGAGGTGAGCAGGGAATGGAGCTGGGAGGAACATGGCAAAGCCATGGCTAGGAGGGGTGGCTACCTCCATTTCTGTGCCATATGCAGTTCCAGGGCTGTCTTCTGGCTGAACTCACGGGGCTCCACGAAATCCTAAACCTCTGGGACACTGCTCTCTTTGCAGTCTGCATCTCTCCAGTTTTGGCTGCTCCCAGAATCCAAGGAATAACCAAAATCCTAAATAATAAATTTCTCTGGTTCTATCACAGGCTGTTGGACTCCACACAGGTGCAAACAAACAGCAGCTCTAAGCTGGGACTATCTTGAAGAAAAATCAACACATTTTTAACAGCAGTGGGGACTGTTGCAGTCATTTAACATGAAATTTTTCTGTGCTTAGAACATTCATTTGTGGCATATGGCATGGATCTGGCCAGGAGGATTGCAACAGCTAATCATGAACAGTTTTCCCACCCATCCCACCCCCAGGATAACCCGTGGCTGTCCAAGGGACTCTTGTTTTGTCCCCTGCAAGCCCCAGGGCTGCACTGCAGCTCAGTCCCTGTCACCTTGCTCTCCACTCTGCCTGCCATGCGCCGCGCTCCCGCCGCAGTGAGCCACAGATATAATCTATGGAACACAAATATGATTTTATAATAAGCTTTCTATGCAGGCAGGATAAAATGCCAAACAGAATCAGAAAACAATCAGTCAGTGAAGCTCGGCCCCGGCGATGAGTGCGCCGCTGGGCACGGTCCAGTGCCCAGGAAGATTGAGGCTTTAAATACAGGCACCACCTGCCCTTCCAGAGATGGGGAGAAGTGGGCAAGGAGAGGCGGGCAGGGCAGGTGGGAACACCCCGTGCACCTCCTGTTGGGAATGAGTTAAACCAGGAGCAGTCTCAGAGCTGTACAAAGACACCTCCCTGTGTGTGGAGAGGGATTCAGCAGCAGCTGGGCTTCGGCAGTGGCAGTGGAAGGAGCAGGGACAGGCAGGGCTGGTGCAGGGACAGATCTCAGTGAGATAAACGTGCACTTGTTGTGGAGGCCTCTGGGTGCTGCTCTTGCACAGAGCCGGATAATTCATTCCTCCCACAGTCTGAGGAGCCTCCCTGCCCTCCATGAGGTTTTCAGGTTGGGATGAGTTTATATCAGGTTCTATGCCCTGCCAAAGAACTTGGTGTGTCTGTCCTGCTCTGCACACTGCAGGAGCTGGGGAGACCAAAATGGAAAGGAAGGCTGGGAATCATGAGGAGGGGAAGGAACTCCACCAAAAAGCAGGAGAAAGGAGAAAGCTGGATGCCTTGGAGTGGAGGGATGTGCTGAAATGCATCCCACTGGCTGGAGCATCACTCAATTACTCTGGGGATTTATCCTAGTCCAGAAAAGGCAGAACTGTATCCAAGGATAATGGGATACATTCCTAGCCCAGGACAAGGAAGCAGCTGTTCTCCTGTCCCCCTTCCTCCCAGCACTCGCTCAGGCATTGGAGATGGTGAGGTCTCCAGTCAGTAGGAGACAAGATCAAGACCTGCTCTCTACCAGACTGCAAAGATATTGCTTTTTATTTTCTGTTCCTCGGGTATTTGTGAGAGTTGGGGGATTCACATTAGCTTTTTTCCTGTCTTCTTTAAGCACTCCAGGCTTGAGTCATATAATTGTATAACTCACAACTTCCATTTAAAAAATAAGAATGGGCTGTCTTTTAGGATTGCGGAGGAAAGCCAGAAAATGCAAGTCTTTAAATCTCAAAACACGGAAGGCAAATAAAAAGCATTGCAGATATTGTTGTTTTGCTCAATAGATAAATATATACATATGCATGTGCTTCTAAATTCTGGGGTTCAGTTCATTCTTTGGGAGCAGAGGCTCAGATGTGCAATAGCACATAATCCCTAACTCAGGAGTGTGTGTATCTTGAATTGGAATAGGAGCTGATAATTGAACTTTGCCCAGTCCTCCCCTCCTGAAATAGCCATGAGGGGAGGATTTTCATGGAATGCTGGAATGGTTTGGGTTGGAAGAGCCCTTAAAGATCACCCAGTTCCAATCCTCTGCCATAGGCAGGGACACCTTAGGGTCTCTCCTCAGCTTTTCTGCAGCATCTGATGCCCCCAAACTGAATCCTCAGAAGGATCCTGTATTTTAACTCAAAACAAACCAAAAAATCTTCCATGAAGAGAGCAGCACAGGAGGGAGGGGAAGAACCAACTCCCCAGGAGTTCCCACCTGGATTCAGCAAAGCATTCCCACCCCACTGTGTGGGAGATGACAAGTGCCAGGGGTGTGCATTTGATCCCTCTCACTTTTAGCATAATTCATCTCCAACACCCTCCCTGTGGCCTGACTCCAGCTCACTCCATGCTTGCACATGGCTTTTGTGTCCTCCATAAAGGGCTGGGAGCTGGGAATCCATGCAGTGCTGATTTTTAATAGCCATATTTCTGACAGGATGTGGGGAAATGGCCTCAGGTTGCACCAGGGGATGGTTTAGGTATTAGGAACTGTGGAACAGCAGGCATTGGGGGGCTGCTCAGGAAAGTGGTGGAGTTGCCATCCCTGGAAGGGTTCAAAACTGTGTGAATATGGCACTAAAGGATGTGGTTTAATGGTGAATGTGGCCCCACCACATTGCTGGTTGGTCTGCACAAATATTCTTGTGTACTACTTAGCCACTGGAGAAGGGACTTCATCAGAGGTGTAATCCTCTAATCTGCCAGAGTCCCAATAAACACATCCATGTGAAAAGGTCTGGTTTGTTTCTTTGTGGATTTATTGCTTGTTTTGGGGTTTGGTTTGTTGTTTGTTTGTTTTTGTTTGTTTTTTTTTTTTTTTTTTTGTGTGTGTGTGTGTGTTTTGTTTTGTTTTCCTTTTCTTTCTTGTTGTTGTTTGTTTTTTGTTTTTTGTGGTTTTTTTGGTTGGGTTATTTTTGTGTGTTGTATTGGTTTTGTTGGGTTGGTTTGTTTGTTTTGTTTGGCTTTTTCTTTCTTTTGTTGGCATTATTTATAGTTTTTTTGGATGATCTTGGAGGTCTTTACCAAATTTAATGACTGAGTGATTCTGGCCCTGTTTCTGTTCTCTGTAGCTGATGTGGGGTTGTGTTTGCACATCATCAGCACCCTGAGTGAGGTGTGGAGGCAGAGATGAACTCAGCCCTGGGCAGGCAAAACAGGGCAGCAACCTCAGCCCTGACCCCCAACATCCACCTCAGTCCTTGCTGATGAAATATTTTGTCCTGTCTCTACATCTGTGTGGATTTTCCTCATGGTTGTGCTAGATCCTGGATCTCTTCCTTGGGAAAGTTGTTCATCTCCTCTTTAGCTTTAGCTTCTCCATCTACAGCGACACATTTGTTTAAAGGTGCTTTGAGATCCACATATCAAAGTCACAAATAACAGCTAAAGAAAACATGACTCATGATGGGGAAATTGCCAAGCATGTGCCTGAATAACCAAGTGCCTCAGAGCTTCACAAACAGATCCCAGGAAACAAAAGCATTTGCATTCACAAGTCCCTGTTCACTGGCTAGGACAGGACAAAAATAAAGCTTTTTCTTTATGAAGTGTTGCATAAAAAGCATGGTTATCTTTTCATTGCAGGCCACTTTGCAGCATGCAAAGAGATTGCCTTTCTTCATGAGTTTGTGAATTTTTATTTTATTGCAGTCTTTTTATTTCCTCCATCAAAACATGCCTGAGATTGAAATGGCATGACTAGGAATGAAAATTAAATACATCAAAACTGATTTTTGTAGAAATGAGATTTTGGAGCAACCAGGGAATATTCAAGGCTTTCTCACAGCTTGTGTTCAGTTTTTTTGCTAAAGAGGGATGTAGTCTGAGGAAATGGGTCACCTTTTTCCTAGAGAAAATTTCTTCAGTTTTACTGTAATACTGAAATGTCATAGGCTTTTGGGGACTACTTTTTTTTTCTTTTTAATCTTGAGTAAAGCACAAATGTCTCTGATTATGTATGACTCGAATTTCGCTGCAGCTACACTCTGCAGCCCAACTTTTTTTAGCCCTTGACCTCCTATCTTATGCTATTTGCTAGAAATTTCAGACCCAGTCACCATCTGAATCCCACACTGAGGGGGGACATCCTCTGCATGCAGCCACTGTGGATATTCCTGCTTGCTGGATGCCACTGCTTGAAAAGCAACCCTTTGCCAGTGGCCTGAGTGGAACAGCACAGCTTGGAAACCAAAGGGATGTGGAGACCCAGCTCTGAGGGGGAAGGCACAGAACACAGAACTGAGTGTCCTGAGGAGCCCTGAGGAGGAACCACTGTTCTCTCCTAAACCAACTCTGAGGAAACAATGCCCCAACACTGGAAATTTGGTGGCAAGGATCAAAGTGGGAGGGAAGCGTGGCTTTGTTTTACTATTTTAGCACAGTTTTTGTTCACTTGCTCTCTCCTACCTCTGCCATGTACTCCCAGAATTTTCCTGCCAGACCCCTGGCAATGGCTGAGCTGATGGAGGCTATGAGCCCTCATCCCACACCCTGTGCCATTCTGAGGCTGGTGGCCATCCCTTGGACCTGGGTGTGCCTTTGTGAGCAGGCAGTGCTCAGTCTGCCTGTCCTGCTGCATCCCTGCAAGCTGCTATCCCTGCAGATCCTCTCTGTGCAGCCTGGAGCACACCCTTCAGTCTGCAGGATGGTGGGGAAGGGGCTGGACCCTCCTCACCTCCCCTCATCTGCACAAAACCCCCCTCGGCTGCCCTGCAGCCCAGGATCCTGGTGGGAACAGGTGACTTTGCCAGCTGGTGTCCTTTAGGCATCCCAGCCACCCACCAGCCCTGCCGTGAGTGCTCCGTGGTGTCTCCATCAGCTGAGGATGACTCAGGGCCCAGGGGTGGGTGACAGGGACAGTTTCCCATCCCTGCCTGCTCTGCCCACAAGCCTGGCAGCTGTGCCCAAGTGGCTCTGCCAGGGCCACCTGGACGGCTCAGCTGGGTAGAGGAGGCAGGGACAGCTTTGTATTTAAACATCATTTTTTGTTCTTTTTTCTTTCCCCCACTCTTAAATCAGTGGATTTGAGGCTTTGCCAAGTGAGGAGCACAACTGACCGGAGGAGGGGTGATGGCTCCATTTTCTAACAACAGCTCGAGTTTTGAAACATGGTTGCATGCTGTGTTGGGGAAAATTTGGTGCTTTTTTTTTGACAAAAAGGGCAATCAAGGCTAAATTTCTGATATTACTTTCCCAGTACTGACAAATGCTGTGCTTAAGCTGCTGGTGGTGCAGCAGCCAGGTACCCTTGGCTGCCACGTGAGGAATGAAGGTTCAAGGAGACATTTCTCAGTTTTTTCATCTGAGCAAACTGTGAATCATGATAAGTACAGAGCAAAGTTTGGGGCTGTGGTGTCACAGGCTGAGGTTATCATCTTGCTACAGCTAAAATTAGGAAAAATCCTGTGGTCTGCACACACCTCTGTCTTCAGGAAATGAAGCAAGTGCAATTTAATGCAATGATTTGTTCCAAACTGTGTTCTTGTTACAGACTTTGACTGGTGCCATTGTGCTCCTAGGAACTCTGGCAGGCTCTGAACCCCCAGGGTGAATTTTGGGGCAGGGTGGCACAGCTTGCTGACAGGGTCCTTGGGGTAACCAGGCTCACCAGGACTGAACTTGAGCCAGTCACCCCTGGGGATTTGTTATCTGCTCTATCAATTAAACTCTCCCTGCCTTTCTTCCATTACAAACTTGGTTACCAAAGATTTAAATATTCTCATGTACTACTTAGCCACTGGAGAAGGGACTTCATCAAAGGTGTAATCCTCTAATCTACTGGAGTCCCAATAAACACATCCATGTGAAAAGGTCTGGTTTGTCAGGCGTTTCTTTGTGGATTTATTGTTTGTTTTGGGGTTTGGGGTCTTTTTGTTGCGTCATTTTTTTGTGTTGTATTTGTTTTGTTGGGTTTGTTTGTTTGTTCTGTTTGGCTTTTTCTTTGTTCCGTTGGCATTATTTGCAGTTTTTTTCTTGTTCCCCTTCCCCAAACCAATTGCTACAGCACAAGACTGCATGGTTTGGGGCATTTTTTCTGTCTATGCAACATGTTCCTATAATTTGTCTGAGCATCCTGTGTCTTACAACCTATTGTTGGCTGAAGTCTGCCCTCACCCCCCTGGATTAGGATTGAGTGCAAAGGAGTGTCCAAGAAGGGAATTGAAAGAAATGTGGAGAAGAGAACCTACAATCATGCCAGCTATCCCAGCTTTCCTCAGTAATACCTAAAATTCCTGAAACGACTCAGATGTTTCCATCCGTTGCTTCAAAAGTGCTGTTCTTTGAAAGCTTCTTCTTGACAGCTCCTTGACATTCCAGGATCAGCTTGATTGTGGATTCTGGGTCAAACTTCTAGAAGGAGAAATCCAGGAGACCCTGCTACAAAAAATAACATCTATGTCATTGTATAGGCAACCAGAGAACTCAAAATGCCTCATCCACAGATGAATTTCTCAGGCTGTGTCAGGTATTTTGGTGGGAGAACTCTTCCTGCGGCCTGTCCCGTGATTTTTATCCTAATTCACAGTGAAGGACTGGGTGTCTCTGTCCTGTGCTGGGAGCACAGGAGCCTGCAGCCTGTTGGAGCAGCTTCTCCTGTAGCTTCATAAGCTGTGTCTGGTCTGGGTGAGCTTTCAGGGAGAAAACAGCACCAGAGCAGAACGTTTGTTATTATTAATAATGTTTGTTAAGCTGCCATGGTGCCAACAGTGCTGGGAGCCCTTGGAGAGATGTCACTCCTGCTTCCAGCAGCTCCCATCAGCCTGGTGGGAATTGCAGTGGCTCAGAAGTGCCCTCAGCCCAGTGTGGGAACAGCTGAGGTGGTGTCAGCAGCACAGAAACCCCTCAGCAGCACAGAAACCCCTCAGCACTGCGGGAACCCCTCAGCAGCACAGAAACCCCTCAGCAGCACAGGAACCCCTCAGCACTGCGGGAACCCCTCAGCAGCACAGGAACCCCTCAGCAGCACAGGATCCCCTCAGCACTGCGGGAACCCCTCAGCAGCACAGGAACCCTTCAGCAGCACAGGAACCCCTCAGCAGCACAGGAACCCCTCAGCAGCACAGGAACCCCTCAGCAGCACGGGAACCCCTCAGCAGCACAGGAACCCCTCAGCAGCACAGGAACCCCTCAGCAGCACAGGAACCCCTCAGCAGCACAGGAACCCCTCAGCAGCACAGGATCCCCTCAGCACTGCGGGAACCCCTCAGCAGCACAGGAACCCCTCAGCAGCACAGGAACCCCTCAGCAGCACGGGAACCCCTCAGCAGCACAGGAACCCCTCAGCAGCACAGGATCCCCTCAGCACTGCGGGATCCCCTCAGCAGCACAGGAACCCCTCAGCAGCACAGGAACCCCTCAGCAGCACAGGAACCCCTCAGCAGCACAGGAACCTCTCAGCAGCACAGGATCCCCTCAGCAGCACAGGAACCCCTCAGCAGCACAGGAACCCCTCAGCAGCACAGGAACCTCTCAGCAGCACAGGAACCCTTCAGCAGCACAGGAACCCCTCAGCAGCACAGAAACCCCTCAGCAGCACAGAAACCCCTCAGCAGCACAGGATCCCCTCAGCAGCACGTCTTGGGGGGCAAGGCTGGTGGAGGCTGGTGTTGGGAGGGGTCCATGCAGTGCTGGAGGTGTGGGATTTCTGCAGGGAAATCTGCACAAATGACATTGCAGGGGGAGCTGGGGGATAGATGTGCACAAGGTGTTTGCACTGGAACTGAGGGGTGAGATGGAGAGGGATTGCAGCAGCTGGCTCTGCTGGGATATGGGAACATAGAGGACGTGAAGAGGTTCAGAAGTTACTGTGTGTTACTGAGGATGCAGAAAAACACGACCTGGAGGGGAACCCAAGCAGGTGAAGGGGTAGAAACCTACTCTGCCATGTTTTCATGTGTTTGGATTTGAAGACAGGGTTAAGAATTACAGCCACATCCTGGCCATGATCACACTTAACAGTTAAAAAAAAAAATTAAATCTTATGACCCATCTTTTCACTTGCTCTTACCTATGCTGAATCACTGTGCTTTGAGTCCCTAATAATAAATTTATTTCAGCTTTTTTCTACACAAATGCATCTTTTGGGCACCCAACAATTCTAGATTGCTTCCTGAGAGACCCAAATGCAGTTCTACCCTAAGAGAGAGCACAGGACTTGAAATCATGTTTGTATGACTGGATTTTAATTCAGTGCTGGAATTACCTGTTGACCAAGGGGCTTTCAAGGTCACATGAAGTTCCTCTAACTTTGAAGTAATTTTATTTCATTTTGATTCTTGCAATTGTCATCTTGTTCTGGGCCTCTTTTTTACCTCCCCCCCCCCAAAAAAAAAAAAAAAAAAAAAAAAAAAAAAAAAAAAAAAAAAAAAAAAAAAGAAAGAAAGAAAGAAAACAAAACCAAAACCAACCAAAGCAAAAAAGCCCTCAGAGCTTTCAACTCTGGAGCAATTAAATATCTTTAAGAAAATGATTAGAGAGATAAAAACAAAACTGTGGAGCAGGCTGAACTGCTTGCCCAGAAAAGGAGTGTTTGAGGTTTCAGACCCCTCAGCCAACACCAAGCACACGGCCAAAGGACAGACCAAGGGGAAGAGCAACGGGAGATCCTTCCTTTGTCCTTTGCAGCCAGGTGGAGGAGGAGGTAGTCCAACAGCATTGCTAAATTTCTGCCACAGGACTCTGCTGAGCGACTCAAACGCTGACTGTCCTCCCCTTGGTTCAGTCCTAGCCAGGGAAATGCCCTGACAGCAATAGAGCTGCTGCAGACAGCACAGCATTTATCAATTGATCAATAGTCAATTTATTTATCTCATTCACCTGCCAGCTGTCATAAGTGAGCCTGTCTGCTTGCCTGGTTGTTATGCAAAATGCAGTTGGACTTTTAGCTTAAGTGATTTCTTTTTCATACTTCTTCGGAATTAAATTTTTAGTTTTTTGGGTTTTTTTCTCTCTTTCATGGCAGAGTTTCAGCCTCTGTCTAATTTGGAACTAGTTTAAATCTACAGACTGGAGGTTTTTTAAATAGATTAGGGGGGATGAGTGCCAAACCCTCACAGGAAACTAATTCTTGCAGGTCCTTTGAAAAGCTCAGCTTTGAAGAGTGACTTCTTCACGCTGGCCTAGATAGGGAAGAGGCCACGCTGCAGAGGAAAGTGCTGAAGGAATATTGCACTGCTCAGCCTGGGGCTGTCTGGCATTTTGAGGGCACAGACTGGAAATGAAACATCACTGACCCCACCATAATCACAGCTGCCCTGCACAAAGCCTGATCTGGCAGAACAAGATAAGCACTCCTGGGCTGTTGTCATGCTCAGACCCTGTTCCTTGGCATTGTCTGCAGGATCCAGGACTCACAGGAGCCTGGAGGAGCAAGCCCTCATCCTGGGGACTGGAGATAACCAGGACTCTGTGCAGCCCAGTGGCTGGGACAATTGGGATGAAAAAAAAGGAAAGGCAAAGCAAAACAAAACCCCCAACCCAACAGCTCAGTTGTAGGAGCATCTGGAAGGATTCTGGAAGATTTAGGGCTAACACAGAACTTGTTTCTTACCCAGACAAGGCCTAAAATCTGTCTGGTTTGGTTCACACTCATTCTGACAGCTACGAATATTTGTCTGCAGCACACACAGACATGTCCAAAAATGTCTGTCTCAGTGATGGTGAAGTGCTTGAAAGAGGACAGGGACAGAGACACCAAAATGCCAGGGAACATCTCTGCCATCAGGGAGTCCTGATGACATCACAGTCAATTATGTGGGCACTGTGCCAAGGAGAGGGCATGAAATAAGGTTTGTGTCCTGCTGTTACTGAAGAGCTCTTGCCTTCAGGGAGGCCCACCACCTTTGGGAGCAGCTGATGACTTTCAAGATAAATTTTATTAAAAAAGCAAAGAGCCATTGAGCAGAAAGGAGCTGGTGCCTTGTCCTCACCCAGTTCCCAGGGAGCTCCTGTTGGAGTGTGCACTCGGTGGGATGCTCTGGCTGCCCTGGAGGATGTGCAGCCAGCACCACAAGGGGCTGGGCTGTTCTGCTCAGGCTTTGTTCTGTGCCTTCCTCCTCCTCTGCTATTTCCTTCCTTTTAAAAACTGTGTCTGTCCCGATCATTATTTAATGCATTTAATTTCTTTTTTGTTCCGAGCACCAGCCCCCATGTCTGTGCTGAACTTGTTTCCTCACTTACATGCTTTGGTTGCCTTGGCCATTTGGAGATGGGGAATTTAATTTGCTCTGGTGGCCCCTTTCCCTCAGACTTCCCTCTCTGGGCAGAGATGCTTCTGCCCTTGGATCCTGCTGTCCTTTCTGGTGGTGCAGAGTGGGCTCTGCATGACGTACCTATTCCAGTCTCTTGACTTTTCCTCCCTCTTCTGTAGTTTTTTCCCTGTTTTTCTGTTTCCCTGGAAGGGTCATAGTGCTAATGAGCACTGAGACATTCCTAGTGGCTCCTCCTGCCCCTGACGTGCTGGCCTTGATGGAAGCTCATTAATGCAGGCTTGGAGGGGCAGTATTTTCTCATCCTCAGCCATATTCAAATAAAGTGTGTCCCCTTGCTGTTACGGGGGAAAGCCTTCATGTGCCTCCCTGAGGCAGTACTTCACCCCTCATCCCTTTTCCCTCTCCTCTTCCTGCCCTTTTCAGCCCTTAAAGAAGCTCCTCTATTTTCTCTAGGGGCAGCTGCCCTGTGCTGGCCCTGCAGGTATTTCCTGGCACACCCCAAATTCCTTTGGGATCTCAGCCCTGTTGAGACAGAGCACCACCAAGTGCCTCTCCCCCACTACTCAGACCCTGGGTCAGAGTTTCTCCTTACCCCATCTCTGCCTCAGGTTTACTGACCCTTCCTCCCTCTTGCTAAGAGGTTTCTCATCTTTGCAAAGCCATTGAAAACCTCCCTGCTGGCAGAAGTTCGGGGCCTTGCTTGGCTTTTCCCCTGAGGGTCAGAAGATTCTGTGCCAATCCCAGCTGTACCAATCCTACCAACCCCTTAATCATGGCTGAGTCTTTGCCACTTCTTCACCTGGAAAAGAAGTGATGCAGAGGCCAATATTCTCTTTTTAAAATGCCTCAGTGCCTGTAGAGGCCTCACCTCTGTGTCCCAGGTGGTGGCACAGACACTGGTGGCTCAGAGAAGCAAAGAGAAAAGGTTTCAGTTCCCATTTGCACCCATTATCCAGGAACCCAAGGCCTCGGTAAAGCCTCCCAAGATTCACAGGTGGGAAGATTCAGTGGTGACAAACAGACAAAAATACTGTTTACCTAGCCCAGCACCATGAATTCATTTTGGCTGATTTTCTGCTTCTGCAGAAAATGCAATTAAATCTAGAGTTGCAAGCTAATAGAAAACCTGTTCTTGGAGGTGTTTCTTCAGTGACTTCAGGAGTCTCGGGCTGGAGCATTCCCTAAGGCTGGATCTATGCTGTTCCCTGCAAATATATATATATTTTATGACCTCAATATTCCTAAATTATTTCAGTAGCCATATCTATTAACGTTAAATCTATTTTCCAAAACTGTAACCATAATCTTGGCCTCAGGTGCATCTTGCAGCACAGGGTTCTGCAGGTTGCATGGAAGATTGCTGGAATTAGAGGTTTGCTTTCCATGTAAAATATCAGAATTCAGTGAGCCAAATTTAAAATGTATTTTTGGACATTAAAAAGGAAGCTTAACAAAGCCATATGATTTGCTTGACCATTGAGGTTGCAGCAGATGACCCCAATGGTGTTCCCTTCCAAATTTAACCCTGCTTTGATTCCAATCCCAATGAATCAACAGCACACAAAGAAACGAAACAGCCAAATGCTATGTAAAACCTATAAAAAAGCTTGAAAAATGTCACTAAGTAAATTCAAATAATGCATAGCTTAGAGTGAATTGCAACTGGTTCATGGATATTCTATGAGCAGAAGATAAACATCTAAGTTAGTTGTATAAATTATTCATCATAACATATTTGCTCAGCTTTTCTTGTCAGCTGGGAGAGCCACACATCCAAGCACAGGGAGAGCACAGCAGAACTGGGCTTTCACCTCCCTGATGTGCCCTGTGCATCCCTAGGGAGGGATGGCACCAATAACAACTGGGTGGGAAAAGCCTCCTTCACCATCATGCCTCAGATCTGCTCAGGGCTCATTAATTGGGTCTTGGGCTGTTCCTTGGCAGCAGGAAAGGCTGAAGATATGGCAATGATTTCTCCTAAACTCCTGCTTTTGCTTTCTGCCAGTGGTGTCAAAAGGTGATGTTGGACCTGATGTAAAAAATGAACCCACTTTCCCTTAGGACACATTGTTTATCAAAATGTCATTCTCCTTTCCTGCCTTCTCCTGCCTTCTCCTGCCTTCTCCTGCCTTCTCCTGCCTTCTCCTGCCTTCTCTGCTCATCACTTCCCAGTTTGCCCTGTCCATCTCCACATCCTGAATGGAGACATCCCAGGGTCTGGATGTTGAAATGTCATGGAATCCTGGAGTGGTTTGACTCGGAAGGGACCTTAAAGCTCATCTAGTGCCGCTCCTTCCATGGGCAGGGACACCTTCCACTGTCCCAGGCTGCTCCAAGCCCTGTCCAGCCTGGTCTTGGACATTTCCAGGGGTCCAGGGGCAGCCACAGCTTCCCTGAAGGAGAATAGGGATCAACACCTGACCAGCTGCACATTCCAACTCTATGATCTTTGCTGCTAAATTATCTGTTGCAAAGCAGAAAAACCAAAGTCTCTGTAGTTTATTTTGAACATGAAACATTCCATGAGCCCTTCCTGAGAACCTGCTGGCTCTGGAGTGCTCTGGTCCCTCCTGACTTCACGGATGCTGCAGGAAGCAGGAATCTGAATGTGTGCTTGAGTTTTACAGGAAGCAACAATCGTCTCTTTGGAGAGGAAGCACAGATGGCATTCTTCCTATGCTTGCTAGTTATGATCTTTCTGATGGGCATGGCTATTTATTATAAAACCTTGCCTGTCTTTGAGCATCCAGCTCTGCCTCTTCCCATGCAGTGCAGCTGCTGAAGGGACCATTCCTTCCTCAAAGGGGATTTCCTTGTGTAGCAAGATCTGGGATTGAAACTCTAATCTGAAATGATTAGACAAACCTCCCTGTAGTGTCAGAGAGAAAATATTTGTCTTTAAAGTTTTATCTATCACTAAAATCAACTTTTACACAATTCTGGGACAGCAGAGAACACCCTGCTTTATAAAGGGAATACACTGGTGGTATTTGTTATCTGCAGACAACTTGGGAGCCAATGTTCTGTTTCAGTCACTCCTTGTGTTAAGAATCTGTTGTATGGGGTTTCTTTTTGCCTTTTGACTGAGGTTTTTCTAGGAAAGATGGATGTTTCTTCAGATTGCAAGGTTTGACACTAATGACTCTTGTAATGTAGTAAGGGGCGTGTTTTGTTTTGGCATGTTCACTTGGCTTGTGAAAGCAAGGAACTACAGAGGGGGCATTAGCTCAAGTGTTAGGAGATATTTTGAAGTAAATAGCTCACACTTTGCTGTTTTGGTGAGTGTAACTGCTGTCAGGCAGGGTGGAGTGTTGTGAAGGAGCACGATCAAAATAAATACCTGCATAATTACATTAAGTCAAATAACCTCACACACGTAGAGTGGACTGAGCATGGAATCAACCTGGGCAGAAAAGATCTGGTTTGTGACCCTGGCTGTGCAGCTGACTCTCCTCAATCTGCCTGTGTCAGCCAGGAGGGGTGGTTGTGCTGGGTGGACACTCTGGGATGGGAAGGGCTGCCCCAGGGCCAGGTGTTGTCATTCCTGGTTTGGACTGGGTGTTATGGATTATTCCACACCAGCCACAGTGGTAGGTTTGACCCAGGATCCTGCTGGGAATGCCAAGTCTGCCTGAAGGTTTCCAGTCAGCCTTTGCTGGGTTTGAGCTGGGCAGCTGCAGAGAGGACCCTGTCCCAGTTCACTGCTCAGAATTAGACCTGTGTCACCTAATCCCCCAATCCTCAAATCCAACCCCAAATCCTTAATTCTGATCAGTGGTCCCTTAACTTTTTATTGTTTTTTCTGCTCATTGGGCTGGTCCTCCTCTGAAGTTACTCCTTTCTCTTGGAAGAGTCTCCTTGGTCCTTATCTTCATTCCACTTGTGTCTGCTGAATTCAGCTCATTCCTTGTTAGCAGAATTAATTTTCTCAAAGAAGTTTACTCTTGGTCAGCTCTTGCACGTGAAAGCTTCTTCTGCCTTAGCTGCTCCTGCTGAGCCACACGAATGCTAAACAATCATTATTCTCAGAGAACACTGTTATTAAATTTCTTCTGTAACGCTGGGATAAAGTTAATTTTTTCCCACAGAGGCAGGTATGGGGCTGTGTTTTGGATTTTGCTGGAAGCAGTGCTGATAACACAGGCGTGTTGCTGAGCAGAGTTTACACAGGTCAGGGCTTTTCTGCCTCTCATCCCACCCCACCAGTGACGAGGTTGGGATGCACAAGGAGCTACAGGGAGCACAAAGCCTGGACAGCTGACCCCAGCTGACCCCAGGGATACCCCACAGGACATCATGCTCAGCCTGTAGAGCTGAGGAAGAGGAGGAAAGGGGGATGTGCAGTGTGAGGAAGTTTGTCTTCCCCAGTCACTCTGGTGGAGTCCTGGAGATGGCTGAACTCCAGACTGTGATGGGAAGTGGGGAATGAATTCCTTGTTTAGCTTTGCTTACCCGTGCAGCTTTTGCTTTATCTGTTAAACTGTTTATCTCAGCGCATGAGTTCTCTCACTTTCACCCTTCTGACCCTCTTCCTCTCTAGGAGGAGTGACTGGCTGCAGGGGGCTGAGTTGCCACCTGGGATTAAACCTCAACACTTATAATCTAAATAAAATGTTGGTCTTAAGCCCAAGATACAGGAAAAGGAGAAGGAAAAGTGACAGAGAAGTCTGTGAGCTGGTGGTCTGGGAGATAGCTTAGACAGAGCAGGTGCATTGTAGGAGAATGGGTATAAATAACATCCTCTCCTTTAAGGAAGGCTTTGCTCAATATTTTTTGAAAGACATTAATAGGTTTCTCATTTTTCAGGTGCTCAGCTGGTGATGTTTCAGAGGCCTGATTTTTAGATTGCAGGTGTGCAAGCTTTTCTCTAGGCATTTCGCTCTGTGTCATTTCAAAATGGATACCTGCAATAAAGAACTGCTTTTGCAAACATTAACTTTATTTTTTTCCCAGTTGCTCTCAGTTTAAAAGCATGGATTTGAGAATCACTTTGGTTTTTTTTTTTCCTAAAACATGAGCAAAACCTCTGCTTTCATCCTGGACTCTGCTTATATCTGAATCCATCCTTTTACATGGTTTATCTCAAAAATTGTTTTCCAAAATGTCCTTTTGCCATACTCATGGTGCTGAAAAACGAAGATGTTTGGAGAAAATGCATTTTCTTCAGCTTTGCTTTGCTAGGAAGGTTTGTGGGCAGCAGGGATATAGCAGTGATCAGTTTGGGCTGGGTCTGTGGTCTAGACCATTTGCTGACAGAGACCAGAATTTGCTGCTTTATGGAGAAGTACAAGACCCCCAAGTGTGGGAGTGTCATTATAGGACATGAACAAAAGAGGAAAGAGTCCAAATATTTCAGAAGGCAAAAAGCATAAAAAAGGCTTTAATTGTCTAATTTTATAATGTGTTCCAATACAGACTTAACACGATTGGTGAACAGGACTGAAACCTCCCCAATGCCATTGGTCAAAGTAGGGAAACAGCCAAAATGTTTCTCTCTGAGAACCAGAAAGGCAAAGCACCACCTGGAAAAAGATTTTTTTGGGAAAGGATAGTTTTTTGCCAAGATTGTTTTGGGAAGAAGCTTTCCTAAGAAATTTTTCCCTTGGGAAAGGAGTTAGCAGCTACCAGCAGGCTAAAATCTCTAAGGCCCAAAAATATCAGGCCCATGTGGGAGAGTGAAAGGACCAGCCTGCTTTTGTTTTAGGGAAGCCCAGCTCTCTGACAGACACCTCTGATGGCTCCAAGGGCACCTCCTCAGCAGCCTGATCCTTGTCGTGTGCAGTTATTGCTGTGATTCGGGATGGCAAAATAATGATATGAGGCTACGAGCCTTCACTGGAGGGCATTACAGGGAGGGTTTATTAAAAACACACTCCTTTCATACAGCAATTTGGTACAATGAATGTGATTGGTCATTTAGAGCCTACACCCATTTAGAGACAGTAAACAAGTTAGGAAAACACCACCTGCTAGAGGTTCTTCACCTCCCAAGGATTGTTTGGATTCCTCCTCAGGATTTCCCAGGCCGGAGTGGGAAAGTTGTGTGCTTGACTTTCCCACAGGCTCAAGTGCCTGAAGCCTGAAAATCTCTTGTTTGACCACCGCTAGTTCCCACCTACAGTCATTGTGCAGTAATGTCTCTCTTTTCCTCTTCTCCTCCCCTTCCCCTCTGCCCAGCCTTGTGGCCTCGTGTGTGCATCCATGTGGGGGTGTCCAACAGGGTTGGCCCCTTCTCCATCCTCCTCCCTGCCCCTCCAGAGCGGGAGGCTGACCCCTGTTGTGTTGCTGTGTTGTGGCGCAGGGAGTTTGCCCGTTGGAAGGTGAGGAACACGGCCGTCGAGCGCAGGGACCTGCTCCACAACCCGCTGCCCCTGATGCCCGAGTTCCAGAGGAGCGTGCGCCTGCTGGGCAGGAGGCCCACCACGCAGCAGTTCATCGACACCATCATCAAGAAGTACGGCACCCACCTGCTCATCTCTGCCACCCTGGGAGGTAGGTGGCACCTGCTGGCGTGAGGGGGGCTCTGGGGAGGTGGGGAGGTCTCAGGGTTGTCTGTTTCCCTGAGATTCTCCTTGGGGTTCCTGTTCCCCAAGGTGATAAGGGTTCCCCCAAGGTTGCTGTTCCCTGGGAGTTTCCCCTGGGTTGCTGTTCCCAGAGGTAATCAGGTTTTCGGTCTTCTCTTCGCCCTGGGTGTTTCACACCGAAGCCAGAGATGACAAGTTGAGTCCAGCAGTTCATGTTATCAAGCTGTTTATTCTTAATTATCTCTCAGTTCTTGTCGAGCTTTGCAAGGCGTCCCCAGCAAAGCAAGACACGCGGCTGGACTGGGCGGATCAGAGAGCCCCGCACCTTAAGTACAGTATCTTTGACCCAGCCACCGACCGAAACACATTTTTTATTTACAAAATTTTGCCAATGCCTACTACCTATACTAACATGTCAGTCCCACTCTAAGCCAATCTCTAAAACCCAACTCAGCACAAAATGGGGGAAGAGAGCAAGAACAAGGAGGACAAGGGCCACTCCCCAATTCCTCCATCTTGCCTCTTCAGCCCCATATACTAAGAATTCTAATTTCTATATTTATACTCTACAACAAACCATCCACTACTTATTCCAAATTCCCAGGATTCGTGACTCTTCCTGCATGCGAGTGCTCACTCCCATGGACAGGAATCAGAGTCAGTGTCCTCCTGGGATCCCCGTGCGTCCAACTGACCCCCCTGGACAGACCCCAGACCCCCCTGGACAGACCCCAAATCCTCCAGGGCGGCCAGAGGAATATCCTGGACTACAACAGGGAGGTGTTGCCATGGTTTTTCTGAGATTTTTTTAAAACCTTCTACTTGCTTATAAGATGGAGTCAGTTCTTTAGTTACTGTACAATATTAATGGTCAGTTTTTCACTTTCTCACACTCTGGAACATAAACAACCTTTCTTGTTTTTGTTCACTGTCCTTTGCTTACATATTTCCAGCCTGAAAACAATGTTGGTTGGCAGCTGGTCTGGCCAGTGGGGTGAAGGGGTAGTAACCCCAGAAGCCAATCCATAACCAGACCCACAAAATTATAAAAGGAAAAGAAATAAACAGGCTGGCCCTTTTTTGGTGGGGAGCAGCTTTTCACTGAAGACCTCTGCCTCTGTGTGGTTGATTTTGCGTCAGGGAGGTGAAACCAGGGTCCCTGTATGGAAGCTGGAACAGAGCAATGCACGATACAACCAATATGGTTACAAGATACGTTCTCCCCTTTATTCTCGAAATGGCTGGTTTTATACAGTGTGAAATAGTTTACAGTTCTAGGTGCTTTCTAATTGGCATTCAGTATGAGAAAGAATGCAAACAATCTTAGCTTAAGGCAGCTACCGTGATTCTACTCTAACTGTGCTATCTAAAGCATGCACACACCTTAACTTAAATTCTAACTGCGCCACAGGTTTATCTGCTTCTACACGGGCCCAAATCTGAGGCCCAGTTTGGGATAGCTCAAACTTCATTCCATAACACATCATGCTCCTGCTAGAGGGAGGGCACTGGGCAGTGCTGGGAGTGTGTCCAGTTTGGTGTGGAGTTCCTGGAGTGAGCCAGGGCAGTGCTGATGGGAGCAGGGTGTCTGTTATGAGGGACAACTGAGGAAGCTGGGGCTGCTCAGCCTCAAGAATTAATGATTAATGAGTATAATTATCTAAAGATGGGTGCCTAGAGCATGGACCAGGCTCATCTTAGTGATGCCAACCACCAGGACAAGAGGAACAGGCAGAAACTGATGCCCAGGATGTTCCACCTGAATGTGAGGAAGAATTTCTTGGGAGCACTGGAGCAGATTTCCCACAGAGGGTGTGGAGTCTCCCTCACAGAAGCTATTCCAGAACCAACTGGATGCAGTCCTGTGCTCTGGGATGGCCCTGCTAGAGCAGGGAGGCTGGACCAAATCCCCCAGTGTGGTCCTTTACAATCTGAACCACCCTGAAAAGCACTGGAGGCACAGGCCAGGCTGCAGCTCTCCCTCCCAAAGCCCGTCTGTGTCCCCAGAGCCTTTGCAAATGAATTCAGAGTGTGAGGTGGGAGCTGTGGCCCTGTGCTGCTCTGAGCACGGTGTGTGTCAGGAGAAACACGTCCCTCAGCTGGGGGACTGTCCTGCCAGCCCTGCTCCACTGCCCTCAGCTTCACAACATCCTCTTCTTACAGGATGAAAACAAACACGGGGGGGAAAAACATCCTTTCCTGCTGGAGCTGGAGGAATTTTAAAGAGCTCCAGGAAAAGGGAGTTCAAGGAGTTGGGCAGGGAGCGTGAGCAGAGGGGAAGGGATGGCCAGAAGGCTGAATGCATTAACATGGAGCAGGCTTCTGGAAAAACAGCAGTTCAGTAAAATTCAAAATGTGTATGCAAGGGCTGCAGAGAGGTCTGTGTGTGCACAGAATGTGTCAGGGATGACATCAGAGAGAGCCCTGTAGGGCCATGAACTCCTGAGCAGGCGCTGCTGGTGGTGCTGCAGGAATATTTTGAGTAGTTACTGTTCAATACTGGAGGGGTGAAAATCAGCAGCTCCTATTGGTATTTGTTCCTGGCTCTTTTTTCCCCTCTCCATTATTTTCACAGTTCTTTCCCCACTTTGGGGTATGCCTTTCTTTCACTGAAATGCTTTTCTTCCAAGAACAGCTGTCTGTGAGAAGGATTCTGCAGTGGTAAAGGCTCAGTTTTACTTCAGAATTTGTTGTTGTTGCTCCTTCTAATGTACCTCACCTCCAGCCTTGCCACATTCCTGTGTTTGTAGCAGACTTTGAGGAATTTCTGGCCATCTGTCTGTTCCCAGAGCATTCTGCAGACACTGGGATGAGATTAGATGTGTGCCTATGATTCATGCACAAATTAGGTGTAGGTAAATTGGCACAGTTCCCCTGAAGTCAAATAGCCTCTGGTGTGGTAATGTCCTTCAAAGATCCCTGGGCTGCTCTTCCAGTCCAGGCACCCAAACAAGTCCATTCCATCAGCAAGAAATGTGAGAGAAAGGAGGTTTCCAAGCATTGAAGAGCACAAGTGACTGATTTCTTCAGGCCTTAATGAAGTCTGGGTAAAGATAAACTGCTTTTTACTGAGAAATTCACTTTTCTTGACCATGTTTTACAGAGCCCAAGACAGCCAAGTAATGTGAGATTCTTTCATTTTTTTTTGCGGGTTTACTTTCTTTTCCATTGACATTCCTCTTATTCTTGCCACTCACATCCATGGAAATTCAAAATAAGAAAGACCTTTGATGGTAAAATATATTTTTAATTTTGCCTGGCTGAGGTTGTAAATTATTCACAGGGGCTTGTTTCTCCTCCTGATTTTACAACACAACAACTTTAAATATGCAGAGACTTGTAATGAGAACGGGATATTGGAGGGGAGAGCTAAACGCCTCGCCAGCCCCGAGCACGGCGAGCAACGGCAGGGAGGAAAAAAGAAGATTTATCTTGGCAATGGCAGTCCCAGGGAAAATGTAGCTGGAGCTGGGCATGCATTATGCACGGAGGATAGGCTCTAATCACAGTCTGTGCCTGAACAAGAGCTCTGGGACATAGAAGCAGACGTGTCCTGGCACGGTGGCTCTCCCAGGACCTGCTGTCCCCTCAGCAGAGCTCCAAGCAGCCCTGCCCGGTGTTAGGGCTGTGTGCAGCTCAGCCTGGTGTCTGAGGAGGTGACAGACGAGTGACAAACACACAGGGAACTGTCTGGCTTTGAAACAGCAGCTGCTGCTGGGCCCCAGGAGGGTGGGACAGGGAGCAGCACCTGAGCACAGCAATTGTCACACCTGGCCACAGGAGGGACAGCTCTGGTGCCTTCCAGCCTACTGAGCAGCCAGGTTCCCTGGGAGCCCAGTGAAAACCCAGCTCTGCTCCAGTCTGCTTCTGACCATGGCACTGGTGCAGGGTCACTTTGAGGGCATCCGTGCTCTGGGATGGAGCAGACAGAGCTGAGAGCCAATTTTCAGGAAAATCCCTCAAGGAAAAACAACTTTGAACATATAATTCACTTAATAAAGGAGAAATTAAGACTTAATAATGCAGCAAAATTCTGTTAACCTCTCTTGATCCAAGAGCTGCTTTCCCATGTGACCCCTCCATGGGGATGCTGTGCTTTTCCAGCTCTGCACAGAGCTACACAAAATAGGTTTCCAGCAGCAGTGTCCCTGCTCAGCATCCCTCAATCCTTCAGGAAAAAGCCTCATTGCTCATGGACTCGACTTCTGTTTTCTTCCTTTGGAGGCAAAAATAGCTTTTGTGGGGAAATCACTGATCCCCACAGCCCCAGAGCACAGATTTCTCTTCTCTGCTGTGTTTCTCAGTGCCTGTCTCGTGTTGTGGAGGGACCAAATCCAACAGGAGATCTGCTGGTGATCTGACACCAGTGCTGCTGCCTGATGTGATTCCACCCAGGGTTCCTGCCTGCCCTCTGGCCAAGGCGTTCCAGCCTCAGTATTCCTCTAGTGAAAATGGACTAGGCTGGAATGAAAAAAAGTCCTGTTTTTCATGCCTTGGCTGTTAATATGAGGCATAATATTTTTCCAGGAAAAGGTTTTTTTCTTTTTCCCAGTTATTGGTGGAATTGATGGCTGTGAATCAAATCTAAGGGGAGAATTATCCCAGATCTTCCTTCTCCTGCCACAGCCTCACGAAATGGTGGCAAAGCATCATTGCTCATTTCTCTCTGCTGCATCTCCTTGCAGTTAAATGCTTCTAATACCTGAAAAAGCCACAACTTCTGGCTCAAAATACACTTTCCCATTGATCCAGCCTCTTCAGTGGCAAATGAGTTGGCTCATGAAAACTGACCAAATTCCTTCAAATCCCCCTGAAAAACACAAAGAGATGAAACTGGAAAAATGCATTGAGAGTGGTCAGTGCAGAGACCACTGCTCCTCACACTAATCACAGACATTTTACCTGTGCCTTGCTGGCTGTTTGTTGTATTCACCTGTTGAGTCTCATCAGGTACAGGGGGTTAAATCCTCTGGAGGATGAATTGACTTTGTTTGTGTGCACAGAGCCTGATGTGGCAGAGCCTTGATCCCTGCCAAGGTCTCCTCACAAGCTCAGCGCACAAAAATAGTGGTGATAAAGGAAATCAAAGGTGGTCGTTTTGCAGGGAAAGTGTTTTTGTGAGGGGTAACAATGATGACATTGTTACTACCACAGCTTTGATCGTGGTGGGAAGGCGAGTCTGTTATTTTTAACAAAATATTAAAGACAAAGTTTTACATGCCTAACTTCTCCACTTAGGTCCTGCAAAGCAAATTAAAAGATTTCAACTGATCAATTCTTTTGATGAAAAGTATCTTCTTTCCACAAAAAAAAAAAAAGTCTATTTTTCATCTCAAAGCCAAAGGCTGGATACTCAACACAACTATTGGTTGAAAAACTGAAATCTAATAAAAACTTGATTTTCAGCCAGAATATTTTTGGTCTGTTTAGAGGCATTTGGCTTTCAGATAAAAGCTGGAAAATTTCCAGGGAAAGTGAGGGGGAGGGCTTACTGGGATTTTGGGTTATTTTTTTCATATATGCAATAAAAGAAATAATTTGGATGAATCAAACTATTTCAACTAATAAGAATTTTTAAGAAAAGTAAGTCCTTGCTATCTTAAAAAAAATATACATAGATGATGAAGAACGAAATATTTTTTTGGCCTTGAAAGTGGTGGTACATATTTTTTGGACCATGCTATCTCTGCCAGAGGCAGTGTATTCATCAGTGGTTCATCTATCAAATCAGAACAAGCACCATTCTTCTCATTAAGAGAGTTATGTAGAAATGGCACATTCCTCCCCTAGTTGTGTCTTCTCCTCATTTATTAAAATCCAAGTTTCCCATGTTAAGGAGGCAGGATGGCATTCCACCTTTTTAGACCTCTGACAGTAGCAGCCTTATGTTAAGGATGAACTGGATTTTAATGTGCCTCACCCAGCACAAATTGAACTATTAGGTAAATATTCCTTCTCAGCTTCATGTCCTTTTCAAATGTGTTTTGTTACATTCAGGTCTCTGCTGGCGTTTATCAGTTCTTAACTGCTTCACTCCCAGATTCTCTGTGGTT
The DNA here is from genome assembly GCF_021018805.1 of Prinia subflava. Taxonomy (NCBI): domain Eukaryota; kingdom Metazoa; phylum Chordata; class Aves; order Passeriformes; family Cisticolidae; genus Prinia; species Prinia subflava. Next base: position 4,380,049 of record NC_086258.1, on the reverse strand, counting down.
ACCATTTCAAAATCACCTACTTTTGTCCCTTATCTGGTGTGGTATTTTCACTCTCTTCTTATATTCCCTGAATGAGACTCTGGGAGAGGAAAGAAGACAGCAAGGGTTCTTAGTTCAAATTAACTTTCTTATTTGCTCTTTCCTCTGAATAATTCTCTTTCCTCATCCCCTTTCCCCTCCCCTTTTGCAAGGCCACTGGAAGCTGAAGAGACCTAACTAACATTTGTTTGTGCACTGTACCTACCCACACACTGTGTTCAATTTGCAGTCATCATCTATTCCTCCTAGAAATCAGGTTGGACAGAGACTTTCATGAAGTGGGATCTTCTCCTGTCAGGTGTGCAGCATTCTAGAGGCACTGCCCACAGGGAGAATGTTCCTCGAGTGGACAGATGGGCTGAGTCCTCTCCAGCAGTTGTGGCAAAGCTCTGCTGCCTAAAAACTGTCCAGAATGTTGTCTTCTCAATTCAGTGGAGCTGCTTTACTTCTCTGGTGGCCTTGGCCTTGCTGTCTCAATAGAGGAGGAGGAGGATTCTGAATATCCCCGTGGGGTCCTGGTGAGGAAGGGTGGATCCCTCCAAGAGTGCTTGAGGTGTCGGGCTTTTCTTCCTTCAGGTGCAGCAGAGGACACCGTTTGCTCCTGTTCGGATGGCCCTGCCTGGCAGCCTGAAATCTCCTTTTCTTTCTGCTGCAGGAGAGGAGGCCTTGACCATGTACATGGACAAAAGCCGCCTCGACAGGAAGTCAGGAAACGCCACCCAGAGCGTGGAGGCTTTGCACCAGCTCGCGTCCTCCTACTTTGTAGATCGTGATGGCACCATGAGGAGACTCCACGAGATCCAGATCTCTACAGGAGCAATCAAGGTACCACATACTGCCCCAGGAAGAGGAAAAAGATTCCCTGCCCTGTATGGATTCTCTAGGGATTTGGGGCAGGGCTTTGCCAGTCTGATGTCTTCTTTGATTGCGAGTTGTTTTGTTCCCAGGGTTAGTTTTTCTCTTATTCAGTTGAAGAATTGATTTCCCCAGGGACGCTAATGTCTGGAAAGAGGTGGGCATTCAGTGTGGTGGTGGTGTAGCATAGGAGGCTTTCACTGAGTGTGACAGTGACTTCTGGAAGGGAGAGAGGGAGAAGAGAACCCCGGTCTGTGATGGAGGTTGGAAGGGAAAGGCAGGTCTGTGAAATGAACAACCCTGTGCCACCTAGGAGTATTTATCTCCTGGGGGTGTAAGGCTGCAAAACATCTCTCAGCTGAATTTGCTACAAGAAAAGCTGAAAAACTCAGTGTGGCATTACTGAGGCATCTGGAATGAAACGGACTGAGAGACAGCTTGGGGGTTGCAGCAGGAAGGAAGGGAAGCTGCTCAGAGAATACAAAACAGGGAAAATGGCTCTGCAAAGGCTGCCTTCTCTGAAAGCAATCATCCTACACTGGGCAGGGATTTTATTGTTGCTGAGTTCACTCCAGGGAAGGTGATGTGGATGGAGTCGTCATTGTTAGCCATTTCTGAAAGGTTTCAGCTCTCGTTATTGTTCTGTGCTGTCTCATGGCTGAGTCTGTTCCCTTCTGGATGGGAAATTGTATTGAGATATTGAAACAGTGACAGCAGATAATCACCCGTGGTGAATTCCAGAAGGGCAGCTTTCCTCCATGGCTGGAAACCAACAGCAGCAGCACTGCAGGTCATCTGTGCCTCCATCCATCCTCAGCACAGGGCTGGTGTTCACATCTGTGGTGGGAGCACCAGGCACCGCTGTGGGCTGGCAGTCCATCTCTGTTTCTTGCTTTCCAATAAGAGAAGCCAGGGAATAATTCCTCTACAGGCTTCTGATGTTCTCCAGTGGAGATCCTCTGTGAGAAACATCAGTCTACAGGATCCCATTGCCAAGCCCAGGATAACCTGGGGTACCCTAAAGAAAGCAGCCACAGTTCATTCTGATTTTTCAGCTTGCGACTGCACCAAACTTTAGCAGTGTCTGTGCAGGGTGGGGCATTATTTCCCAGCTAGGGAAGATGTGTTTGGGGTTATATCAGCTGGTGACAAGGAGTCCTTGAATTAAAAGATTTAAAAGCCTGGGGAAGGTGTGGTGCTGCAGACCAAGGGAACATTCTCTCTTTTCTACATCCTCTGTAGGTGACAGAAACTCGGACCGGCCCCCTGGGCTGTAACAGCTACGACAATCTGGACTCTGTGAGTTCTGTCCTTCTGCAAAGCACTGAGAGCAAACTCCACCTGCAAGGTAGGGCCCAGGAACCAGGGACGGGGGTGGGAATGGGACAGGGGTGCCCTTTTCCTGGGCCTTTCCCCCTCCTCTCTTGGCTGGGATTCTGCTGTGTCTGGAAGTTCCCTGAAGCTCCTGGTGGCTTCACATGAGGCTCAGCTGAGCAGAGCAAGGACTGACCCCAATGAAGTGTCTGAGTGCCCTCTGCCATTGAATTTTGATGGACTTCTGTGTATGATACACACACCAACATAAAAAAAAAATAAGTGACCTCTTCCATCAGTATTGAAGGAGAATTCTGCCCACGTCTCTCCGTCCCTCCCGAAATGCTGATTTGTGTAAGAGGTTTGCAGATCAGCTTTCGAGACTCTCTAATGACCATAATCTTTGGGAAAAGTCATAGAGGTTTTATTTGGATGCTAGAAGCCATGGCTTCAGTCCCAGATGGGGAGCTAGTCCAGAAGTCAACAGATAGAGGTCATGGCTGAATTAATAAATAAAAACATGCTGGTTAGCAAGAAGTCAACTTCAGTAGAAGGAGGAAATTCACTGGGCATGTAATTTACGAAGGTTATTCCCAAGTTTTTGACAAAATAAGGAAATGTGGGATTTAATTGCTCATTTGCCCAGATGGTTTTATTCCTTGAATCCTTGTACTTGCACAAATTTTAATTTTTCAGATGAATGGGCTACATTACATCTTCCGCTTTGAGTATAATTTGGCAAGTGCTGTTTTAATCTTTGGTTTCACAGCAACTGGGTTTCATTTACCAAGTAATGTTGTGGATATAATATTATTGTTGTTATTATTTGCCTTTAAAAATAATAGGCAGGTTGTTTTCACTGTGCCAGTGATTATCCAAATCACTGAGTTCTGGTTCTTAGCTAATTAACAATAAGCAGTTTGAGGGGTTTTTTACACTGTGATGATAGCTGGTGGTAATGAAAACCCAAGGATGACACATGAGATAAGTGGGGAAGCAGCTAAATCAGCAGGCAGCTCGGGTTATAGGCAGACTAGTGGGTAAATCAATAGACCTCTATTGGTTATCTGATCCTACAAGAGAGGAGATAAACCAAGGGAGGGGGGAGGACGTGGAGGAAGTGGGAAAAGTTAGGAGAGAGGGGATGAGGCTGTGATCTCTGATGAGAGCAGACAGAGGACCTTGGGGGTCAGCCACAGGTGGGTTTTATGGAGCTCCAGTGCAGGGAGAGGCTGGAGCCAAACCAAAGGAGACAGCCAGGGAAGGGAGGAAGGCAGGAGCTCTTCCTAACAGCACAAAGTGACCTTTAAAGCTCCACCTGAGTTTTCTACCTAACCTAGAGTGTGGTTCTTGGGATAATTACCCAGGATCCTTCCTCTGCTCTGAGAAGCCTCATTAGGAATTAGTCACAGGGCTGCAGCAGGTAATGGATCGTGACCAAGCCTCCTCTGATCTGATTAGCAGCTGAGCATGAGCTGCTGACAGAAATCCATGTTCCTGCCTTTGTGTCACTCCAGCTCTGAGCCTGGCTCAATAAAAGAGCAGCTTCTTCATGACAGGGAGAATTTCTCAGTCTGAACTTGCTGCTGCCCAGCCCTGGGAGTTGGGGTTTCAAAGCTGAGCCTTTCAGGAGGGACAGTGGGTGGAACGTGGCACTGATTGCCCCACTCTGGCTGACAAGGTGGTGATCAGCCAAAGGTTGGACTCGATGATTTTCGTGGTCTTTTCCAACCTAAGGGGTTCCATGAACCCACGTAGGGCTTGGGCAGGTCGATTTTGGGGAAGGATGGTGCAAGTGTTGTGCTTGTGGTTACTGGGACAAAAAAGAATCACTAATTTATAAAGCATGCATGGCATGCTCTGGGGTGTATGTATACACAAATATACACAATGTTTGTCACAGAAGGAGGGACTCCCTTTCCCCCAGCACTCCCTGGAGCAGGGTCCCTGTGGTGATGCAGGGTAGGATGCCAGCAGCTCTGCAGTGACCTGTTGGGAAAGGGGAATTTGTGTTCCCTGGAGTGGTGTCCTGGGCAGAAATCGGAAAAATTGACTGAAAAAAAGCAACACTTTGAAAAATTTCAGGAAATCCAAATTTCACAGGCATGTCTTGTTGTATCAATACTGTTCTTGACAGTATATGTCAATATTGGAGCACAGCACTATTTCAGTGAGGTACAATCCTTCTGTTCTAAACCGAGCAACAATAAACAGGAAATGTTGCATATCAGGTCATTTGCTACATCAAATATGGTCGTATATTATAATACTATACATAATGCATGTTATACACAATGCTTATGTAATATTAAATAGATCATATTTCAATATTTAATATTATATCATAATAGATGTGCAAATACCTTTATATATTATATATATATAACTACATAGAGAGATATATTATATACCTACATAGTATCTGTGATAGTATAACATTAGAATTACATTACAATTACTATTAAAGCTTTTTCCAGGATGGGCAGAACAGTAATGGCAAGACAAAACATTTCAGCTTTTCAGTGCAGTGAAATGAGGGAATACAAAAAAATACATTTAGAAAGTCAAAAGTGCTTTTGGAGTCAACATGCTCTCACAAAATGCTTCAATGGAACTGCATTTTCAACAGAGAACTCTTCTGTGAAAAATGTTTCAAATAGCTCTAATTTAGAGCTGGGGAAATTTACCTCTTTTAATGCAGGAAGCCTTTTATATACAGTCTAAAGCCAAACATCTCTCTCTAATAGTTTTTCTAGGTGAATTAAGGACATGTTCCCTCGTCAGATACTTCATATTCTGCCTGTAGTTATCTAAGATAAACCTATACCAAATTTGTGCTGCTCTTCATTTTTAAAGAGAAATTTCATGCTTTACAAAGTGGCAGAATTCTTCCTCTGATCAATAAGTTACCTCCAAAACTAAGATATTCAAGTCAGCAGCAAACTTACCTTGTGCATCAGTTATCAGCTCCTGAGGCTGCTGTCAGGGATGAGCCCCTTCCTTGTGCCCCCTGGCTTGGTTTGAGGGATTCTCCCCATGGAAATAGTTCAATATCCCAGTTCTTAAGACCAGCTTGCCTCTCTTCTTGACTGCTGACATGAGGTTGTTTCATCAGTAGACCACAGTGAAAGACTGAATATATAAATATACATATATATATATATATATATTCTTTTGAATGTTTGCAGTATCCAAATAAATTTCTTAGAGAACAACGCAGCATTTGGGATATTTTATGAAGGTTGTGGCTGGCAGCAGGGCTTTCCCAGGCAGCACAAGCTGCTCAGTGGGGCTGTTCCATTCCTGGGGATTACAGCTTTCCTGCCTTGCAGGAAGCAACTGAAGCCCCCAGAGCAGTGGTCTCAAAAGGTTGATGCCACCTGTGCTTTACTGCCAACCATAACAAACTGAATTCCAGCAGTATTTAGTCCCTGGGCATGGGATAAAACTACACAGGAACAAGAGGATGCCAGGCCTGGGTGAGGTGATGCTGCTGGCACAGTGCTTGTAAAATCTCTTGCTGGGATCTGATCACAGAGATGCTCAAAACTAAAGAAAAAAAAAATTCATCTGAACCTGCCCTTTTCTGGGGATGATGAGAAATCTGTGAATATTTGTGTGTATATTTATATAAAAGTACTTCTGTGGAAATAGGCACAGCTGTATTTTAGTAACACTGACTTCTTCCACAAGGAAATTCCTGGCTGGAAGATGTGAGTCACACATAATCCTGTTTGAAAGTCAGGGCTTGTGTCTGGAGTGTGCACTCTGGGGCTCCAGTGAGTGGCTGGATTTGGGGGTCACTTGTGCAAACACAGCTCTGAGTGAGTGCTGCTTGTCAAATGCTTCAGGGAACTGCTGGATTCCAACTGCTTTCCTGATGAAGTTAAGTATTTATATAAGTGCTTTGTTGAGTTGGTGCTAAGTGTACAGAGGTCTGATTGCCCCTCAAACATGAAATTATTTCTTACAAGAGGAGGTTTTCCTGGAAATGTTTTTTTTTTTTTTCAGAAACCTTGAATTTTATGGGCAAAAAGCGAATATCCATGTGAAGCACTGCAGTGTCAAAACATGTTGTGTGTTGGAGATTACAGGGTATTCATGTTTCTGCATCTGCTGGAATGCACAGTCAATGTCCCTTGCAATGGGAGGTGCTTTCCCTGAAATTTCAGTTGCTTTTTTCACTCCTATTTCCTCCAGAAAAAAAAATAAAATAAAAATCTCCAAAGCCAGGATTATTTGCAGCTGGGCCCAAACAGCTTGTTGTGCTTTATCCAAGTTAAAATTCAAAGAGAAACTATGGAGAACTTAAGAGCCTGAGGTAATTTGATCATATTCAAAGAGTCAGAGCAGGTTGCTCCTCCATGAAGCAGAGTGGAAAATGTATTCATGGGATTTGGACCATGAATGAAGAGTCAATGCACATCAAGAAGTCCAGCTCTGCTCTCATGTGAGCTTGAAAGCTCAGTGAGTGCAGCTGCCTTCAGGCTCTCCAGTCCCCTTTGTGGGTCAGTTCTCCACTGTTTTCATTCCATCCTGAAGGAAGGTTTGGGATCCTGGCAGGTGGGACCATCACTGATATCAGTGTGAGGATTTGACAAGGGACCATTCCCCTGCAGTGGTTGTTTCAGATAAATCATAAAATCTCAGAATGGGATTGGAAGGGACCTTGAAGATCTTCTCGTTCCACCCCCCTGCCATGGCAGGGACACTTTCCCCTGTCCCAGGGTGATCCAAGCCCTGTCCAACCTGGCCTTGGGCACTGGCAGGGATCCAGGGGCAGCCACAGCTGCTCTGGGCACCTGTGCCAGGGCCTGCCCACCCTCCCAGGGAAGGATTTCTTCCTAATATCTAATCTAAACCTACTCTCCTTCAGTTTAAAGTCACTCCCCCATGTCCTGTCATTACAACCCCTAGAAGAGGCTGAGCTTCAGGATTTCCTGAAGACAGCAGGAAGAAATCTGAGGTTCTGAGAAAAGACCAAAAGGGACCTCAAAATGTTGATCCTCTGCAGGCCAGTTCTGAGATGTTTGCAGGGATGGTCAGCTCATCGTGTTCTCCTTCCAGTCCCCAACCCCAAAGCAGAAACGGCAGCAGGATCTGTGCAGAAGCCGTGTCTGTGAATGCCAGGCTGGAAACCCTTCCCTGTGCAAGTGTCACAAATACATTCCCAGCTGGAGGGTGCTCCAAGCTCATCCTGCCTGGAGGCTGCCAATGCCAGCTTGCTGCCGTGGTCCTCACCCAGAGCAGGGGAGAGGAACGGGGCTCCCTGTGCCTTCCACAGCCTCTGAGCCCCCCAGCCTGCTCCTCCAGGGGGACCTCATTAAGGCTGAGGTGCTTCTCTGGATCCAAAAGCAAAAGGGTAATGGGGGTGCCAGGGTCACCACCTGCTCTTTGTGCCTTGCCTGAGGTGAACACAACCCATCAGAGATGGGCCTGCACTCCTGAAAGGGGTCACAACCCTTTTTGCCATTCCTGCACGCTCTCATCCTCTGAATTATGGCCCGATTTTCATTCCACTCCAGTGAGCTGTCAGGCACAGATCTGTTAATTCAGAAACACAAGCAGATGGGTAATTGACCCTGGTGCCTCCATCACACCGAGTTCAGCGCTGCTGCTCAGGCCATAAACTCCTCTGGCTGCCTCTCCAAAGCCCCTGCCCTTTTCCAAGTGGGGTCCCCTGAAAGGCCTGCTCGGAGTTCCTGTCCTCTGCCTCGGGCAGCACAGGCACTGACAGGGGCTGGCAGGACCTGGCAGGGAGAAGCAAACAGCTGTGAGTCCTCAGGGAGGTCTGCAGGGAGCCCGGGGGAGGGCAGGATGGAAAACCCACTGTGTACAGGGCACTTAAACTGGTATTGTCCCCTGGTACCTGAGCAAGGGTGCACTTACACTGATGCCTGCACAGATGGATGGATACACAAACACTTGCCACGGAGAAAAGGACAAGGGGAGAGATCTCCCTGCTAATGTAAGCCTGCCAAGCAACACTGAAATCATCGGCACTAAATCCATTTGCACTTTTATGGATTTGGCAAGCAGCCTTCCTAGCAGGGAGCAAGCTGCGAGGGCTCAGGTACCCAGCTCCTGTATTTATGCTGTGGGAGCTGGGCACTTAACTCTGCAAGGGTCTTTTATAAACCCCCTCTCGTGTTATTTTCCTTTCCTCTGTTTTCTGATCCTTCTTATTTTCCCTTTCAGTGTGTGTTTTCCTTTTTTCTGTGGTACCAAACCCATTTAGTGTCTCTCAAAACAGGTCAGAACAGCGTAATGCCCATTACTTCTGAACTAGCACTTGGTTTCAGGAGACAAAAACCAACACACCTGGGAAGAAGGGAGGCTTTGCATTCAGGGTCTTTGTGCTGTGCTGGGATCTGGGAATGGGATGAAGGGGTGCTGGGGAAGGGGAATTTTCTGGTCACCCTTCACCCACAGAGGAGATGGGCTCCATTCTCAGCTAAATCACTGCTTGCCCTGGACGGTTGCAATTTGTACCTTCCTTATTCACAACAGCTTTTAATTCTTCACCATAACGTTCCCAATTTGTTAATGAAACAGTTTTGAAAAGAGAAGTGAGTACCTGAAATGACTTTTTAATTTACTTTTCGTCCCTCCCATAACCCTGTTGTTCTCTCTCCAGGTCTCCAGATCATCTTCCCTCAATATTTACAGGAGAAGTTTGTCCAGTCTGCCCTGAGTTACATCATGTGCAATGGGGAGGGCGAGTACATCTGCCGGGACAGCCAGTGCGGCTGCCAGTGCTCCGAGGAGTTCCCCCAGTGCAACTGCCCCATCACTGACATCCAGATCATGGAGTACACCCTGGCAAACATGGCCAAGACCTGGACAGAAGCCTATAAAGATCTGGAGAATTCAGGTAACTGAGCAAAGCTCGCTTTTTCAATTCGTGGCAGGTTGTAGCAGGTAAAAATCTTTTATTCCCTCAGTGTAATGCTCTAATTTGGGTAAAAAACAGGATATTGAACCCAAACTCAGGACCTTAGCCTTGAGGGAGTACCCTTTTTTCCTCTGTTGAAGTCACACCACACATGGAATTATGTGTACAGGGATATTTTGAAATTATATGTTTGGTTAAAAGTCTGATTTTTCAGACCAAACCATCTCCAAATCTCTCTTTTAATGGTTCTATGGAGAAACTTCCCCAATACGAATGATGCAGAAATTGCTTTTCAGTTTTGCATGAATGCTTTATTCTGCTTTGGTGAAAGCAATTCAGAGGGGGAAGAACACACAGGCCAGATGACACCTCCTTTGAGGCAGGGAGAGAAGGGAAAATGACTCCTCTCTCCTGCAGGGCAATATCTGCTGCTGGGAACATTTCTCTTTTCCCCTTTCTCCCCAGGTGAGGCTGGGGGTGTCAGCAGGGTTTGTTCTGTGTCGATGCTGGTAGTGGGAGTAGTTTACCTATGGTAGGTGTGTTGTACTCACAGGGTACTCACTCCTGAGGGCTTGAGGTAGGAAAGAGCAACACTTCCAGTGAATTCCATCCTTTAGCAAGCGGCCTGCCTGCCCTGAAACCACACAGGCACCAAGCAGAACTTCATCAGGAGCTTGTCTTTGTGCTGACTCCCATCTTTCAGTCTTAACCAGCCACCTTCTGACACGTTTTCTTCAATTATTATTGTCAGAACTGCCCAGATCTCCACACCAGGAAGGAAAACTCTGAGAAAAGGACCCTCTAGCTCAATCCAAGACAAATCCTTCATAAGCTTTCTTTCTTTCTTCATGTTGAAAGTCACCTTAATCCTTTTAAAGGCTGAAATGCAGAAGCCTGTGATGTTTCCTTGAAGGGCTGTTGAGGATTTGCTTCATACTTCAACACGTGGCCCCTGCTGGTGTTTGTGCTGCTGCACAGATCCTTCTGTCCCACTCAGGCTGGCACCCTGGTGCTGGGCTGAGCAGCCAGAGTGGGAGTTAATGACCTGAGGCTAATGACCTTGACCAGATCCCCCCTGTGCCCTGGGGAGCCTGGGCAGGTCCAGGAGCAGGTCACCAGCTAACGAGGCCAGATGTTTTCTCTGAGTTTCTGTGGGTTCACAGATGGGGTGGGTAACACCAGGGCAAACCAGAAATGTGGATTTTGGGAACTTTTGCCAGCTCAGTACCACACAAGTTTACAAGGGCTGCTGGCAGTGCCTGCCAGCACAGCTCTGCACTGGTCATGTGTTAGCAGTTGTTAGTTCTGCACAGGATCTTCACATCAGGTGCTCAAGAGCCACAGGATGGTCCCATCAAACCCCTTCCCTTCCCAGGGGCTCTAACCCAGGCTCTGAGCAGGTGGGAGAGGGGAGTTCCAGTCCCACATTCTGTCCTTGCTGCACTCCATCCAAGCACAGACAGGGGTACATAATTATATTCAGGCTCCCTCCCCTTGAGATTTGAATGGGGGAAGGTGTTTTTCATTTGCCATGTTTAAGTGACATATTGCAGTGCAATTTCTGCCATATTCCACCCAGGGCTGGAGGCTTTTCAGGGCTAGATGGAGTGATTATCTTTATGTCTAAAGCTGTTGCATCTGATTCATCACTTTGATGCATCATGCGTGAACTTATCCTTTGAGATGGAAGTTGCTATCACAAAAGACTGCAGTATTAGTGTTTTGCTTCTTTGTTTTAATAAATATTCCCAATAACTAGAGGATTTTCTTCATTATGAACAGCAGAGGAGAAATTTCTGATGACATCTGAAGGCTTTTCCAATAAAGTGGACTGAAAGGCACAGGAGTGCTCTGAAAGCAAATACCATTTTGCACAGGAAGCTTCTGAAAGTCCAAAACATTTGTATTCTGCTTCTGGTCTGTGTTGGATCCTCTGTTAATTTGAAAAAAATCCTGCAGGGCGAATCAAGAGTTGCTGTGATTTGGAATAGTATCTTCAAAGTCAAGGAGGCTGCAGTGAACTGCTTTGAATCAGCTCAGGAGTTTTTTTAGCCCTGTGCTTCACTGCTTGTGGGTAAATTGAGAAAAATAACACTGCCTTACTCTTGGCATTTTAGAATGGCTGGTCAAAAAATTCCATGATTGTGGATTAAAACAACCCCAACTTTTAATTAAGTAATTTGGTGGAGTTTTATTTGTTGATTTGTTTGTTTATTCAAGACTATTGCTTTCTGACGTAAATAGTATTTTTATTCCTTTTTTAACGCTGGCAAAAGGAAAATTTAATCTGTGAAAGAGATGTCTGACCTGACAATTCCCTGTGGTGCCACTTGTGGTGCTGAGTCACTGCCGTGGGACTGCCTTGGGGACAGGGTGACTCTGCAGAAAGAGGGGCCAAGCTGCATCACGGGAGGTGTAGTTCCAGCCACCAGCAAGGTTTGCTGTGCAGAGGAATAAAACAACAGCAAATGCAAACAGACTTGTTAATTAATTGGCAAATCTCAGGGTTAAGATTGAACTGTTCCCAGAAACAGGGAATATCCCCCTCCATACCACTGGTTTCCAGGCAGAGTTATAAATAAATATAAATAATGAAGAAACTATGCTGGTTTTAAAGTACTTTTTTTGTTTGTTTTTCTTCATCACCCTAATTTTAAACAACCCCTTCCAGCTTTTATTTTGCCAGATTTGCTGCTCATTTGTTTTTCCCCCAACGTTGCACTGCGGTAGCAAAATGTGCACACTGCACCGAAATTCCTGCCTTGCCCGTCTCGATGAAAAATGTAACACATTCATCATCAGAGGGAAAAGAGCCCGGGCTCCTGCACAAAAAGGCTTTTGAGGAAATTGATTTATAAGGGGCGGGAAGCAAATGCAAGGCTTTTACTGCTGAAAGGTACCCGGAGTAATCAGCGTGGTCAACAGAAGCAATTATACGTGATGGTGGCTTCAGAGGCCCAGAACAGCACAGGGTGGGGCTGGGGGAGGAGAAGGGCACTGGAAGCAGCACTAAAAACAGAGTGAAAACCTGGGACATGACTAAAAAAAAAAATCTGGCTGTCTTTGGGGGAGAAGGGAGGCAAGCAGATGTCCCAGGGATGTTGGCAGTGCAGGGATGGTGGTTATTTTTGGGAGGAGCTCGGTTGCACCATGTGATGAGTAGGATGTGAACATGCATTTACCATCCGTGTCAGGGTGAGACTGACTAATGTACAGATAGCCTTTGTTAGGCAGTTAAGCATGAATTACAACTTGATAAATAACAGAGAATCTGCTATGCAAATATCTTTAACTTTGTACTATAGATATTAATTATCCGGTCTGGTTTTCTCCACTAATTCTATGGATTATTTCTTTTTTATTTGAAGAGATGTCAGCCTGTATGAGCTCTCTTTTTCCTTCTGAAAATAGGATGAAGGAATTAATAAAAGAGAAAAGGATTGGGAAAGGATCAGAAATAATGTAGATAATGTAGGGGAAAAGATGGCTATACTTCTTGTTGACTTGTTTGGGAAGTTTATGGCAGGGTCCCAGTCCAGCCTCCACCCAGAAGCAGGACCACAGCCAGCACTAGGGCAGGTCAGCCTTGGTTTTGTCTAGCAGAGTTTAAAATGAGAGATTTTTATACATCTCTGATCATGTTCCAGCGCTGCATTGCCTCCAAGTGACAAAGTTTTTCAGTAAATCATTTTAATTTGTCAAGCTGCAAACTGCGTATTGCTCCTTGTTATATACCAACTGTCTCTCAAAAGAGGAGTTTTGTTCATATCTGTGAGCACCTTTTGAGCAGTTGCTGCTGTAATTAAATATCCTTGGCCTCCTCTTGACCAAATAAAACCAGTGCAGCTCCCCACACCTGACTCTGCAGAACGTGCTCAGGCCCTGGAGCACCTCGGGGTCCCTCAGCTCTGCCCTCCCAGTCCCTGTTCACCCCTTTTAGGTGGGTGCCCCAGGTGTAGCAGTGCCAAGAAAAGGTGAATATTAACTTCCCCAACCAGCTGGATTCAGCCCAGTATGAAGGATTTTTCCAGTGAGAACAGGACGTTGACCCCCCAGGATCTTCCTCAGCTGCTTGTGCCCAAGCCTGTGCTGACACGTGGGGTTTTTCTCTCCTGGTATAAAACATTGCTCTTGTGGTTATTGCATTTAGAGAGTTCTTATTGTCCCACTCATTGCATTTCTGAAGGTCTCACTGTGTCAAATATGGTTTTCTAGCATCCAAAACTGAGTTATTTTCCCCTGAGAAAGCTGGAACCATCTGGTTTTTTCCCATCTGAGGATGTCCCAGCCTGGTAATCAGAGTCTGAGCAAACCACCCTTCTCAGGTAGGAAGGGATGATCATAAACAGAAACAGTATCAGAATTTCTGATCGTGATAAAAAAAAAACCAAACAAAAACCCTCAAACAAACCCTGCATAACAGTGGGGGTTTTTTTCATTATCAAACAAAATAAAATGGAAATGAAACTATCAAAAAACAACAAACACAACAAACAGCAACATTGAACAATATATTTTTTGATCAACTGGATTTGTTCCCTTTGGCTAAAATTGGCACCTTTTGTTCTCACCAGAGCCCTGCAAACTATTTTATTTTATTTCCCTCATAACAAAATGCAACTCATTTAACTTCAAATGGAGTTAAATGAGAGGTAAGAATCAGAATGTTCTTTTTAAAAAATGCAAAAGCAGGACACTTTAACAGCATCCAAACCTTTCCTCTGGGGAATTTTTAAAGCTTCGTTTCCCCCCCACCCTTTTTTTTTTTTAATTACACAGCAAAATGCTTTGCCTTCAACAACAAACAGCATTTCAGGAGCAGCTGAAAAACAATGTAAATGAGAACTCTTTAATTGACAATGATTGCAACTCCCAGCTTTTTGTTTATAACCCTTAGACTATAACCTCATGTTCCAGGGAATTTCTTTTTTTTTTTGCCTCCACTCTGTGCATTTTAACTGTGTTGTTTCACCTTGATATTCACTATAGGGATTTTTTTTTTCTTATATGGGAGCAGCAACAGGCGTGGAATTAGTGGCTTCCTGGGGCAGAGTGACAGAGCAGTGAGTTAATGGACATCACCTTGTCCTGGCAGGGCTGGTGGCTTCGTCCCTCACTGCTCTTCCTCCACCCCAACAATGAAAACATTTGTGACTCCATTACTGTTGCCATGAGGTTTTTTCCTGGTTTGCCGAGCGTTCATATTAAAGGAGAAATGTGCAGTTTCTCGCGCTTGTGAATTTAAACACAGGACCATGTTTTGTAAATGCTGCCCTTGTTATGAATTCCTTCTCAAGGAGAAGGGGAGATTAAATGACAGCCTCCTTGGCCAATCTGGTGGGGAGGTGAGAATTCCATCCTCCAATCCACATGCCTCATAAGAAATGTATAAAACTGGGTTTTAGTAAATAAAGTGTCTTCCTGCCCTGCATGCCCGATGAACTCAGAACTGTGTCCCGAGTCTCATCTCTGGTCAGGCCCCGCAGTGATACATTACAGAAACCTCCGCATTTCTCCCCATTTCTTGTGTGTGTGTGTGTGTTCCAGACGAGTTTAAATCCTTCATGAAAAGGCTACCTAGCAACCACTTCCTGACCATTGGGAGCATCCACCAGCACTGGGGGAACGACTGGGACCTGCAGAACCGCTACAAGCTGCTGCAGAGCTCGCTGGAAGCGCAGCGCCAGAAGATCCAGCGCACCGCCCGCAAACTCTTTGGCCTCAGTGTCCGGTGTCGGCACAATCCCAACCACCAGCTGCCTAGGGAAAGGTACCCCCATCCTCCCTGGGGCACGGGGGAGCTGGGCTGGGGGCTGCTGGAGCTCAGCTTGGGTCTGGGTTGAATCCCACCAGGCTGTGTTTGGAGGTGGGGTGTGTCGGCATGGATGTCTGGGGGAAGCGGTAAAACCTGGGAGAGGTAAAACCAAACCCTGGTTGGAATTCCTGGAGGTGTAGGTAAATTTTGTCACATTCCTGACAACACTCATGTCCCTTCTGTGTGGTTTTACCCACCCAGGGGAAGGGCATTGCTTATTATTCAAGCTCTGCAAGAATATGTTTAGTCTGTTCGTCAGGCTAAGCTGCTTTTTTGTGGTTTTCCCTCAAGATCCACAGCCAAGCTTTCAGTCTTTACTTGCTGTCAAAAGAGACATGTGGAGCACAGGGTGCTTCAGCCCATTTTTGGATTGTGCTCCTCACTATCTCCAGAGTGAAAGAGAAGCTCTAGTTTCACTTGGAATATATCACATTTTTGCTGTGAGGTGCAGCATGAACCTGTAAAACCTCACTGAGCAGAAGCCTTGCAAGGTTATTACAGGGGGAGAGAGCAGATTTTCCATTACTTCTACAGCAACTATTGATATCTAATAATCCCCTCCTGCTGGCTCCTTTGAGCCCAAATCTGTAGCTAAGTTTGCTTCAAGTCATTTTTGGAGACTTGCATTTCTGGATTTTAATAAACATCTCTTGTTGTGTAGTTCTACATTGTCTGGGCTAAAGCAATACTGAAAATCTTGGGGGAAAAAAAAGAGTCTGAGTGCCTTTTCTTCCATGCCTCTCTTGGAAGGGTCAGGCCAAGTTAATATTTGAAGAGAAACTGTTTGTCCACTTCCTTCATTACCTAAATATTCAGTTTCAAGACAAAATTGACAGATTCACTGCTGTCAACTGCTCTCATCCAGCTCCCTGGCTGCTGAACACGCTGACTTTTCATTCCATCACTGTGCAGCTCAAAAAGACTCTTCCAGGGCTTAACACCTCTTTAATTACCGAAAGAATGTCATGTTTCTAGACAAAGATTTGATGGACTTACTAGGGATGAGGAGAAATATCTATTAAATGTAAGAGATTATGAAATAAAATCTTTGGAGAGCTTCCTAAACCTGGCCCATCCCTGCCAACTGGCTGAGCTGTTCTGACCAGGCTGAGTGCTGGAGGAGCCACAGACAGGTCCAGGGTGGAGTTTTTAGTTTTGCCACAGCAACAACAATGACAACAATAACCAAGTGAAGCAGCAGTGAGGAAATCTCCATGCAACCACGTTGCTCCAAAACATTCAGACAAATATGTCTTCAGCATTTATCATCTATTTTAAAAACCCAGCCAAGCAGAAAGGGAGCCTCCAACTACTACAATGAAATCTGGGGGAAGGAGGGTGGAATGGATGATGGCAGATGGGTTTTTAACTGACTGATGTGCTTGATTTGTTTAAGTCAACATCAGCAGGCATATTATAATTTCTTTTCTTGTTTGTCATTCTGCATCTGCAGCTAGGCAGAGGAGCAGTGTGGTAGGAGCTCTGTAGTGGAAGAGGTGCAACCCATCTTTCTCCTCACAGAGCTGGGAAATACTCTCATTTTCTAATTTTTGCTGTACAGGATGACAGAGGCTTATCAAGCATGCCAGTGCCTTTGAAAGGATGGCATGGTTCTATTAAGAGCATTCCTCTCTCTCTTTAATACACATAATTGTAAGCCTGCATTATACATTCAAAGGCAATGTGAAAAACAGCAATGAGATTGCTGTTGATTGTCCTCAGGGAAAGGAAGAGGTGGTGTTTCCAAAAGGAAGATAAGAAAGGAAGAGTAAGGATTCTGGCAATTAGACTGATTCTCCATGACCCTTTGCAATGGCTAAGGAGACAGAAATATCTATATTTATATTTATATATCTATATATTTATATATCTATATATCTATATATCTATATATCTATATATCTATATATCTATATATCTATATATCTATATATCTATATATCTATATATCTATATATCTATATATCTATATATATCTATCATCTATATATCACCTATATATCTGTATATATCTATATATCTATATATCATCTATATATCTGTATGTATCTATATATCCATATATCGATATTTTATCTATAAAAATATAGATAAAGATATATCTATATACCTATATAGATATAATAGATACTGATCTATTTGGTCTGTACTTCTTTTGTCAAAACCTGGGAAAATTTACAGGTTTAAAACAGAGGCAAGTCTGTTGGTTTAAAAAGGAGACAACTCCTCAGTTAATAAAACTTCGATGTGGAATGATCACCTGTAGTTCTATTTTAAAGCACTGGATGTAAAATAGAAATAACATCCAATGGAGAGAGGGGTTATACATGTTCTGGCCTTCAGCCAAAATACATCTCATGGCTGCTGAGAATAAAAATAGCATTTTTTACTTCACTGTTCCATACAGAAAACCCAAAAGTACCCCCAGAGCAGCTAGCGCTGGTTGGAAAGTGAAAAGTGAGTTTGCAAAGGAAATTTTTTAAATCCCTGTCTTTTTGTCTTGCAAATAAAAACCAAAAATCTGTCTGGCTCCCTGTTCACAGCATTGCCAGGGAACCACATTTCCAGTGAGCAGCAGTCAGAAAACTCTGCAAAGTAGTTCTCCCTTGGAGCTTGAACTGCGTGTCATATTTATTTTCACTTTAGAATCATGGAATCCTTGAGGTTGGAAAAGACCTCCAAGATCGAGTCCAACCTGTGCTTGATCCCCATCTTGTCACCCCAACCTGAGCAGTGAGTGCCACATCCAGGTGTTCCTGGGACACCTCCAGGGGTGGGGATTCCCACCACCTCCCTGGGAATATTTTAAATGAAAATCAATGTCTGCTCTGGTTCTGGTTTTCAGCTGTTACAAACAGTGGATCTTTCCAGCATCCTCCTGCTCTGACACCTCTTAGGTACAGTGCCATGAGCCTGAGCCATCAGAGGGGCCTGTTTTAAAATGTTCCCTCCTGTCAGCTGAAGGACTTTGGCTGGTTCTGTGTATATTCTTAAACTGTCCCAGTTGCAAGAAAAAATGGGGTAATTTATAGCACTTTCCTTCTCTCTCACTCTCTCACACTTCCCATTGTCGTGTTTGTAGTCGATGCCCAGCTCTGCCCTGGATTCTGCATTTTTATTTAATTACATCCTTTATTGCTGCCATCAGCAGATGGTGGGCAGTCTCCTGTTTCATTTTCTTCTTGTTTTTTTTTAGTCCTACTCGTGTCTTTGCTGAAAGCTAAGACACACACACACAACAAAAAACAACCTCCCTTCCATCCTCCACAAAGTTCATCTGGGGAAGAGGATGTTTACTGGTGTCCATTGCAAGATATCAGCTGAGGTGCCTTTCCCATTTTGTTCTGCTGTTCATATAAAGGACAGAACTATCCAGTGATTTTTTTTCCTAAGACAGAACACACCCAAAAATGTGTTCATGTTCAGAATGTGGTCACCTGGCTCTATTTCTTATTGTGTCCCCTGCTATGGCCTGGCAGCCCCTGGCCCAGGAACTCAGGGGCATTTTCAACACCTAAAACCTGTGTAAAGCATCAGTCCAGCACTGCACAAATCCAGGTGCATTTGTCTGGCTTCCCAAACTGGAAGCACAAGGCTTCAGATGGGTGAAAACACATTTGTATTGCTGAAAAGTGAGCAAAAATTCACCTGTGAGCAGAAGGCAGCCTCAGCCCCTCGGGATGGTTTGGAAATGCTTGTTGCTGTCAGCTTGTGGCTGTGTTTTGCAGCCACACTGCTCTGTGCTGCTCCCTGCCCTCTGAGGCAGAGCTGTCCCAGGGATTCAGAGGAGCCCTGTGCACATTTTTGAGGGAGCAGGGCTCTGTCACTGTCTCCCTCTACAGCAGGTATTTACAGAGGTCACTGCCTTGCTCCCAAGCTCCCCAGACAACCTTGTCCTTTCCACCAACAGAAGAGCTTCTCTTGGCTGAGAATAAGGGAAAGAGACCCTGGCAGCCCTGTGCCACAGGAAGAATGTGAAAATTGTCTGTTCGCACATCCAACAGTTCAGAATTTTTCTTCTAATGCCCTTCCTTTTTCCCTCACCCTGTTTTTCCCTTCTTTTTATTCCTTTTCTTCCTGCTTTTCATTCCTGCCTGCTCTTTTTCAGTTGTTGCTGTTGCAGTTTTTCCCTTTCTCCACCTGCTACTCCTGTCCACTGTGTTTCTCTCTCATTTTTCCTTTTACCTGCACATTTTCCTCTCCTTCTTTCCCAACCTTTTTGCTTCTGCTCCTTGATTATTTCTTTCCTTCCAGTGCTTCCCTCTGTTTCACACTCTCATCCCTGCACTCGCTCCCTCCCCCTAATCATCTTGCTGTTCTTTGCTGCTGTATCATTTAATGCCTTCTTTGATACAGCCTACAGCTTAATGATTATTCGGAGGTCAGGCGATGCAGGTGCCATGAATTTCACTAATCCAGCTCTGAGAGCCTCTGTCCATAATCACTCCTCTCGTTCTACAGGGCCTGAATCCTAATTTGTCATTAGCCAGTCCTCTCACTGCAGCACTACCAAGAACTTTTTGCCCAGAGGAGACAATGAAGTATTCATTAGCCAGGGGGGAGGCGGAGGGGAGGGAGCAGCGGCTGCACAGAGGGTTCTGCTGAGGGCTGCTGAGAGAGGAGCTGCTGTACCCAGCTTTCCTGGGGCAACAGGAAAGGGGGAAAAGGGAGAAACAAGGCAACATGGCAAGTGGGTTGTGCAAAAAGTGAATGTGGGCTGCAGTGTCATTTTCCAGGAGTCGTTACAGGGCTGAAGGATGTGGGGTTGGAGATGCTGATCCAGCAGCTGTGGGAGTGGTGGGGATCAGGGGTGGGTGAGTGGGGCTGATTTTAAGGGAAAGACTCCAAGAAGTGGTTAATTAGCAGCAGTCATTTGGGGTTTTTAAGGAGGAATAGTTTTAGCAGCCTTGTCTCTGTGCATCCTGGCTTCCATCTTCTTTCCTGCTGTTCTGATCTCTGCACCATAAGCAGAGGTTGCTGCTTGCTTTGCCTTGCCTTGTTATGGGTCTGATTTTAGAGGGTAGCGCCCATTGCCAATGACCAAAGAGCAGTTTTCTCCTGCTAGCCTGGGAGTTCTGCTGCCCTTGTGGTGTCTGATAGCCCCAGAGCCCTGGCATGGCTTTATCAGCTCCATTCCCATGCCACTGTGGCACTGCTGGGATCCTTGGCAGGACACAGTGCCTGTCTCAGCTCCTAGTGAAGAGACAGAGCTCAAATGAGCATTTCTAACTGGTAGCGATTTCTTAGGAGGCTTTTGCTCATCACCAAAGGAGTAAAGAGCAGATGAAAGATTCAGTCTAGAAATAGACTGGAATAGCTCCCAGATGCCCAGCAGGGCATCGATGTTCTGAGAGCTCTGCCTCAGACACATCCCTGAAAACACTCCTGTAGCTCCAGCAAGATGCCAACACCGAGTCCCTGTGAGGCCTCAGAGTGCTAAATCTTCCTTCTCCCCACCCACAGGACGATACAGGAATGGCTTACCCGAGTCCAGTCCCTGCTCTACTGCAACGAGAATGGCTTCTGGGGGACCTTTCTGGAAAGCCAACGGAGCTGCGTTTGCCACGGGGGCACCAGTCTGTGCCAGCGCCCCATCCCCTGCATCATCGGGGGCAACAACAGCTGTGCCATGTGCAGCCTGGCCAACATCTCCCTCTGCGGCTCGTGCAACAAGGGCTACAAGCTTTACCGGGGCCGCTGCGAGCCCCAGAACGTGGACTCGGAGCGGAGCGAGCAGTTCATCAGCTTTGAGACAGACTTGGACTTCCAGGACCTGGAGCTGAAGTACCTGCTGCAGAAGATGGACTCCCGCCTGTACGTGCACACCACTTTCATCAGCAACGAGATCCGCCTGGACACCTTCTTCGACCCGCGGTGGCGCAAGCGCATGTCCCTCACCTTGAAGAGCAACAAGAACCGCATGGACTTCATCCACATGGTGATCGGGATCTCCATGCGCATCTGCCAGATGCGCAACAGCAGCCTGGACCCCATGTTCTTTGTCTACGTCAACCCGTTCAGCGGGAGCCACTCGGAGGGCTGGAACATGCCCTTCGGGGAGTACGGCTACCCGCGCTGGGAGAAAATGCGCCTCCAGAACAGCCAGTGCTACAACTGGACCCTGCTGCTGGGCAACCGGTGGAAAACCTTTTTTGAGACCGTGCACATCTACCTACGCAGCCGGACTCGGCTGCCCTCCCTCCTGCGCAACGAGACTGGCCAAGGGCCCGTGGACCTTTCCGACCCCACCAAGCGCCAGTTCTACATCAAGATCTCAGACGTGCAGGTCTACGGCTACAGCCTGCGCTTCAACGCCGACCTCCTGCGCAGCGCGGTGCAGCAGGTCAACCAGTCCTACACGCAGGGCGGGCAGTTCTACTCCTCCTCCTCCGTCATGCTCTTGCTGCTGGATATTCGGGACCGAATCAACCGCCTGGCGCCTCCGGTGGCCCCGGGGAAGCCGCAGCTGGATCTGTTCTCTTGTATGCTCAAGCACCGCCTGAAGCTCACCAACAGCGAGATCATCCGCGTGAACCACGCCCTGGACCTGTACAACACCGAGATCCTCAAACAGTCCGACCAGATGACGGCCAAACTCTGCTAACCCTGGACTTAGCAATGGACACCTTGGTGATCGATCCTTTTGCTGTATAAAAATAATAATAAAAAAAAAGAAATAAAACAAACAAACAAACAAAAAGGCAAAAAAAAAAAGGAAAAAAGAGGAAGAGGAAAAAAAAAGTGAAAAGGAAGAAGGAAAAGTGGGGGGAAAGGAAGGAAAAGGGGAAAAAATAAGATTTGTAAAATGTAATTAATATACAAAAGAGGAAAAAAAAAAAGAGGAAATTCTTCATTTGTTGAAAACTAAACCCGTTCTAGCAGCTGTATAAAACTGTCAGGCATGTTTGTTATTTCTATAATCCGTCATAAAAGGGTAACACCGCACTCTCTCTTGACCTTGGGGGTGTTGCTTGCGAGTCCTCAGGGGCAGCAGAGGAAATAAAGGGAGGAGCAGAGAGAGGGGCAAACTTCTGTACTGAACTGTCAAGTTTTCTGCTATGCAGGTGCCAAGACAAAGAGACATACAAAAAAAAATCCAAGCAAACAAACAAGAGTTATATGTAAATGTAAAAGAGCTACCATTATTCCTATAGTGGGAGTAAATGGTTAAAGATAAAAGATATTTCTTCTGTTGAGATTTATGGCAGCTTTATGTTGAGTTATTCCCATAGCCTGTGCTGAGCTTTGCTGGAGGACAGGAGGGGATAGCAGCCCTTGGGGAGTAAAACTGATGCCTCCTTGGTGAGACCACACAGAAGAGGAGGGTGGATGGTGGGTGCAGGGCTCAGGTGTCCTCACTTTGGGATTTCCATCTTGGAAGATGTTTCACCAGAGGCAGAGGCTCAGCAGGTGCTGGAAAATGGGATGTGTTGGGTGATTTAGCCTGACCTGCAGTTTGTGCCCTGCACTGGGCTGGTGCTGCCTTTAGTGGTGCCAGAGGAGGAGCAGCACCTGTAAATCTTCACTCACTTGTCTTTCAGGCCCTTCTACATAGTCCCTAAAGCAGAGAAAGCCAAAATCATAAAGGCAAAGCTGAGTTTGTCTTTCTGCCTCAGGTGCTGAGTTTGCCAAAAGCACTGGGTAACCCTCATCACCACAAAAACTAAAGCACAATGCAAGGGAATACATTTCCAAGGAAACCTGGAGACACTGAAGGGTACATAGGTCATTTTTGTTCACTGGGAAAAGAAAAAATCCTTTTTACTTTCTTATGTTTCTGTGGCTGTGAATAATATCCTTGTCTCACTTACACTTTGTCCACAAAAAGAAAAAAAAATACAGCAAATATATGAGAACATTTTATTAAAATATATGCAAAATTAGTAAAAGGGAGGGGTGGGAGGGAAGAGCACAACCACCAACCTTTCCCGAGTTTGCAAGGATAAAGCCAAATTAAAAAGAACTTGATTAAAAAGAGTGATCAAAAAAAAAAAAAAAAAAACAACAAACTAAAATAACCAAAAGGTGGGTAAAATTTTTTGGAATGTGTGTGTTGACATGTGTTTGGATTTAAACAAAAAATAGGATGTTGAATGGAGTGTGTGAATGAAGGATCAGCTGAGTGGGGTGATGAAGCCTGAACACTGTGGGAGGTGAGTAGTGAGGTGTTTCTCTTAATTTCACTGGGTTTTTTTAGTTGAGTTGATTGAGAAGTGCTAGTGAAAGACTGGAATTCCTGCCCTCCAGAAAGGGAGAAATAAATCTCTGATCCTGATGGCTTCCAGAGCTGGAGGAGCATCCTGGGGAAAACAGGTCTGAGCAAAGGGCACAGTCCTGATCCAAAGACCAAGAATCAGGTTTGGCTCAAGATTTAACATGTTGATTCAACTGAGCTCAAAATAGTCTTGTAGGAGTTTTGACTTTATTTGAAGACTTTGGCTGAGGTTCTGAGTAACATCAGTTCTGAAAAGACCTGAATGCATAGTGGTGTTGGTCTTGTGTCACCGGGGACTTGGGCAATTAAGGCTGGTTTCAGATTTAATTTGTATGATTTAGGTTGTTCTCATCCAAATTTCCTGAGAAGGAACTGGATGCCTTAAGGAAAATATACATTCACTGACCTCTTCTGCTGAGCTACCAATTGAGGGCATAAGAGAAGCAATTTGGGTGATCAGTTAAACCCCAAAAAGGAGCATTAGTCACAAAAGCCTGTCTATCCAAGAATGGGTGTCAGAAGAAGAGCGGGGTGAATTAAACAGTAAGGATGTTTTTAGGGACATTTCCTTTAGTAGTAGCTTTTTTCTCCTACCTTGTATCAAGATCTCTGCCCTGGTCACTCCACACAAGAGGCCTCAGGCTGCCCATTTTTCCCAGTGTTTGTTTTTCATTTGCTTGGTCTTTGCTTTGTGTAGCAGAAAATCATATTAGACCTCAGCATTCCAAAAGTGTTCTTTATAGATGTGACATTTCTGCCTCAGCTTTCTGATAAGAGAACATTTGGCAGCAATCGTATGCATGGAGGTGAGTTTTAAGCAAATAGTAGAGAGTATTCATGGGAAATGAATGTCAAATTTGTAATTATCAGTAGAAATAATGTTCCTGACAGTTACATCCATCTAAGCAGGGAATAGAAATGTACTGTTTAAATTACATGTATGACCCAAAGAGCTGACACTTGAAAGAGCTATGGTTATAGCTCTAAAAATACTGACTGCTGCTTCTGAGCAGCCTGAGCTGCAGCCTGCATGCAATGATGGGATTTGCTCGTGGCTGGGAATAGTGGCCGTGCCAACACGGAGTGAAATTAATTCGATAAATTCTTTCCTTTGAGATAAGAATCCAGGTCTAAAGAGTAGAAGCCAAAGAAACTGCAATTAAATCTCAGATCTCATGGGTAGCTAGCAGCACATTACCTAAATCTCGCCTGGTGTCTGTGGCACTGGTAGGGATCAAATCAATTGCCCTCATGTATCTTTAATGGTGCCTCGGGATGAGCAGCCCCCAGCATTTACTGCCTCCAGCAAGGGGGGCAACTCCATAAACATTAAGCGAGGTTTTGGGTGCCAACACCACATTAAATCCTGGCTGGCCCATCCAGAACCAAGTGGCTGGTGTGGAGCTGAGAGAGGCACTGAGGTAACATTCCCACCCTGGCTGGGAGAGGGCAAGCTCTGGAGTGTGAGGAGGGGGAAGGAATTTTGGCACATTCTGTCAGCATATGGAACTCACCTTGGGAGTACCTGCTGCTGCACCTGGATATGATGGCACATCCACAGCACAACGTGGAGCCACGCTCCAACGTGGCCACATAAAATTTTGCGAAGGAATGGAGCAAAAATGTCACGAATAAGCTCCCATGTCCTTCAAGGTAGGGAAGATGAAGTTATTTAGCAGCTCAGCCTCCATTTTGGGCTCACTGAGAAAATGGACAAAAACCCAAACAAGCCAATCAAATGTGGATGATTGCTTCTGATGCTAGGAAATAAATTAAACAGGGCACATGCTCTGCTTCCATTGGTGAGTCCCTAAAGAACATCCCCAGGTAAGGGATAGTCTGTGACAGCCAGATCCAGAAACATCCCTCAGGTTTGATTTAGGGATTTTGTTCTGCAGGCAACAGGAGATGTGGAGGCATCTGACGTCTGTCTCAGCAAGAGAAAGCAGTTCAGATCCCCCAGAGAGGCCACGCCAGTGCTGCAGTGGGGTTAATGGGCTCCCGAGGAAATGATGGTCATAAAAATGTGTTTGACAAGACAGTGACTGGAATGAGGGTAATTAACAGAGCAGAATTAGGTGGGACCCAGAAAACCCCTTCACCATAAAACTCGACCCACCTTGACTGCATGACCAGTGGGTACTGTTGCAGAATTTAATGATAAAAGGGATGTTCATAGTCTCAAGTCAAAGTAACCATTGTCTGACTGTATGAGAACAAAACCCAGCTTCCTTCCTTGGCATGAGAAGGAATTAGGGAGCAACCCATCAGATTGTCCAGCTCAGTTAATAGAGAGATGCTTCTACCAATTCAGGACAGATACTTGTCCCTTGCTGTCATTAAATTAGGGACTACATGAAAACTGGAGTTTCCAAACAACCCAGAGGAAAAAATAGAAAAGCCAATGCCAGGTGTCCCAAAGCTAAAGCATGGAAAAAGCAGCAGGTAGGGCAGAATCCTGCTTCCCTTCAGATGCAGAAGACTTCTGGGACCATTTTCCTTCAGTCACGTGACAGAAATTCATTGGGAGCTTCCTAAGAATTCTGCTCCTTTTAAATTATTCAAATTTAGGCTCACCAGCCGGTGTGGCAGAAAGCAGAAGACGTCAGCAAGTCTTATTAACATGCTGATGGTATGGCTTCAGGAGTGTGCAGAACGTCCATTTGGATCAGGGCTAAGAGCACAGCATGAGGTTGCCATGGAAACGGGGGGAGGCCATTAATTAGCTATCACATGGAATCGTCAGGAAGAATCTGGACCTCAGCAGCTTTGGCCTCCTCCGAGGCAAAGGGCACAGCCCCAGAGACCCCCCCAGTCAGGCCCAGTGACCCCTGCACAGCTCCAAGAACAGCCACATTCTGGAGCAGAAATGTCCTCTTGAAGGGATGAGAAGTAGGTGGACAAGAAAGGAGAGGGGGCCACAAGCACAGAAATAGGTGAAGGATGGAGATAATTTCCCCTTTTCCTTGCCCCTTCCCTTCCCAGGAAGCCTGGCTGCTCTTGCATGGAAGAACACAAGAGGTTTGCTGCTTTCTGAGCTGACAAGGTTTATGCCAGTGACCTCGAGGAAGTCAGGAGCAGCCCCAAGGCCCTGGAAAATCCAATTATTGGAGTTTACATCTCCTTGGGTGCAGCTGGGATGAGGGAGCTCCAGCGCTCCCTAAAGCCATCCTGCTCCCTAAAGCCATCTCAGGCCACGCTAAACCAGGAGTCCCTTTCCTCAAAGTGAAACATGGGCAAGTAAGAGAGGCTTCTTGGCCACTTGCCCAGCCTCCCTTCAGAGCCAGAATCCTGTAAGCAAGCTGTGATGGACTTCAGCTGCCATGGGTGGGATGCTCTTTTTAGCTCTTTAGCCCACTTGCTAAAACACGGCTCGGGAGGACGCTTGGCAGATGGTGCCTCCTGCACAGGGGTGTAGCAAGATCCCCAGCCTGGCTGCTCAGTCCCAGTGCTGCAGGAGGCACTGCCAGTGCCAGCTCTGTGCTCTGGCTCCTAAAGCACTTTCCGTGAGGAATTTACCCTCGTTGAAAGGAAGAAATGGCACAAGGAGGAGGGGCTGCAATGTGAGAGCAGAGACACAGGAGGATGGTCTGTGGTGTGTGTTCTGGGAGGGGCTGAAGGGAAATACAGCACACAAGGCATAAGGAGGTCATGGGGGAGACAATTCCATGTTCTTTCTACTTTGGAAGATTTGAAATCATAGATTAACCCTGTTGGAGCCAGTCAGATGACAGACTTCTTGCCCAAGAATTCACATATCAATTATCTCACCTTCACAATTTCTTTGCCTTAATCAAAATCTTCTCCTAATGTCACCAGAATTATTATTCATCTGTGAATCAAATAAATATGGAAATCAGTGAGGACTGAAATACTATATGAAAGCCTTGTTGGACACTTCAGTCCTTCCTCCTGAATTTTTAACTGGAACAAGATGGGTGCTTTGTACCAATACAATGTTCAACCAAACCTTCCTTCAGTGTAACAAGAAAAAAGGCAAATTACCCAAGTCTCTGCCTCTTGGATATTAAAGACATCTCCAAGAACAGCTCCAGGTGCTGTTACCCCTCTTTGTGTCCCCATCCTGAGCATTTATCTGTAGATCTGTGCAATCTCCAGGTGGCTCCTGTCCACTTCCTTCTTGTAAGCCAAGAAGGAAATTTGACCTTGTGTAGAGCCCTTAAAAAAACAGTCCATGGGTTCCACCCCAGGAGAACTACAAACGGTATAGCAGGAAAAAATCACCACAGCAGCAGAATCTGTGGAGAAGAAAGATCTGGTGAGGTGACCCTGAAGAGATACAGGCAGGCTCAAAAGAAATTGGAATACTGACCTCAGTGCTCAGGGAGGACTCCTTTCACTCCCCCAGCTCATCTTGTCTCTCATCACCTCCTTGTTTCAATTTTGACTGAGTGATGACAAAGCCAGCCCATTAGATATTTTATATATTTATATATATATATGTGTGTGTGTGTGTGTGTGTATATATATATATATATATATATATATATATATATACACACACACACATATATATATATGTGTGTGTGTGTGTGTGTGTGTGTGTGTATATATATATATATATAAAACACACATCATGCAAGCAAGCACAGCTTAAGGTAATATTTTAATGCTGAAAAAGCCAAATAAATCAAACAGAACAACAACAACAAAAAAAGCAAAATGAAATAGGAAAAGCACACCAACTCATTTTGTTTAGTAGGGATGTTTTTTTGCCAGTGATAAATCTCTGTGAGATACCTTAATTTTTAACTACACAAGAGCTTCCAGTAGAAAATGTCCAACTGAATCATTTTGGCTGAAATTTTAGGTATTAAAAAATAGTTTAAAGTCAAGATTTCTTGACTGACAAATGTGGGAGGGGTATTACTTTTTGAGAATCTGAGCTAGCCCTGTGTTTCATTACTGTCAGTCATGTTGTCTAGAACATAGATTTGTTTAAATAGGAAGGAGAAGTTCAGCAGGGGTGATTTTCCAAGATGCTCACACAGGGTGTGCCAAGGGGAGCTGAAGGTCAGGAGTTCTCAAAGCTGCTGCCAGGAACAGAGGAGAGAACGCCTGGATTGTGGTGCTGCTGAATTCAAGGGAGGGAGCCAAGAGACTGACTGTGACATCAGAAGGACAGAAACACAATTACACCTTCTGTGTTTCTATATGCAGGTTTTTCTGGAGTTTTGATACGTGTATATTATTGATCTTTAACTTATTAACAGATGTCTATTAATTTATCTATTAATTCAGTGTATGTCCAGGAATAAACACAATGAGACATGGTTTGTCACAGAGGCCTCAAAATGTAGATTAATAGACAAATTAATAGAGGTAAATTAATAAAAAAATAAGGTTTCCACTTACACAGACATGGTCAGTTTAGGACTGCTCTGATTTTATAGGTGGGAAGAAGTCCAAAAGGGACAGAGAGTGACTTGCTATGGCAAAGCCTGCACAGAATGTGACCAGAGCCTCTCTGAAGTCTCAGGCCTAAACCTGAGCTTTGAAGATAGATGAAGATGAAGATGAGGAGAATGACAGTGTAGGAATGGTTATTGCAGGTGTGCTTTATTTCCACAGCCAGCTCCTGGTGTCTGACTGCCCACAGTGGCAGTGGCAGTGTCACACAGGCAGTGGCAGTGACCTTGAGAAAGGTGTACCATGCTGTGCTGCCACAATGTGGGGTTTGTTCCAGACTTCTGACATCACAAATGCTCAGGTCCAGCCTGATAGAACAGTCTTCACCTGATTTTGGGCTAAACTGACCCCCCTAACAGAAATTTCCTGGAGGTGTAGCAATCCTTACTTCAGCCTGTTTTCTGGAGCAGGCTCCCTGACCTCATTCAGCATCTCCCTCTTTGTGGGGTTGTGCTGTAGTTTAGGAATGAATCTTGTTCTGCCATGTGGTGACAGGATCCTATTCTACAAATGTCAGGCATCTAAGGGCTCCAATCTGGCTTTCAAACTTCCCTAAGACATTTAGACTCAGGGTTCTGTTAAGATTCATTTCAGGATGAGAAAGAAAACCTGGATATTGCCTGAGTTGGATTTAGGCACTAATTCTGACCTTTTGTGTTTTTACAAGCTACTCAATTAAGGTAGATCACTCCTGCCTCACTCCAGGATACTTGTGAGCTATCTCCAGACTTTCATTCCCTCTTGATATGAAAATCTAATCATGTTCATTGCTCAAAATCAACTCTGGTTGAAGACTAATGCAAAAAGGCTCAGCTTAAGCAAGCAGCTTGTTCAGGAAATGTAGATAAGAAACCCTGGTGGGTTGCTTTGAAAGTCAATAGACTTGGATTTAGGAGGATTAGTGAAGGGCTCAGTCCTGCAAGGTGCTGAGCACCATGGATTGCAAGGTCTGAATGTGTGTGGCGGATGCATGAAAGTCAAAGGGGCTGCTCAAACCCCTCAGAGTTAAGATAATGCCCATATATTATTTTGGCTGGAATTCAGAGTTCTCAATAACTGATAACATGCAGGGAGAATCCCAGATCTCAGGGCTGTAAGGGCCCAGGAGTCCCAAGATCAAAAACCCAACTTGGCAGCCTGAATCCCTTCGTTCATCTCAGCAGCTGGTGGTATGAGGTGAGCCTGGGCAGATGTGATGGAAGGTGCACAGAGCCTTTCAGCCCGAGATGAACCACCACACTGCACCCAGCACCAGCCAGGGGCACAGCACGTGCCCAAATGAGCACTGATTGCATCACTTCTTAATGAGAATTAATATCTCTATTAATGTGGCACTGAGGGACCTCAGTCGCACACCAAGACCCCAGAGGAGCTGGCATTTTACTGAGATGTGAGAAAAAGGAGATCTGGTGTCACAAAACCTCTCAGAAGAGCACTAATTAAGAGGAAGATGCATGTGGCACCATCTGAAGTTCCCAGCGGGTTCTCAAGGGTCAGTCCCATAAAGGTGGACCAGTCCTTCATCTGTTCCTTAGGGTGGTTTTTGCTGCCCCTGGAAACGTTGGACAGGAGCCATTGCTTTTATCATTTCAGTATAATTCCATTCAGAAAGTGTTTTTATACCTCTCTGATATCTTTATAGAGTGAGCAGCATTTCCTTCAGGTCAGCATTACTTGCACATTTATTACAGGATCCAGTTAATAAAAAAAGGCCAACAAATTCAGAACAAGAAATAACATAAAAGCCAACCAGATGACACAGGCAGAACAAACTCATGCTCTGAAAAGGATTTGTTTAAAACAAGAAAGAGGGCAGAAGTAGATGTTGAAAGAGTTGCCCACGGTTACAGAGCTAGGCAGTGACAGAGGGAAAGGAAGGAAAATCTAAAAATTGATCTCTTGCAGACAGCTCTGGTTGTACCCATCCCATGTCGGTGGTTTTCAAAGCCTGTACCTAAAGGAGCAACAGTTAACTGGGGAATTTAGGCTTTGTTGCCAGCATGAAGGGAGCTAAGGAGCCAAAACCACATCTACTGTGTGACTGGTTGTGGAATAGCTCACCAGTTGTGGAATAGCTCCAATTTATTTGAAATATCAGGCATTGGCCAGAGGCAAAGTATTTCAGACCAGGGTACCCAGCTGTTCTAATGGCTGTGGCATATTCTAACTTCCTGTGCTCTCCTGTAAAACAATAATGCCATTTCTGCCATCGTTATGCATCACAAATCAATCTGGCTGCTCATGAACAGCTCTGACCTGAATCTGTCACTTTACAGCAACCTCCTGTAGGATTCCAGGTTTACTGCCATATAAGTGCTTTATTAGACATGGAAGGCTGCAATAAGCTGATTAAGAAACCTTTCTTTTACTTTTTTTTTTCTTCCTTTAAAAGACTTAACATATACTTTTCTGTCATCAGATAAGTACAAAATAAACCTGAAGCTTCACCCAAAATACATTATGCAAAGAAATCTGTCACTATAAAAAGCCTGAACCACGCAGGACTCCCTGTACCAACTCCTCTCTGCACCGCCTTGGCTGCATGAGAGGGAGTCCTGTTGTGGCAACTGTTAATTCTTTAAAAGCCTTGAGTCAAACCATCCTTTCTGTGATTCAGCTGCTGCAAGACACATTTTCTCCCTAGAAAAGCAGCTTTCTGGAGCAATAATTTAATTCCAAGAAGGGAAGTTCTAAAGTTAAATGGAAGGAAATATTCTCGAAGTTTTGGGTAAAAGGCAACCTTCCATCTTCTTCCATCTCAGGAATCTCAGGACAGCCATCTTGAGGGGAAACTTTGGTGAATGATTTAAGTGGCAAAGGCTCCTCTGCTGGGTTTTGATTACTTCACGCCAGATGAGACAGAACCAGCCAAATGCTAAACTGGAAATGAAGTGTTTCAATAATTTCCCATTACAAACGTCAACAAAAATGGTATCTTGCTGAATTTGCATTTCTGTGAGAGAAAACTGTTCAGCTGGGGGAAGATGAATTGGTCAGCTCTGTTAGCAGAGAGTGAGTTGAGAAGTGAAGTTCATCCCATCTGGGCTAATGGGGTGTGAAAAGTTGGCCTGGCTGAGTACAGCAGACCTTTCTTAGTGCTCCTGAGAGCCTTGGGGGGAGGAGTGATCCTCCCTTGCTCTGTCTGCTGTCTACACAGCTGGAATGTGCTGCCCCAGACAGGAATAGGGGGTGAAATCCCCGTGGGGTTGCTTTCTGTGTTTACAACTCCCACCCTGATGATCAGGCAGTCTGCTCTCCATCAACAAGAGCTGCTCTCCATCAGACATTTCCATGGGTGATGCTCCAGAGGGGCAATTAGCCATGAGGGCAATTCATCACACCTCACCCAAACTGGCTCTTGCCCTTGGGCTGCCACTGCTCTAGAAAATGCTTTTGTGTGTGTGTTTTTCCACAGGTTGTGCCCCAGCCCTGCTGGCACAGCACACAGGACAGGTCTCAGGGATGGCTTGTGGTGGGAAGAAAGAGGCTCAGTCTGTTGTGAGAGTGGGGAAGAACTGTCCTGGACAGAGAGAACCAAACCTGGCAGACAGATGGGTGTCCAAAATAGACCTAGCAGCAAAATTTCCTGTGAACTACGGCCGTGTGGAACTTGGGGGGAACAAGGTGGCTGCTCCAAAAGGAGCTGCTGCTGTGTGGGGTGTGATGGCTCTCGATGGTGCAGGGTGGTGGCACACGTGGCCAAGCAGAGCAGTGTTTTTCCAAAACAGAAGACAGCATTGTGAGGATCATCTACAACATTTTAAAGCACGACTGGACAAGTTGGAGCCCAGCTTGAAAGGTAGAGAAGGTATTTTGAGTGTGGCGTTAGAGCTATTGATGGTGGCAGGGCTTTGCAGTGTGTGCTCTGCAATCAGGGGACCAAAGCCCCAGATATTTCTGGTAATCAAAGCCCATCTTTTAAATCAGTTATTGAGTTTTTCCTCTTGTCGCAATCACTGCCCAGCACACGCTGAATTACAGTGTTCTTTATTAACCAGCACTGCTTGCTTCACCTTAATTAGTGCAGACCACTGGAGTTAAGGTGAATGAGGTGAACATTAGATGCAATTTTATCGTTGATGTTGAAAAGACAACCAAACCTCAACTCTTCTCTCTGTGAGTACCTGCCTTGCCTTTGTGAGATGATCAATAGCCCTTCCACTGGAGGGGGTGGGCAAAGCACCTTTCAGAACTGATAATTGTGCAGGATCCAAGTGTTTTCTAATAAAATCTTTCAAAACCTTCACAAAATTTCTATTGAAGGCCAGATTTCCTGGGACACCTATAATTATTCAGAGCATAAGAGAGATGAGAGTTATGGGTCTTTTTCACCTAAAGAGGCCCAATTCAAACAAGGGACCAGAAAGACCAGGACATGGATAATCAAAGGAGAGTGAAAAAATATATAATAATAAATAATAATAAAAGAACAAAGATCAATATCTTGAAGGAAAAAAAGGGCATTTAATTTTATACAAACCATAAAGTGTACACACATTCTGTGATTTCCCAGAGGTCTCTTAGCTGATTCTATTTTCTTGTAAAACCCACATCTCTACACACCACATCCCCAGCTCCTGTCTTTGCAATACAAATGTACATCCAGACTGCAGGACACCCCAAGAGATTTATTCCCATGGTGCTGCTCTTCCTCCTCTTTATTTTTCATGTTTCAAATATTTATTTTTTGGCATCTCCTGTGCTTTACTTTGATCCCTGAAAGAGAGAAAATTCCTTTTCCTTGCCCTCACTCTGGAAAACCATGAAGGCAGAGGCAGCGTGGCTGTCAGTGAAGTGGCCAGCAGGATGCAGGAAGACAATCAAATTCACACAGCAGATGGGAAGCTCCAAAATTATTGTTTTCCCCAAACTATGGCAACATGTCAACATATTGACACATTCAAAAGCTTGGCATCCCAGCAGAAAAAATGCTAATTCAGGTTGAGGAGACACTGGGACATCTTCCTTTACCTTTGAAAAGATCTGTTTTAAATTCACAGCTCACACGTTATGGCACAGTGTGGTTTATGCTGAATTATTTTGAAGATCTGGCCCTTTCTAGAAGAGTAGAGAGGCAAAAAAAGTGTTTTATACACAGTGTAGTTAGTGCATCCCAGGCTTTTGCCTGCAGCTTTACAGAGGAATGTCTGTGTGAGGCCTGTCCTAAGTTTATCCTGATCCAAAGCTGTTTTCCTACACCTAAATTTGCCTGGACTGTTGTCCAGACTGTGAAAAATGATGGTATTGATCCCATCTCCTTGCTGACAAGGT
This sequence comes from Prinia subflava, assembly GCF_021018805.1. NCBI lineage: Eukaryota > Metazoa > Chordata > Aves > Passeriformes > Cisticolidae > Prinia > Prinia subflava. Next base: position 4,346,215 of record NC_086258.1, on the reverse strand, counting down.
GTGACATGGCTAATTGGTGAAGCTGCGTGGCAGAGTGTGCAAAAAGAAAATTAAAACTCCAGTGATGTCCCCCCCTCCCACCACTGGCAGACACACCCAGGCCCCCAGGCAGCTCTGCCTGGGTCTTGTGCTCCCAGAGGGGAGGTTGGTGGCACAGGGTCTGATGCAGTCACTGCTCCTGCCCACAAGTCACACCCCTGTCCGTGATGTTCCAGCCAAAGCTGTGTCCTCCTGTCCCCAGGGAAGTCAGCCTCTGGTTTTTTTCCATCTTGCTGGCCTGGGGAAGCTCATCTTGTCATCCTTCCATCTCCTGTGACAGGGAGAGGAGACCAAAGAAAAAAGAAAAGGATGAAAAACAAATGAAAGAGGAGGAAAATACCCACTTAGCAACAACTGGAGGTCTCCTCAAATGTCCATACAAGCACAAGGCTTTCTGAGGTGCCTCAGTGAGAGCAGGAAAGACTGGAAATGGGAGAAAAAGGGAAAGAAAAAAGTTGTTACACTGAAAACTCACTTCAAGGAAGCTGGGGAGGTGGGTCTGAGCCAGGCTGCAGTGGTGATTTGAGCTGTGCTTATCACTCTGTGGAGTTCAGGGAGCTTTCAGGTGATTGCTCTAAAAATACCTTATCTGCAATGGTTAAAAATAATTTCCCCCCTTCTATTTATTGACCTCCCTCTTTACTTTTATGACCTCCCATTCCCAAACATCTTCCAAGGATTTAAAAATAACAACCTGTCTTTCTTCCTCCCCACCTAATTTGCTTAATGTACACAGCTCTGTTTAATTGGGAGCGCGTGGAAAACGAAGACCTGAAAAGGAGCATTGCATCACTGGGCTGATCTCCCAGAGGAGTGAACAACACTCCCTGCACACTGTCCCTGGGTAATCCAGTGAATTCTGTGAATTTGGGGTGATTTAAATATGAACTGCTGTCCTCTGAGCTGCTGCTTTGTTGGCCTGAGGAACAGGATGCCAAGGCAAAGGGAGATACTCCAGATGGAGGGGAGAGCAGAGAGCAGCAAACCACAATCACTTGCTTTGTACATGGATTAATGGCTGTGCTCCATTCCAGGTGCAGCTTTTCCTGGCTGTGCCTTCTCTGGCTGTGTGCATGGCCCAGTGTCTTCACAGAATGTCACCTGGAGTCACCTGGCCCAGCCTCCCTGCTCGAGCAGCGTTTCCTGGAGGTCTTCTCAGACCTTGTTTAATTGTTGCCTCTCACGCCCTGAAGTGGCATTTGCTTCTTCATGTTGGTCTTCTGACAGCAACAGGAAGAAATCTTAAGCTCCTCAGAGAGGATGAATTCCACAAAGCTGCCACTTCAGGCTGAATTATCTCTTTAAGGCACCAGAGATTTCTGTAGGCATGGAGTTACATAAGGGAGAGGGCTGTGCCTGTGGGAGCCCCCAGGTGTGGGCATGGGAGGAAGGGCTGTGCAGGATGTCTGTCCTCGCTGGATTTGGAAGGACAATTCAGAACCACACTGCTCAGCCTTTGCTAGAGAAGGGGCATTATTTAGCAAGAAATAGTAGCAAACACAGGGGGGAAAGAGTCCAGCAGAATGGATACAGATGCACTTCATTTAATTTAGTACTTTCCTGCTCCTCACTCCGTGATTGGGGACGCAGAGAACAGCAGCCACTTCGTGCTGCAAGCACAGCTTTTTATAAGGACTTTGCAGTACCTTCTGCCCTATTAACACTTGCTGTATTCTACTCCCAGGCTTAATTATTCATCTTATACCCAAAAGTGCGGCAATGATTAAACTGAAGAGCAGTTAGGCATTTTCAAATTGAAGTAATGCTGCAGTGGCGGAGAGACGCGTGTTTCAAGGGTATGAGTTTGTCCCTCTCTCCGTGCCCAGATCTCCTCTCCACTGAGCTCTGCCTCTGTGTTCCTCCTCTGCTCAGCCTTTAGAGTACCTCTCTTTGTTCCCCTTTCTCCCCTCATCTCACAATTACGTCTTTTAGCTCTCTCATGCCATTACCTTTTCCCTCTGTTGATTTGCCTCTGCAGCTGAATTTCCTCTATTGCTCTCTCTGCAGGCTTGGATCAAAGCCCATTGAAAACAACTGAAATTTTCTTACTGACTGTTGGGAGATAATGCTGAAAGGAGGAAACGTTAATAATAACAAAACTGAACTGCAGTTTTCTGTCTGTGGATTAGGGATGGGTCAAGTGACTTTCTGTTTCCAATAGCCTTTAATTTCTCTGACTCCATGAAACTTGAGCAAACCATTTCAGCACCATTTTTGAAGGGCAAAGATGTACAGATTCCAGGAGAAAGCACAAAACAGTCCTTTGAAGTGCCATCAGCTGAGGAGAAAGACTTCTCACCTCGCTCTAAATCGTGAAAATACCTTGAGACAAATGCTGGTGACACTGAAGGTGCCTAACTTCTGGCACCACCAAGTCAGGCTTTCAGTTTGACTAGTTATTTAAGACAGAAAAAGACTGTTACCTTTGGAGAATGACTCATCCCACCCACTTCAGACACTGTACATTAGAAGAGGTGACTCATGCTCTGGAGATTCCTCCCATTCTCCTCACAGCCTCTACAAGAGGGCTGGATCACTTGCTCAGACATTTAAACTTTTACAGGAGTAAAACTGGCTAAAATGAATCTTCCCTTAGCTGGAGAAACCCAGCTCTTTCTGTGCTTCACAACAAGCCCTGTGATGGACACCAGAGCACTGCTGCTCTGTGACCCTGCACGTGGGGCTGCAGGATGGACCTCCCGTCTTGTCCTAACCAGCTCTGAAGCAATTGATGCCCAACAGGCAGCCAGCTCAGGTTAAAGCTGAATCCTCCTGGGAGACAGCAGGAATTCCTTCTGTGCTTCCTCCTACAAAATAGTAGATGGAAACTCTGTGTCCAGCTTGATTTCAAAAACCTCTTCCCTCTCTTTTGCTGCCCCACTTGGATCCTGAGTCCCATGGATTGAGCTTCTCTTCCTTTGTCACCTCATTCTATGCTGATGGCTCCAACAGGTTTGGCTTAATGTCCCTGACTTATCCAGGGACTTATCCAAGGTCCTGGGGCAGGTGGGAACAGGGTGCAAGACCTGGTTTTGTTTTCCAAATGTCCCTCCAGCTGGGCTGTGGTCACAGTCCCTGTCTCTCCGTGGAAGGATCCAGTCCAGCACTTCACACAAATACTGGAGCACAGCCAGTCCTCTGGTGAGAGAGCATGAGAGCAGTGTCCAGACCTTTCATTTCCAGAAAACCACATGATGGGAACAAAGTTAGGACTTGCTCCTGCTCTCTCTTGCTCATAGTTTCTCCTGTGCATTTTTGTTGAGGGCTGCATCAGTGTATTCATTTGCAGAACTGACCTGAAGACAAATGCACACCAGCTTTCCTTGCCTTCCCACTGCTATCTTGGAGGCAGGGCTCCAGTCTTTAACCATATGACACAGCAAGATAAGCCTTATAATAAAAAACAAACAATGCAAGGCCAGTCCTGGGTGTCCAAGCCGCAATCTCCGTTTGTTCAGCGTTTTCCCAGGAGGTTGTGGGAGATACCCGTGAGGGAGGCTGGATGCAGAGAGTCAGCTTGGCTGAAGCAAAGAGCACAACATTCTGGGTTATTAAACTGTTTGTCCTCCAGCCCTGGGGAGAAGGAGTTGGCCACAGGAAGTCACAAATGGGCTGAGTTTGTGTATCCCACCCCTGTTTCTCCCCATCCTGCTGCATCCCCCAGCGTGGTACTTCTCATAGCAAAAGCACCAGGATCTGGTGGGAAGGGAGCAGGGATTGAGAAAGCAAAAGAAGGATGTGCCTGACAGCTTTTAAACTGTCTCAGGCTCTTGTCTGCCTTATCTCCAGACTCCCCAAAACAGTGTTTTTTTCATCATGATAGGTTGAGGGTTTTTTTGGTTTTGGTTTTTTTTTTTTTTCAACACAGACTTACAAAAAGAGTTAATACTGTCAAAAAATTCACTTCTGGAGTAAACTATATTCTCCATGGCATGATAGTACAATATGCTGTTAAATTCTTTCACTCAGGAGGGAATAAAGGATATTTGAGCATAAATGCATTATCCACAATCCACAATAGCACAGCCTATACCCCAGTGGATAATGCTATTAGTGCTACATTTCAAATTAAAAAGCATATGCTCTTCTTTCAAAAACAAGGGAGTGCTGCCCACTGCCTTCACTTGACTACGAACAAAAGCTTTTAAAGTGATAAAACAGCATTCATTTGATAAAAACAACCATCTGTATCTGATTTAGATAAGTGTTCATATTTAAAGACAAATCGCTGTTTTGGGAAAATTAAATACAAGTGAGAAGGTTGACTTGATTTGACCACAAATTGGTGTCTGCTGTTCCCAGCAGCATAAACCCAAATCCTGACACTAAACCCTGACCTTGAACAGCAAGTCTTGTGCAAGGGCTCTTTAAATCATTTTCTTAAACCTCTTCAAATAAACATGTTCCCAAACTCACTCTCTGCCTTCCTAACTTATTAGTCTGGATTAGTTAAAGTGGGCTGCTTATTAAGGGTTTTTTTTTATATCTTCAGAATAATTTGGAAAGACACCAAGCTCTTAATGTACCAGATTCTCATAATGCAATGTGATATTAACAAACATCAAACTCCATCAATGATCTGTGCAGCAGGCACCCTTAAAGCATGTAATTAAGATAACAGGAGATAACATCAGCCACGGAAAAAAGAGAGCGGAGGAGGGAACACAAATGGAGCTTTTCTGAGGAGGCTGCATTGAGCCTGACCCTTTGAGGTTAGGACATAGCAGCAATATGGGAACACTGCAAATGGTGTTGTGATAGTGCACCGAGCTGAGATGGGCACTGTGGTCATCCTCAGGACCACAGCAAGAAGCCCAGCCAGGGTAGAAAATGAATATTCACGTGCACATGTGTCCTCTTGGAAATGGCTGTGCAGGCTCCTGAGGAAAAGACCTCAAGTGTTATAACCTTTCCTTGATTTTTAAATCGGTGATGAACACAACAAAGACAACAGGAGCCACCTGTTAATGCTTTTATCAGGCCTTGCAGGCTGTGCAGAGAGGGTCAGTGTTCTGAACTCCACACAAGTTGTCTCCACTGCTTTATTTCCTCTGCCACTCTGCTGGCCACTCCCAAAGGTGGATGTGCCCATGGAAAGGGTTGAGCTGGAGGGCAGGGCAGTGCTGACAAAACACAGTGAAGCCAATTTCAATGCTATTATCACTTTGTGCTGCCAAGAATCACCCAGAATCCCCCATCTGCTGGGCTATTTCTGATCGCTTTAGGAGGAGAGAAGTGGGAACTGTACTTTCTTTCCAAAATGTTCCTATAGGCTTGGAGAAACGTTTGTGGCTGTGCACACCTCCTAAAGTCTTTTCTCTGGTAAATGGCTGGATATTTTTGTGCTGGAAAGTGTGGATGTATGTGCTGTTCCTTTCCCTAACATAACTGAATACATCCATACACCACTGAACATTTATATTTAGCTGTTAAATTAAAAAAAAATAAAAAAAAATAAAATCCCAGCATATCATGATAACAAGTTTATTTCCAGCCAGAAGCTTCCATCCATTTGGGCAAAACTCCCTTCATTTCAAGGCAGTAAGAGACAAGGCCAAATACATATTTTAAATAACATCAGAGAGGAGAGTTTACACAGAATATGCATAAGTCCAGGCTAATAAACCCCCTTTCCCTACACAGAACCCCCAGTGTCAGGCAGAAAAGAAAACCAATTTGTCACTGCTGCTGCCTGGTGCCAGGATAAAAGTGTGTGCTATTCCCATCCCTTTGCCAGAGGTCACTGGATGCAGTGCCTTGAAGCCTGTCTGATGGAAAACAAATGAGTGCAAATATTATAAATTGAACAGAAGGAGCTCTGTCGTGACTGGGGGAAAGGCAGGGGGATGATATCTTTGGGGAGAGAGGGAGGGAAAGAGCTGTGCATGGTTCATGTGGCACCAGAGTGCTGTAATCACTGCGCAGGGGGACGGCTGCTTCCAAGGACAAATGGATAATACGTGTTTTGCTGGGGCGATGGTGAGATAGTGAGGAGCTTTGAATGCACTGATACAGCAATTAAGTGAACTCCTGTCCTTGGGCAGCTGCTGAGGTTTCTTAAAAGTGCAGTTTTACAGCACTTCAAGGCTTTGCTCAGCAGCAGCGGGGATGCACAGAAAATGTGCTCCTGTGTGTGCTGGCAGGAGCAGGACATCTGTCCAGGGACACCATTCTTTCCTCCAGGGATGTGGTCAGGGAGCACAGGGCACGTTCCCTATTCTAACCTGCCCCTTCAGAGGGTTAGATTGGATAATAGGAAGAAATTCTGTCAGGCTGATGAGGCCCTGGCACAGGGTGCCCAGAGCAGCTGTGGCTGCCCCTGGATCCCTGGCAGTGCCCAAGGCCAGGTTGGACAGGGCTGGGAGCAGCCTGGGACAGTGGGAGCTGTCCCTGCCCATGGCAGGGGTGGAATGAGATGAGCTCTAAGGTTTGTTCCAACCCCAAACATTGTGTGATTCTGGGATTCACAGGGGAAGATGGAGGGACACCTCAATGATGATCCCATGTCTAATACAGAAGTGTTTTTCAGTGTTACGTGGCAGCAAGAAAAACCATGAATGTCTGCACCCTGGAGCTGCTGCCTGTAGGATAAATTAATCCACAAAAATATGCAACTGGGCTTGTTTTCCTGTACAGCTTGGGCAAATTTGTTTTATGGTCTGATTGAACTAGATCCTTCTTTTTATATCCCAAAATGCACAGAGATGAGTCCAGCACTGCCTGTTTCAACCAGCAGTGCATGCACAGCAGATCTCTGACAGTCTCCAGAGGAACAACAGCACAACAGATGCCATTTTGGCTGACCACAGAAGCCGGGAAAAGAGCCCTGCAGAGCTGGAAGTCTTACAAAGCTTAACAGCAGGTCCTACAAAGGCAGTGTCGTTCTCCTACCAGAAATGGATGGGTACACACGGACACAGCTGTGCTCTGGCGAGCAGGGGGCTGGGAGAGCTTTTTTGGCCAGGCTGATGCATCCCCACTGAGTCACTGTCTGTGCTCAGCACCACCCCGAGGGAAGTGACACTGGACCTGGGCACTGCACTGATTAACTTCTAGCCACAGGTTTATCAGGCTAATTTTGCTTTGTAAATTCTTTCTAATTTACTCATTTTGCCTGTCAGTGAGTTATCCTCCTACAAGGGAATAATTCTTTGCATTTGCTTGCCAAACATTTTATCGTGGAATTATTTTTTTTTGTGCCATAACTTGGTTGAACTGTAAGGTTCTGCAGGTTGCCTTTTTTGTTCTGTTTGTAGTCCGTCCAGCACTTTGACTGGGGGCACACTGTCCCTCTGTGAGATATATCTCTATATATATAGATATAGATATATAAAATAGGCATTACATTGTTACTACTCTGCATCCCATGCTCATGTTGTGCTGGTTGGTTCTGACACAACCCGGAGCTCCCATGCTGAGTATCAGCCACCTGATTTCATACACATTTCTCCATCAAAGCAGGTTGTTAGGGCTAAAGCTGAGAAACAAAGTCAAGTTCCTTCTAATTCCCCAGCAGTCATTCCCAAGCACAGGAAAAGGAGGTTCAGCCACTGAGCAAACAATGGCTGTATTAATTAGGCTGCTATATCTGGAAAGTATTTTGAGGCATTTTCTCATTGTTATTTTGTTCCCTTTTGTGGAATGCCTGTGCCTCGTGACCCCACCTGACACTCTCACCACCATCCTTGCTCTTTCAAGGTATCTTTTATTGCCAGACAAAGGGAGAAATATCTATTTGAATGGGGCACCAGATAGGCCATTGCTAACATCTCTGCAATAGAAAAAGGCCCTGCAGAACAAAGCCATCCTTGGTGTTATCAGGAAGGCAGGTGAGGGCTGAGAGGACTGAGGTGTTGTCACACGTGTCAAGGATTAAAGGTTGGCTTTGGCCACACTAGGGCAATTCCCAGCTGGTGTAAACTAAAGTGCCTTCCATGAAACAAAAACTCTTGAACTATGTCTGTTATACCCCACGATTTCATTGGAATTTCAGGGAACACGTGATGAAAAGAACCCTTAAAGGTCATAGCACCCAGTCCCTGCTCTCTTGGGCACCTGTTCCATGCAAACCCACTCAAAAGCTGATCCAGCTTCATCATAAAACCCATCAGGCTGCTGCCTGCCACCCACTCCTCCTGCTGAAGGCTGTCCCAGAGCCTCCCTCCTCTGCTGGCTGCAAACCTTCCAGCTTTCAAACAGAATTTATCACATGGAATCATCCCGGCTCACTCTCTGAACGCACAATTTTAATCCAGCTGGGGGAGGAAGCAGGGGATGGTGGGGCTTCTTTGCATTCTTTTTGTTGCACAAATCTGAGAGAACATTCCCCTGGTGTGGGGAACCCACTGCACGGGTGAAAGGTGGGGCTCAGCTTTCAGTTCCTGCATTTCCTCCTCTATTTGCAGGTAACTCTCTGCACTGAGCTCTCTGCTATTCCATTGCAGCCTTTCCTTCACAAATCACTTATTTCTTTTTTAGTTAGAGCTATTTCCTCATGGCAGGATTTATCTCAGGACAATTAGCTGCAAATAGACAATATCTGTGCCAGTTTGTCCAAAATCCCAGATTCACCACAGGCAGTTCATTCACCAGGGGGGCCCAGGATCACCAGGCCAAACTTGAACATGGTTAAATGCTGTGAGCTCCAGTGTGAGGAGAAAGGTGGGTTCCTTCTGCCTCATGCCCCCAAGTGGGTCATGACCTCTTGGAACCCTGGATGCTGAAAATATCAGACTTTCTGCTTTGACAGGTAGTGACCCTCAGGAGGGTGATGACTTTGACCTGAGACCATGGGAACGGCTTCCAAAAACTGAGTGATAGCACTGGGAGCATGTAATGCCACAGGGTGAAATAATTAAAGTTTGGGGTTTGGGATATAGAATACAGTTATATGTATAAGGGACAATATGGAAGGATTTGGGCATTGCCTGGGTCATTCTTCTTCACTTTCTTCTTCCTCCTCCTTCTCAGGTTTGGGTGATCTTTTCTAATCTTTTCTTTTTTGGTTAGTGAAAGCCTGCATTGCAGACATTGAGTGATCTTTAATTGGGTTATAAATAAAAATAACTTAGGTGTTGGGGTTTAATTGGTTTTGCTTATTGTTTGAAAGTCCTTGAAACAAGTTAGAAGTAGCCATTTTCTTGCCTTCTCAGGAAGAGCTCACACCTCGTGAGAATGTAACTTAGATAAGAAATAATAAACACCTAAGTCCTAAGGAGGCACCATCGTGTCTAGTGTCTTCTGTCCACACCTAGCAAGAGCTAGCACCTTGTCTTGGTTTGGAAAGACAGGTATCTGTCAGGGAAAACTGGAGTTTCCCTTGGAATGGAGAATGTAACCCCCCCTCTGTCCAAATTATTATAATTTTGCTCCAGGGACAAGGGATGCAGCAGCTGACACGAGGAGTTTGAGCCTGGACTCGGGTGATGCTCTTTGGGAGCCCTGCAAAGTGAGGCCACTTAACCAGGACAGAAGAGCACACCTGCCCCTAGCAGGCTTTGAAAATTGACTTCAGATGCGTGAAATGGGTCAATAAAAAACAAGAAATGAAACTGATGTCAGAGGTTGTCTTTATCTAACAATAAATTACTTCCTGTGCTTGGATTTCTGTCTCAGCTGGGAGGCCCAGGGCTCTTGGCCAAGGAAATGGGCCCTGCAGCAGAGAAATGAGTAGACAGAAGAGGGGACAAGAGCCAACAGGGCCACCAGCTGCCTCCACCTTGCAGGTGACCCTGCCCAAGGTGTCCATCATGAAGCCAGGCAAAAATGTAATAATATATTTGTATTTAATTATTTTATTACTGCACTGTGATATTCTAGATTATAAAGTGATATCAGAGCAGAGGGTGTACATAATAACTCGCAACAAAAAGCAACACTGCTGGAAGATTTCCCCTTATAGGTTTATTTTGTCAAGTATTGTTCCACATTTACATTTTTCCCTCTTAAACTAAGAAATAGATCCTCCCTCTGCATTGTGAGCAGCACTTTTTGAAGACAAGAAAGAAAGAGTGGGAATAAAATAACAAAACATAAAATGAACCCTGGAGCCCATGTCTCTTCTGCCATGCAGGAGGGGGATTCAAAGGGAAGCATTTGTGGTTTAGGTTTCTGAGCAGCAATGCAGAGCAGCCCCAGCCCTGGCTCCTGCCTGCTGGACATGCTGAGGCCGTGCTCCTGGTGGTGACCAAAGATTTGGGAATGAGCCTGAGAACAACCCAAACCCCTTCAGCTACTGAGTCACAGGAACTCTGCATGGGAACAGCCCCTGACTCAGAGCAGGGCTGTCTCTCTCCCTTCCACATCCCTCACCATCCCCTGGAGGAGCCAAATCCTGCTCCAGTGAGGGAACTGCCCCAAGCTGCCACTGTCACCCACCAAAGGGGACCTGTGGCACACAGCTGGATGTTCTTAATGCTCTTCCTACAGGAGAGGGGCAGAGCAGAGCCTGAGGGGACACTTGGAGCTGAGCCTGGTCCCCCAGGATGGGTTTTGCCAGGAGAAAAGGGATGTGACCAACCAGCCTGGCTGCAGTGCCCGGCCAGCTGTACCCATGGCATGGGACATGGCTCTGGGGATTTGCTCTGCTGCAGCTGCAGGTGGCACTTGCTGTGTCACCCACTGGCTAGGCTGTGGTCTGGAGGCATTGCTGCTGCCTCCAAGCTTGATTATGGACTTCAGTGGGGGAATTAGGGCAAGCTTTAGTTTTGCCATAGCTCAGTGATCCTTTATCTTCTCACACAGTGACACAGTGAATTTCCACCTCCCAGTTCTGTCCCTGCCAAGGACCACTGGCCTTACTCTGCTCCATGGAAAGCACTCTGTCAGCACAGCAAGGTGAACCCAACTCTCTGGTTTTAATTTGGATGAGAAATTAATTGCAATAAGATCCTTATCACCACCAGCAACCCCCTACAGCTTGGAGATATTTGATTGAGAGAGGTACTGAACAAGGGGAAAATATAATAACAGGGGCCTGGCTGGATGCTCTGCACCTGCTCACCCCACAAGTGTTTATTGAAGGTGAATTCCTGAGGGTGTTTGGAATCTACCTTTGACTCACAGAGAAAATAGCATTGAAAGCTTTGATGAGAGTGACCTGAACTTCCAAATTTCTGCATCTATGTGAGTTTTTGAGCTCCTGAGGAGTTAAAATATCCAGGTGAGAGAGGGGTAACTCATCTATATATATCAACCACCACATCACCACAGCTGGAGCTTCAGCAGATGATGTGGGACACAGGGCACCCCTTTTACAGTCCTTGGGCTCCTTCAAGCCCTTCTGCAGCCCCAATTCCACGGGAGAAACGACAGCAGCAGATGAGGGTGAGCTCTGGGCTGGATGTGCCCTCTGCCATCTCCTCCTGCCTTTGGAGGAGCAGGGCTGCTGCCCCTCACCCTGTCCTTGTGCAGCAGTGCCCAGCACTCAGCACTTTGGAAAACAGATGATTTCTGCAGTACCAGGGCAGGGATTGGGCCCACAGCATCAGTGCCAAGTTTAAAGACACATCATTTGAAACTGGGGACCACTGAAAGTGGCTTTGTCTCACAAAAGACCCTGCTGTGGCTGCTTCCTTCTAATCAGTGAATCACCCTAATCCAGGTCTCTTCTTCATGCAGGATATCACCATATCCATTTCCCCTGGACTTTTGTCGTATTTCTGCTCCCTTTGCTTGAACTCCTGGTTGGCAGGACCTCTCCTAACTTGTGGAGGGGTGTGTTGTCACAATGTTTGTCATTTTTCCTTGTGCACCTTTGCTCTTATACAAAGAGATCCAGGCTGTATTTGAAGTCTTCACCAAACTTTATATAAATATCAAAAAACCCAGGGAGTTATACCTGAAATAATCTGAGTAAACATCTTCTGAAAGTGCCCTCTCCAGTCACAAATATACCACAGCCTAACAAATATGATCTCCCCTGGGCTTGAGGAGGTGACAAGAGTTCTGGACCTTAAACTTCAGAAGCTTTTTCCATTTTGACTCAAGTAATTTCCAAAGTGTAAAGGGTAAAAATCTTCACCTGTGGACAATATGGAGGATGAAGGTTTGGAGCAGAAGGATCAGAAATTACCTGGCTGAAGAACACAAGGGTCCTGAGAACATCCAAGCTGAAGAGATGCTTCCCCCCTCTCTGTTATTTTGTCATCCTTTATGTCCTGAGATGAAAAGAAATTACAAGATTGTTTCAAAGCCTAATTTAAAATTGGGAAGTTACATAACTAGAGCCATAATGAGAGCAGTGCCTGGACACACAAGGACAAGAACCTCCTGGGCCTGACACGCTGAGCACACAGCCAGGCAGCTCAAGCAGAAGCAGGACAGAGGGAGGGCCCTCACCAGCTGTTCCCACACGAACCTGGTGGAGTTAACAGGTGCTGCAAGTGAAGCAAAGCCAACGTGACAGTCACAGCTGCATCGGCCTCCTTGCTGAGCTCTGCCTCCTGAGCATGTGCACACATCAGCATCCCTCCCTTTTCTGGGGCATCTCTGAAAGCCCCTCAGCAGCCCAGCTCAGACCTGGCCTCTTTTTGCTTTCCAGCCTCTTGCAAAACTCACAGCTCTGCCCATTTGGGGTGAACTTTGCTGAGCCATGCTGGCAGCAGCAGCCAACAGCTTCTGCTGACCCTGGGAGATGGATCCTCCTTTCCAATCCTGTTTTGGTTCTCTGATGCTGCACAGACTACTTGAGAATGAAGGCATCAAATCAGAATTTTTTTGAGAGATCCTGGGGAAATTGTTCAGTCTGGTCTGTCCTGTAATCTCTAATGTCCTGCAATTGAATTATCTCCTCCCAGACCAACTTCCCTAGGATCTCTCAAAACAACTCTGATTTGATGCCTCCATTCTCAAGTAGTCTGTGGCAGGAAAGATCAATATTTTTTCTCTCTTCCTGCACTAGAAAGGAGATAAATCCATAGATCATTGATCCCATACCTTATAAACCCCCTGCCTTTAGATGTCTATCTTGACAGGTTCACTTGTGACCTCATACAATAGGATACAGTCTCACTGATTCAACTGTGTGATAAAGGAATAATGTTATTAATGATGCACAGAACCACCAACATCTCCTTCCACCACCTATATGCAGATGATGCACTTTAAAACAAGGCCTTCCTTTATTTATAGAGTTGGGTACAGTGTGGATGCTCCGTGTTCCCATAACACAAATAGGACTTGGAGGAGTGACAGGACAAGGAGGGATGGTGTTAAACTGAAAGGGAGGAGGTTTAGATTCAATATTAGGAAGAAAATCTTCCTTGTGAGGGTGGGCAGGCCCTGGCACAGGGTGCCCAGAGCAGCTGTGGCTGCTCCTGGATCCCTGGAAGTGTCCAGGGCCAGGCTGGACAGGGCTTGGAGCAACCTGGGACAGTGGGAGCTGTCCCTGCCCACAGGACTTTAAGATCCCTTTCAACCAAAATTTTGCCATGATTCTATGAAATAATAGATGTCTTGAAACCCAGATTTCCTTTTATCTCTAAAATTTGGAAGGGTTTTCATATTCCTTAATTTCTTTCTGTGTTTTTTGTCTTTTGTAGCACTCTTGGAGATGCTGAGTGAATGCATCTGCTTTTACACCTCCAGAACTCCTCAGAGAATACAACTCCAATCATTAAATTCTCCCCTCTCCTGGCCCAGTGAGATCCTGTCTCAAACACTTCAGAGCATGTTCTTCTTCTAAAATGGGACACCCATCACCTCATAGCCAAAATCACTCTACAAATGAGTGGGCTGTTGCAGAGAGGTGTCTCAGGCACTGTGAAAGGAGCATTTGTCCAGCTGCAACCAGAGTGACCAAAACACATTCAGTTCTTCCCCTGCTGAAGCCCAGAGCTTTTGGATGACTCTGAGCTTAACTATTTATAATTGACCTTTGCACAAAAGAACATGAAATTTTTATAGCCTAAATCCTCATTTATTAACTTTACTGGAGTGTAAAATATTGCTGTTTGCTATAAATTTGTACCAGGACAAACAATATATATGCTAATTAGTGTCTGTGCAGCCTTTTGGGGGTGTCTGTTCTCACCAGTCTTTTCCACCAGACCACAGAGAAGAATGGAACAGACAAACAACAACTGAGAGGTTTGAGGCTCTCTGTTCAAACAGTGGAGTCTGAAGAGGTGAATTAATGGTGTTCATGATAATGAGTCCATTTCCTTTTCATTTCCTTTATAAATCAGCCCAGGTGCCATGCTGTGTCCCTGAGAGAGCCCATCAGGGGCAACCTGCTGAGATGCACCTGCAAACCCATCACTCTGGAGTCCTTCCATCACTCCTTACTCAGCTTTCCCCTTCCTCTGCCTTCCTTCAGCCCATTCATCTTCTCCATTCTGTCTCCTCCATCTTCACTTTGTCCTTTCAGACTTTTCCCTATTTTTGCATTACTTTGTTCTTTTGCCTGTCCCCCTTTTCCTATTTCCCCCTTTTCCCCCCACTGTCCTTTACATTGTCTCCTGTTTGGTTTTCCTCACCTGACATTATCCTACTGCTGCTTTGAGGATCTCATTGTTGTTTTATAAACTTTGGATCATCCAAGGGCACATATCCATAAAGCTCATCAAAACTCATCAGGAAATGGAATCATGGAGAGAGTGAAATAGAAAGTGAGATGTGCTCAGTTTCCCATGGCTGAAGCAACTATTTCATGGTTAGTTGGCTTTTGGTGTCAAAAAATTAGATGGTGGGGATAATAAAAGGAACCTTTTGGAAACATTTTGATTTTCCAGGATCTGCAGCTGCCTCTGTTTTCCTGTTTCTGGGTTTGCCACAGGAATATCAGCAAATACAGGCTGGAAAAAGGAGTGACAACCTGCTAGGAATGGACATGGATGCTCACAGCACTGGCCCAGGGGTGGGGAAATGGGAGACAAAAGCGTTTTTAGGGCTGAGTGCTCACAGGATTCTAACATGGATCTGAAATGATGCTCCTCAAAATCCATCCTTCCTCTTCTCCTGCCTCCCTGCACCTCTCCAGTTCATCATCTCAGGATGCAACAGGACACCCAAAGGAGGAGCATCCAAAATTGTAATAAAGCTCAACCATCTGTGGGAACAGCACAAATCAGAGGGGCTGTGACCAAGGAAGATCCAGATGTAATAAATCCAATAAAAATGTGTGCTTATTTCCCCTGGAGACAGATTCTGGATGCTGGTTTTCACGGAATTTAGACCGTGCAAGGAATCTAATTGAGTTCATTGAATTGTGGGAAATTGCTAGGGATTTTCCATCAAAATATTTGCAAAGTGGTAGTTGGTTTCTATCAAAATAAAAAAAAATAATCAGCTGAAAAATACCAGCGTCACAGAAATTGCTTCAACATTTCCTTTGAAGTAGGCAGGTACAAGCCCTACTCTGAAGACTGTGGGAGAAAATAATGTGTCCCAAAATATCATTATCATGAGCCAAAATGACATACCTGGAGAATTTTAACTTTTTTTCTTCTTTTGCATTTTCAAACTATCCTTTTTTTTTTTTTTTTTTCTTGCAGCAAAATTTCATTTCTGTTCAACTTTTTCTGCTATAAGTCTTATGGATACATTGAAACATTTTAGTGGGGCAAAATTTGGCGTGTGAATTAGGTCTGTGGTTGGTATAAATGTTAAATAAAAATATTTCCCTAGACCCACAAGCTTTCTGCTTCCTAGGGAGTAATATAAACCATGCTGTGAAGCTGTCCTTGGGTATTTGTAATGGAAAATAAACAACAAAATACTTCATTAACAGAATGTTTGTGTAGAAAAAATTAAATCCAGTTCATCAATCTCTTCGAGTTTATACACGTTGAAGTAAAGATCTTCCTGTAATGGTTTTTGTTTTCATACTTTCCTCCATTAATTTTAACAAACTTTAAATGAACACTACGATGTACCAGAAGCTCCAGGGTTTTTAACTCCAGTGAAATGCTGCTGAAACCACAGCTTTTGTTTCCTCCTCATTTGAAGAAAGGCTTCCACCTAAAGCATAAGGAAGAGTTTAAGGAGAAAATAATTTCAGTGAGCAGGATATGGGGTTTGGGGTTGAAATCTGCATTGTTATTATTGATACTTTTAAATGCAGGTGTCCTTTCCATAGCTCAGTTTACTGTAGAAGAGGAAGGACCTGAAGCAGAGACAACTTTGGGTGGATTTTCTTTCAGTGTCAGTGTTTGGGAGGTGTGGTCTGAGTGGTTTGAGGAGGAGGAGGGACAATCCCTCTCCAGGGGCTCCACTGCTCCAAGCATCCCCCAGGGAGGGAGCAGAGGGAACAGTGCACAAACACCCACTGCCTTCAGAGATTACATTTTAAATTGCTGGTCACCAGAAAAATCATGGGCCAAATTGTCTGCTGATGGAGCTCATCTCAACTCCAGCAGAGTTATAGCAGCAGAGATGTCAGCTGTAGCCAGAGTGTGCCCAGCTTTCCGTGTTCAAACAGCATGAGAACGGCTAAAAATGCATTAGGTTTTTATAAGCGTGTTTTGAATTCTCATTTATGTGTCTTGTCTATTTTAAATCTTTAGGATATGCTGGGATCATGGTGGTGGGGAGCTGTGAGTTTGGTTTTTTTACTTCCCCCAGCTGCATATACTGAAAAAAAAAAAAAAAAAAGCAGTGCATGCTTTGCTGACCAAAAAGAGAAAAAATAGTATTCCTTAATATACATTGTTAAGATCAGGGGGTTTATCTGAAAAATCAAAGCAAGCTGGGTCCATTGGGCAGTGGTATGAAGGAGGAGATGTCTGGGGTTGCAGTGTGCAGGGCAGTGGTGTGGAAGTACATTCCTGTTAATCCCAGTGCCATGGATACTCTCCCCAGTTTCCTCTCACTGGAACTCTGATTTACATGAAAGCATCCCGGAGATCTCTGTGATCACAGAACAGTTTGGGCTTGAAGGGACTTTAAGATCATCTAATTCCAACCCCATTGCCATAGATTATCTTATTGGCACCTCTTTTCACAGCCTCAGCAGGGAGATGAATTTTTAATGACCCAAATTATCACCCTCAAGAATTGCACTGGCCCAAATCACAGATGTGGCCCTGGCAACTTCAGTCCCTTCATTGTGTCATTGACTTGGTGTTAGCTGCTACATTAAATTCATCAATAAAGAATTCAAAAGATCTTCCTTCCACACTTTTTATTGTCATAGAGGATCTGCATTATTCACA
Source organism: Prinia subflava (assembly GCF_021018805.1). NCBI lineage: Eukaryota > Metazoa > Chordata > Aves > Passeriformes > Cisticolidae > Prinia > Prinia subflava. Next base: position 4,329,023 of record NC_086258.1, on the reverse strand, counting down.
CGTCTGGACGCTTAAGCATAACCTGAGTTTTATCATCACTTTCATTCCATTTTTTTTAAGGCAAACAATATATCAGGGAAGGCATCATCATAAAAATATTGACCCTGTTCATACCTGGCATAAAATGCTATTGATTTCAGTGCGGTTGTGGGATTTGGCTGACTCCTATAAACACTTCCCATGAAGTCCTATTGTACAAAGTACCTGCAAACCCTCCTTACTGCTGCCTTACAGAACCACGGTGAGCAGCAAAGCCATCAGGACACTTTCCTGTGCTAGGGAAGCTGCTGATTCCGACCTTTCCCCAGCTTTATGCAACTCTCCTGTTTCACCTCTTGCTGGTTTGACATGCTGGAGCCAGGGCAGAGTCGGATGCAGTGAACATGTGGACATGGGAGGGCTCCTTCAGCCCAGCTCCTGCTCCCACAGCTCTGCCTTGCTCACTCCCGACTCCTGGGGCAGATGAACGGCATGCCAAACGCTTCCTCACTTGCTTTCAGTTGCAGAAAGTGGCCTTTAAACGTGGTTTTATCCCCAGTAGATCAATAATGGCTAAGACTGGAGCAGCTCAGGCAGCCTCCAAGCTGGATCCAAGCATTCCTGGATCCCATTCAGCACCTGACAGGCCTGGCAGCAGTGCCCAGGTCTGAGTGTTGTGAGAGAAGGCACTGCCTGCCTTGACTTGTCCCACACAGTGGCTTTGCTGCCACTGTTAATATTTGAACAATGTGTTTGCCAATTACATTAATAGGAACAAGACCCCTGGAGCCCCAGGAAAAGGCTGAGTGAGTCCAAAGCAAAAGAAATGCTGCTGCTCTGGCTGCTCTGCACATATTCCTGCTGCAAGGCATGGATAGGCAGTTTTCTGTCAGATCCCCATCCCTACGGACAAGACCAGCAGGAATGATGCTCCTCTTTTCAAAGGACATTGTGTTTCCAGCTCTTTTTCACTTCAGAGCAGACCTGGCATTTGCTCTCCCTGGGAAAGCAGGGAGAGCTTGAGAGCACTGCAGCCCTCCCAGCTTCAGAGCAGCCACATCCACGTCCATGTGCACACCCTGACACTGGAAACTGGCACAGACCTTCTCACTGCTGTTCTTGTGCAACACAAAACACTGCACAGCTGCTTCCACGGCATTTAAAACCCATGTGGAGCCATCCAGAGCTCAGCCTCACCCTTACAGATGTGCCCATAAAGCTGTCATCATTAATTGCCACACACTGCCACCACACTGCCCAGGTCACACCTCCAGGAGGGGCAAGGCCACTTTCCCCTGAGCCCCATCACACATCTGGAGATGTTGTTAACATCCTTTTTAATCCCTGAGGCAGCACTCCTGGCTTCTTCAAAGCAGCAGAAAATCCTCCTGCTATACCAAAGTTCATGGTCTTCCTGCTCTTGTTTGAGGTCCAAAAATCCATCTCCAGCCATCTCCTAAATTATGCCTGAGCAGCTTCCATTTGTTTCCTCCTGAAGCTGCTCAAAAATTGTGAGTTTAAAAGTTCACCTCCAACCTGGCCATTACTGGCTTTGCTTCCACTTAGGAGAAACTGTGAGCAGCAGGAGCAGAGAGGGGCAGGAGAGAGTCCAGACAAGGAGTAAACAAATTAAATGCCAGCAGAGCTCTGAAAGGTATATTCAAGCCCAAACAAAAAACACATCTTGCCCTTTCAGTTTAGATAAGGAATAGGTGGTTACTGTTTTTGGGTTTTTTTTCTTTTTTTCTTTTTTTCTTTTTTTTTCCTCCCCTTTTAATGAGTCATCCTTAAGGAGCTCAGTAAGGTGATTGTGGAGATGGAGATGAAATTACACCAAAGTGACAAACTAAAATGAAGACAGTACCAAGATCTGGCAGGCTGTCCCTGTCCATGGCATGACTTCTCCCTCAAATGAATTCTTCTTGCCAGTGTTTCCCCTTGGCTGTCCTCCTCTCCCAGGATCTCCTCTCTCTATAAATCAATCTTGCATCTCTGTGCTTTGGTTCTACATCCTGTATCCTTCTTCTCTGCCTCAGGCCAATGCTTCTGGTTTTCACAACCATCTCTGTGCAGATTTTTATCCTTCGGAATCCTCTGTTCCAGTCCTTCTCTCAGTTCCTGAGATGCCCCACTCCTTCCATGCCCTATTCACATTTATCAGCAACACCATGGATTTGGCAGTTTTGCCTTTGCATTAAGGCCTTTCAGAGATTCCCTCTGACTGCTCATTTCATCCCATAATTTTATTTTCTGTCATTTTATAGTTTCTCCTGTGTTGTCATCTCACACAGGCTGCCCTGCACCTTCAGCTCACGCTCCCCCCTCCGTGAGCTGCCCCTCACAGCTCTGCCCCTTTTAGCCATTCAGACTCAGTCTTTTCTATATTCCAGAGTAACACCAGCTTGAAGACACTCCTGTGCTTCAGGCTCCACTGCTTTGCTGGCATTACATGCACCATCACGCCACGCTTTTCTCTCTGGAGCTCACTAAAGGCATCTCCTGGGTGACCTCAGGCTCAGCTCTGCTCTCCAGTGCTGTGCTTCGAAATCCCAGCACATGCATAAGGGAATTTCTTCCCTCACACCATCTCTCTCCCAGTGGCCCGCTCCTGAAGCATGAGATTAGGGGAAATGGGAGGTGTAAAACCAAACCTGGAAGGGAGATGTGAACAAATCCCAGCCCCAGTGAGGACACAACTGGGATTCCCTGGTGAGAACCAGGACCATCTGGACAGGGAGCACTTCACTGCAGGGCAGGAGACAGGCAGGAGTGCAGAGAAGCAGGGAAGCACACAGTTAGATACCTGGGCAGGTAAATACAGATATACAGATGTACTGATAGATACAGAGCTATAAAAAATATTTATGGATTATCTCCCTTTCTCCCACTGCACTGCATCAATTCTAGTTTTAGCTGGGCTCCAAGAACAGCAGCACATCTGCAGCCGGATCTGTAACCAGGTCTCAGCAGCCCAAGTGGCAGTGGGCTTGGGGATTTAAGTCTACTTGTGCCTCGGGAGACCTTGTTTCCAGCTTTGCTTCTTGTATGTCTTTAAACTCCTGAGTGCAAGGGGCTGCTGTACAGATGGGTTTCTACAGACCCCACTTTAAATGCCAATAAAAGACCCCTCTGAAAGTCTGCAGTGAGAGCAATTCAGATCAGTGCCAGACTGGGAGCAGCTTGTTAGAGAGCAGGGGAAATGGAAGGACATTAGGCTTTCCTGAGGGTTTAATTTGGAAATATTCTGAATAAACCATGATTTATGCTTCTTCATCAGGCCATTTCAGGGGTAAATAACTTGTCACAACTTCCTTACTTTGAGTTTACCCTTAGCCATTTGCAATCCAGGGAAGGAAGGGTTATATCCCCTCTCCCTCCTTATGAAAGATATTAAACAATGAAATGAGCTGGTTACCACATCCAGCTTTGCAGCCAAAGGGAACTTTGCATTCTCTTGCTGCTAGGAGCAGCTGGGCAGTGCTATGAATGAGTGGGCTCATAACTGCATCCTTCAGAGCCTTGCAGATGTCTGAGAACCTTCTCAAGAGCCCACTGGAACATTTAAAAGCAAAGCTGCAGCGTTTTCTTTTGGAGCTGCTGTTCTGTCTGCAGTCATTTGTGGAAGGAGAAGCCCTCTCTGGCTGTACTCCCTCAGGCTGGAGCCCTCAGGGAGCCCCCATAAACACCACTCACAGGACACAGAATAATGAGCCAGGCAGCATTTCAAGAATGGGGCAGGAGGGCCCTGCACAGCCAGGGCACAGCCCACCCTGTCCCACTGTCCCAAGGGATGGTCACTCCACACCTGCCCCTCGGGGAGCTCTCTGGGCTGGACACCAGCAGGAATTTCTCCTCCCACAAAGCATCCCGTTACTGAGCAGAGGCAGTCTGGGGATATTTTTCATTGCAGGAGCAGCTGAAGGAGTCTCCCTGCCCGGTGCTGCTCTTCAGTTTGGTGCTCTCTCAAGGGGCTGTCACTTTGGCGCCTCAGCTTTTCCCCCACTGCCCACCACAGATCCCTCTGCCCACCTCCTCTCAGCACTGACTCTGCCAGCTCTCGGTGCCAGAGACTTCTGAAAAACCAGACTGGGCGTCTCACCAGACATCTGAGAAGCCTGCCATTAAAAACACCCACTAATTAAATTTCCCTCTGGATTTATTATCTACTACTGCATGACAGGCATCTTCAAGAGCCTTTCCCTGACCTCCTCCCAGCCACCAACCAAAACAGATGTCTTTGTTACAAGGACTGGAATTGGGGTTTCCCTTTGCACAGGGACAGAAGAGGAGGGGGAGGAGGGAGGAGGAAAAAAAAGTTTAAATCAAAAGAAATATAAATCCTAAAGTCTTGCACACCACTAACCATAGCAACAACGTCTCAACTCTGCAATCTCCATCCTCCCTGTGCCTCTTCCTAGGGAACAGATCCCTTAAAATGCAGCTCAGAGACCATGGATGTGCCTCTTCAATTTTGTGGCTGCTTCTAACTTTGGAGGGAATTCCATGATATCCCTTGTTATTCTGAAAAATCCCAGCACCTGGAGTCATGCTACTTTGTATGAATCAAATCAAGCTTTGCCACTCTGTCTTTTAAATACATTAATATTTTATTGCTTCTAAAGATGATTCTCACAGGCCTGCAAATTTCAGAGATAAGTAAGGCAATTTAAACAGAGAGCAGAAATGTATAGAAACCCTCCTTATTTACTATTCTTTTTGCATAAAATATCATTTTCCTCATAATGAACTCTTAATTTTTTGTGAATTTGCCTTTTTTGGGGGGGCTGGAAGTGCTACGACTAGTTGTGACAAGTTCAACTTACTCACCACAGTAAATACTAGCTATAGTAATATCTTGGTTTGGCAAGACAGGTATCTGTCAGAGAAAGTTGGAGCTCTCCTTGGAAAGGAGAGTGTAAAACACCTCCCTCCAAATTATTATAATTTTGAAATTAGGGGCCTTCAAGCTAAAATATGGAAATAGGAATAACAGTTCTTTACAAGGAACATTAAAAATAAAAATGCAGTAGTAAAAAAACCCAAAACAAACAAGCAAACAAACAAAAGTCCTAGAAAGTCCTGACAGAGTCAGAGATATGACCTGACACCCTGTTGTCAGGGTGTTGGAAGAAGTCCAAATAAATCCTCCTGCAGTGACAGATGTGGTTCTGTGGAGCAGAGATGATTCTGTAGAAAAAAGTTCCAGTGAGGGTGAGATGAGTCCAGTCTTCCTCTGAGAATCCAGTGGAAAAACAGGATACCTGGTGTTCCTACATCTCAGTTTTTATCTGGGTAGGGAATGTTTGGCTCCTCCCCCTGGGTGTTCCATCTCCCAATGGATGATGGAATGTGTCAGTCACTGTGAGCCTCAATGGCCCATGAACAGAAGATATCCCCGAGGGTGGGCAGTGGTGACAGAGATCACAAACACTGCCCCACCTGGTTTAACAGCTGGGCTGTGATCAGAAGGCATCCGCCCTCCTCCCCTGGAGTTACAAGAGATAAAAGAAAAAAAAAAATCTCCCCAACTGGTTTCAACAGATGAAATAGAATACACATTTTTTTTTTTTGGTTACATAACCCAAGACAAGTAATAAAGATTAATTCGTAAGATGGGATCACAGCCCACAAAAGGGGCTCATCCAAGACACCACCCAGAGCTCCTGGATCTCTGGGAATGAACCTGAGGCCAGGGGAGCCTCCAGCAGGGAACCCCCTCAATCTGCAGACAGGGCGGTTGGGATTGAGGCTGGCAATTCCAGCAGTCCTGGAGAGAGCAGCGGAGATTCCGTGACATCCAGCCACATTTCACTCTCTGCTAATGATTAATTATCCCCTTAAAAGTAGGTTTCACCTGCTGGCTTTGTGTCCCCAGGAAGCTGCTGTGTGAGGCCTGTTCCTGTGCATGTTGTCACGCTCTAATCCTAAACAAACCTTCAGGTCAATGGCAACATCCATCAAATGACCACACAACGTGAAAATCCATTGCAGGGTGTATTTTTCTTTGAATAAATTAACCAGGTAGCACGCTGGTAACCTTGGGATAAATTATTAGGTGGTTTTATTTTTAATTTGGAGGGGAAAAAAAATGACACTGTTTTATCATATTTATAATAAAAGTCATTGACATAATAAAACACTGCCATCACATCAGTATTCATTTCTGCAAATAGAGCTCTGACGTTTTATAATATTAACATGTGCTATAAATGTCACTGATATATTAAGATTTTCAGTCTATCTAACCAAAAATATAGAGAGATGAGTGAGGAAGAGATGACTAATTCTAAAAGATTAAAGAGAACATTTTCCCATGCAATTAAATAATCTGCTGGTGATTGTGAGCTGAGGGTAACACACAAAAGTCCGATTCTGTGACTGTCATTTTTACCAGCAGCACAGAATGGCCTGGAGCCCTGAGAAACTGAGATATTGGGAAAACTTGGGCATGTTGGGAAGGATGTGAGCTGGTGGGCTGGGCAGGCTGTGAATGGCATCAGAGCATGGCTGCAGCTGCTGGGGCACTTTGGAGAGCTCAGGACACTGAAAAGGGTCTTTGGGCATCTCCCTGCGCTGGCATAGACTGGATGAGGGCTGGAGATCTTCCTCTCATCCCCTGGTATGTCAGCCAGGAAAAAATCCCTGGGCTTTGTCCTTCACAGGAACAGCTGCAGGGAGGTGAGTCCTGAACAGCATGTTTGCAGTTCCTGGGAATGCCAGGGAATGCCAGGAAGTGCCAGGGAGTGCCAGGGAATGCCAGGGAGTGCCAGGAAGTGTCAGGGAGTGCCAGGGAATGCCAGGGAATGCCAGGAAGTGCCAGGGAGTGCCAGGGAATGCCAGGGAGTGCTAGAGAGTGCCAGGGAGTGCCAGGGAATGCCAGAGAATGCCAGGGAGTGCCAGGGAGTGCCAGGGAGTGCCAGGGAGTGCCAAGGAGTGCCAGAGAATGCCAGAAAATACCAGGGAATGCCAGAGAGTGCCAGGGGATACCAGAGAATGCCAGGGCATACCAGGGAATGCCAGGGAGTGCCTGGGAATATCAGGGATTTCCTGGGAGTGCCAGAATATGCCAGAGAATGCCAGGGAACACCAGGGAATGCCAGAGAGTGCCTAGGAATGTCAGAGAATTCCAGGGAATGTCAGAGAATTCCAGGGAATGCCAGGGAATGCCAGCCTGTGGCATGAGCTGCTCCTCTGGCAGCCCAGCGGAGCAGGGCTGGGAGGTGACAGGGACAGGCAGGGCCAGGACACGGCGCCCACTGCACCAAAACCCCAGGGATGGGCTGGGGACAGGGACACCCCAGAAACAGGGGCCCCAGTCGGTGACTGAGGCACAAACAGTGGGCAGGGAGCAGGGCAGCCCCCTGGCACCACGGCTGATTTTTCCTAAGAAAAATCTCCCTGAAGTTCCCGAGTCCCATCAAGCTTTCGTGGAATTCACAGGTTCTCCCAGGCCTTGGGCTTATGAAAGATGCTCTGTGCTAATAACTAAGTAAGTTTATGTTTCAAACCCAGCACATTCTTGGAGGAAATCCAGAATAAATTAACATCTAATAATAATAATAATTTAATCAATAATTATGGACTCGTTTATTCTTCGAGTTTGAAGGTACTACACAATCCAGTCTGAGAATTTCATCCCATGTTTTTTGCATTACATCTGGAATTTTTGTCTCTACTATTTTTATCAGAGGGAGCTGTTTGTGTTTTTAAGAAGGTCAGTACAGAATTTTTACACCAGCACCGTTTGTGGCTCAGTTATGGGAACTTTTCCTCTTTTAACCAACAGTTAAAGCAGTGCAGCACCTGAAATACATGCCCTGACAGCTGACACATCATTATTAATTATTTTTCCTCCTCCGTGGAAATTATATCTATTTCTACAATACGTAGTTTCCCTAAAAAGCTTACTGCAAAAGAGTGGGAGAAAAGAAGCAAACTGTACATCATTTTTATGCGTCTATATCTGTGGATATATCTGCATATCCAAATCTATCTGCCTATCAATCTTTCTTAACCTCCTCTTTTCCACTCAGATGCTGACATCTTCAAAATGTTTTTACCAGCTCCCCAAACGAATATCACAGACATTGCCAAATTTCAGTTCACAGGAGAGAAAACGTGTGTACTTTATTTTATTCATTTATATTCAGGGAAACAGTGCTGGTGTAATTACGCCTGCATAGCTAGAGGGATAGGGAAGGCCTAAATAAATGTATTCCTAGACAATTGGAGTAACGAGTTTTAATTAGTTTTGCAGCTTCTTCTGGTTCTGTTTTGCAAGTGTTGCAGCTCCTGGTCTGTTAAAGAAGTTAACTTTAACTGCAAAAATTTAATTTTTTATATATTTTTAATTTTATAATTATATATATAATATATAATATAATAAATAAATGAAGAAATATATAAATATTTAAAATATTTATATATTTATATTATTTATATATGTTTATAAATAAAAATAAAAAATAAATGAAATCTAATATAAAAATATAATTGTATATATTTCAATATAAATATTATATATATTAAATAATAAAATTTTAAATAAAATTAAAAACAGCTTAAAGTCTGTTAAAGAAGTTTAACAACTGGGAGCAGGCGATGGGAGCTAAACCCAATAATCAAGTTACACTCACACCTTGCTGACCTTCAGTGACATCCTTAGTTACTGGAGACCAGAGCATTTGTTTAAGGGTAATTTGATCATGCAAGTCCTCCTGGGGTTCCTGCTGCTACAGGACTTGAGAGGGGTCTGGCAGGGGTTATTTGTGTCACTTGTCAGGGTTTCCTCTCCCGGGAGTCCCAATTACAGCCGTGGCAGGGAGGTATAAATTTAAATCTCCAGGCTCCACGTTCTCTGCAGATGAACTCATTGGTACCCACAAGAACTGTTCCCATTATAAAACATCACGTAAAATGACAGAGACCTTGGATGGCTCAGAGCAGGAAAAACAATAAACATCCTACAGAGAGGAAATGAATTTCTTCTCCCCCTCCTGCCTTCCTTTTTTGCTCCAAAATACAATAACAAGGAGTGTTTGGATTGCAGGGGCTGCTGGGGCCACGGGCAAGAGGAGGAGGGAAGGAGAAGCAAAGGCAGCAGAAATGGAGATTTTGTACTTACTAAAGCAAGATATTTTTCAACCTGCACACAGCTCGAAAGTTCACCACTGAATTATTAAGTGTGGCAGGCTTAGAATCTGCTTCAGCAAATAAAAGCTATATTTCTTTGGGAAAGCAGGGGAGCCCAAAACTCGGGACTGTGGGACAGCAGAGCAACTCCAGTGCATGGAGCAGAGCCAGACCTTGGCATCGTCCCCAGGAGGAGGTTGGTGGCCCAGAGTACCTCACTTTGTCACTGTCCTTCCCCCACTGGGGGCTGCCCCAGCCTGTGGGAAGAAGGGATCATCTTGGAGCTGGCAGCAGGAGAAGCAGACAGAACAGATCAGAGGAACTGGACTCATGTGAAGACTCCTCCTTTAAAGGAAAGATGAGGAGTAATGGACTGATGGGGTAGAAAAACAAGGTGATGTAGCTAATCTTGCACTTACCTAGGTGTTGCAGAAAAAACCCATTTTGCAAAGAGTTAGAAAATGCACAAACATGCACATTCCTGTCCAAAGGGTGTGAGGGGCAGAAATGCCACCTCCATACCCTTATCCACACACTGCACCTGGTTAAACCAGCCACAGCATAACAGCAGACCCTGCTGATCCCTACAAACACCCTCTGATTATTCTTTGACTGCAGATGCAATTCCTCCCATGGCTGAGCTGGCAGCAAAGCATCTCCAGGTTTCAGTGTGGTTACACCACTGGAACGAGGAGGAAACTCTGAGCTGCAGGCTCAGGCCAGCATCGCTGAGAAGATGTTTGATTCACACTGTGAAGATTCCTCCTTCTCCTGAAGTGCTGAAGACTTAATTACGTTTTTAGATGATGGCTTAGATGCAGGAGCACGAGCTGCATTGTACAAACAAGGGAGCTGACTCAAGCAGACACCCCAGACAGCCCAGCCCAGCCCCCTGGCAGCGATGATTGCTTCCCCTGCGAGATTAAAAAGTGAAGCAACATGAAGGGTTAGAGTGTTTCACAATGAATTCTGAATTATCAAACATGATTAGTGGGTTATGAATATGGATGTGATTCCTAAAACCAAAAAGAAATTTGTGTGGTTCATCCTTCTTTAAAAGATTAATTTGAACTCAAGAAGCTGTAACAGCCAGACAAGCAGATTGTGTGAAAGTCAGGAAATACAGGCAAGGAGTGAGGGAGGAGAAGATTTGGAAAAATCAGGTGAGTTTTAGCAGACGAACAGAGTCCAGGGATTTATTGGAGTCTGGTACAATTAAATACAGTTTTAGAAGAGAACAGAGTTGTCTAAAATCTGTTTTGACATTCACTATCAACCCTTGTGCTTTCATTTACTCCCAGATACCAACAGCTCAGATTTGAGGGATTGAATTCTATCTCAGCCATGCTATTTGTCTTTTCTCCTTTTTCCCCCAGACACAGCCCTCAAGGTGTGGAATCAGTTCCCATCTGCAGGAACCATGGTGGAGGTTTTTTATCACGGACTTCCCAGAGGCCAGCAACCTTCCTCCAGCTCTTGAACTGGCCCTGGAGCAGAGTTACAGCAGAGAGAGGCATCAAGGAGCAATTAGGGGCCCAGAGGAGGCCCAGAATGGTTCTAGCAGAGCTGCCTGGAGATGAAAAGATGCTGTTTTCCAAGAGTGGAGAGTAAAGTTTCTCACTAGAGGCTGATGATAACAACAAAAGCATTTGGGAGCTGGCTGCAAACCCACCAGGTCCTGCACACTGGAGAGCTGACCGTGGCCAAAATTCCAGGTTTTCTGCCCAAAGGGAGAACGAGTCTTGTCCTCAGGGCAGCACAATCACCACCAGTGCCCACGTTTCTGTGCTGTGGACAGGAATGAGGAGCTGCTCCTCTGTGAGGACCTCATCCCTCTGAGCAATATCCCATTTTCCAGGGTGGGCTCTGGCAAAGCAGACAAGGTCTCTGCTCATCTCCATGGTATCCGAGTGTCTCATTTATTATAGAAACAAACAACTCATTCCACAGACAAGTTAAGGTTGCTAAGTGACAACAATGTATTTACTTATCACATCATTTGCAAAGCCCTTACACTTAAAAACAGGGAAATGAATGATTAAGGGCTCCTGAAACCCGATGCTACCCACATAATAAATATATGTTTTTAAGCAGAGTACAAAGAAGTGTACTTTTTATTTTGACAAAACAACCTCATGCTTAACCTGTGGATTGTTTGGAGGGTTTTTTTCTTCTTTTATGTGGCATTTTTATTTAATTGAATATGATCTACAAACATTTTCTTTTAAAGAATATTCTTTGGTAGAAAATGCCATTAGTTAGCTGAAGTATTTTTAAGTACCATTACTGTTAAGTGATACTGAATTTGCAGTAAGTGAAGATGTGCCCATTTTTATATTAAAAAAAAAAAAAAAAAGGATTTCCATAACATTGTTTGTCTTCAAATCAACATTCATTTGGTAGGAGGTGCATTTCACATTTTTAAAAAAGGGTTTGTTTTCTGTTTAAATTCAAGAAGTGATGATAGAAAATTATCTCTCTTGGGTCAGAATTAAGATTGTGGAGAAATCTTATGACATTTTTCACTGTTTGACAAAACAATTTAGGTGAAACACAAGTGCATCTAAAGTCAAGAAGAACTTTGAAGATGCCTTTGGATGGGTCAGGATTTCACCTTTTATATGCTTTATGTAGGGAATAAAAGATGTATGATGCTGTTAATTATTTATCCCTGGCTTTTAAGCACTTGTGTTTTGTACCTAACCTGATGGGGCTGAGGGAGCAATGCTGGTACTTCATTTTAACTTGTTGGAGTCAAAAAATCTGCTTTTTGTTTCAGGATTCCCAAGATCACTCAGGTGTTCATTTCTGCCTTTCTGATTTTTATTTTTGGGTGGAGAAATTGAAACCCAGGGTCTGCCTTCATTTATAGCTTAGAAAGGTGTGAACCTACAGCACTGCAGGAACCTCCCATGTGCTGGGAGCTTGGGCCTGGATGGGTTAAACTCAAGTTTTGTCCAACACTTGTTGAGCTGATAATCACAAGAACCCAAAATCTTCTCCTTGCACTGCCTCTGAAATTGCTGAGGATGAGATTTCCATCAGGGCCATAGGTAAGTCTGGATTCTTGGGCAGTGGCATTTTTCATGCCTCTCTCTGAGCCATGCTATGGTTGAGATTTCCAAGCAGTCAGGATGTAAAGAAGAGGGCAGATTTTCAAAATCACTCCTCTTCCCTCATCCCTGCAATTACAGCACTGGCAAGGAGAGTGGTGAAAGGATTCAGTGCTCATTGAGCTGTGCTCTCTTGAAAAATGTGACCACTTGCTTGGAGGTCTAAATGGGAGCTGGGTAATGTCACTTTGGTTGCTGGAAGAATTAGTCAATGACAAAAGGGCAATCACAGCAGCTCTTCTCCATTAGCTTCATCTTTCCTCCAACAATATCAATTATGGAAGCTCTAGCCCAAGGTTTCAAATAACAGCTATTTCTCTGCAATGTTATTATTTTTTGCACATAAAAATGTCTTTTGCATGAACCACTGTCAAGGTCTAATCTGATCTATTTATTTGTATTTACAAGGCACTTATCTTCTGGAGCACCTAAGAGCTTCACATGAATTAATAGACAACACTCATCCCAATACCACTGAAAAATCTCCTGGACTAAAATCTGCCCTCTTGGATCCCAGGGAAAATGAAAAGCACTATTAAGAGCACGGCCACAAAGGGATCAAGACAAACACCATGTGCCAAAAGCTGCTGTCAAAATTCTTGTAGGTACCAGTGGATTTGACACCAGCAGGGGTTTGTTCCGAGCCCAGCCCTGCTGCTGGCATCACCTCTGTCAAGGTAGGACCTGGACTCCTCTTGGTGTCACCTTCTCAGCACAGGTGGTGTCCCCCCAGGCCAAGAGTTTCTTGACAGAGATCCTGGGTTCCCTCCAGATGTGGGGTTTCTATAGCAGGGAGAGGAATTCTGATTTCAAATCTGCTCCACAGCTCCGAGGTGCCCACGGTGCAAACGCGGGATGGGTGCGGGGTCACCAAGAGACACCTGCCCCTGTCAGAGAGAAAACCTGGAAATTCTCCCCAAGGAAACCATGAACTTTTCACTGCATCTGGGACTGGGGGATTGAAAAGGGAGACCAGGAAAAGCCTTGTCCCTGTGCTTAGAGAGCAGTTCTGGAGCAGGCTCTCCAGGACTCTGCACGACTGAAGGCTCGCCCTGGGTTTGCTCAGCCCTGCTGTGATTCAAGAGGCTCAGTCTCCAAACAAACAAGGATTTAACTGAATCATAACTAAAGCCAGCACCCGCATATTCCCCTTCCTCCTTCCAAAGGATTTGTCTAGTTTGTATTTTTAGGATTAGATTTGCCTCTGATGAGTAGTTATGGCACAGAACGGAGAGAGACGTGTCTTTTTGTTCAACAGCGCCTTATCCTTTTCACTCTCTACCACAGGCAGAATTTTCCAGCCAGCAAGGGGCCCAGTGCCCCTTTCTCCTGAATTCTGCCTCTGGACTGTGTGATATGGTCAGAAAAGAGTGAAAGAAAAATGGGAAGAAAATACCAGCCTTTAACACAGCAGTATATAGATATATTTTAAACACCAAACCAGAATAAATTTCCAGTTCTCCCATTCCTTCATCCTTAATTTCCCTAAATGAGACACTTTCTGTGATGAATTCTCCCCAGGCAGAATAAAACCAGGTTTTCTTCTGATTTTGGCTGCCTGGGTCAGGCCCAAACTGCCTGACAAGGCCCATACATCTCAGGGCAGGCAGAAGTAATGGGGGAACTGGGAAGAGGGAGAGCTGGACAGCACAACAGGAAAATTAAATTCTGCATATAGAAAGGAGAAAATGGATGGATTTTGGTGAGGGAGAGATAAGGACATTTCAACTGCCAAATTCCTCATGAGAAGTGGTGCTGTGTGGGGGAGAGGAATGGCTTAACAAGAGGTGGAAGAAAAAGATGTTATAATAAAGCCCAGGCTGAGCTCTCTGTGCTGTAAACGCAGGTACCCAACCCCAGCTGAACGTGGAGCAGTTCTCAGCTGTGGGAGAAGGCCCTGTTCACAGCAGCTGTCACTGCCATCTCCTCATTGGAAACAATTTGGATTCTGTCTCAAAGCACAAAGCCCTGAATTAGGCAGTGCAGCCTCCATCAGGAAGTGTCTGCTGCCAGCTCCAACAGAGCTCAGCCCCCAGCACTCCCTCCAGCCAGCAGCTGGGCAGAGGTGCCCCTTGCACCCCCAGCATCCTGGGCAGCTGAGGGTGCAGAGGGAGCCCAGGGTGAGCTGGAAGGGGGAAACAGCCCTGGGATGCCGGGGAGAGCTGTGGTAGCAGGGTGGCCAGGGTTTAGAGGAGGATGGAGAAACAGCCCCATGCCAGAGCACTGTCTGACAGTGGCTGTTCCAACATCACATGCCAAGAAGGGCCCTGGGAAAGGCTGCTGCAATTAGTGCTTTTTGCTGATTATGTTCATGACTCCTTTGTGGTGCTCATATGTGTGTGTAAAATTAAGTTGGGGTCCATTTATTTAAATCTGGTTTTGCGTGATGAGGAGGAATGGAAGAAGGAGTGGCTGTAGTAAAGAAAAAAAGAGCAGTTGAGCCTTTTGAAGTATTTTTGGTGGGGTGGGTAACCAGGAACAAATGACAATTGAAGATATTTGTAGCAGGAAGGGGTGAGTGCCCACTGAGCTTTGGTGGACGAGAGGCAGTGAAATATTTGTGTTGCAGGAAGGGAGTGCTGGGAGAGCTGGGGCAGCAGATCACCCTGGGATCATGGATTTGCTTCTTCACTCTCGGGGTTGATTTTCCCCGGGATTTGTGAGTTTTGAGTTTTTCTTCCTGAAAGCCCCGTGCTAGAACCATAAAAGAACGACAGAGTCTGCAAGCTCGGGTTTCCAGGGTTGTTTATTCTTCCTGATCTCTCTGTTCTCTCTCTGCCCTGCGAGGTGTCCTTCTGCAGAGGTGAGCAAGGGCTGACTCCTCCTGGTCAGGAGGTCTCAGACCCTTTTCCACCAATTCTCTGACCCAACCAACTTCTACAATGCATTTTTATTTACAATTCTATATCAATTAATTCATACCTATTCTAAACACGTCAGTGCTACCTAAACCAGTCTTGTGTGCCCTGTCACAGCAGAAGATGGAGTCTGGAGAGGAAGAGGAAGAAGAGCAGGACAATGCCCTGATTCCTCCATTTTGGCTTCCCAACCTCCGTTCTAAAAATCCCAAATTCTACATTTTCACCCTGTGACAAACTAAACTACTATTTATCTCACACTCTTGTGGCTTGTGATTCTTCATGCATTGTTGCTAGTTTTTCCCATAGGCAGAGATCACAGACAGTGTCATTTTGGGCTCTGTGCTAGGGTCCCAGACCCCCCTGCCAGGGTCCCAGACCCCTCAGGGCAGCCAGAGGAATCTCCAAACTCCAGCACTTCACATCTGGCCAGCTAGGCTCCCCTGCTCCCAAATCAGGTAGAGCCAGCCGGAAAACTAAAGGTGGCATGGGAGTCCACCAGGCAAATGTGAGTTTGCAAAGCCTTCTGTGGCCAGTGCAGCAGAAGCAAATCCTTCCAGGCTGTGGTTTGTGAACAAGCAGGGGATGAGTGATGCTTTGGAAACCACAGGCTCCTGCACAGACATCACCCTGTAGGGAAGAGGCTGAGAAGAAATCAAGTGATTACTACAAAATGTGCTGTACACAGTGCTCTGCAGTACCTCCCCCTCTGCATGCTCCAGGCTCCCTTCCTTCCACCCATCCACCAAAGTACTGAAGTCCTAGAAATGTGGATTGCAGACAGCATATGAAGTAATTTGTACGGCTGAAAAGAAGTACAGAGTTAACAGATGCTTTTAAAGTGCATTCATCTAACCTGGGTGCCTTGGAGCCATTTTTGCTCCAGAATTGCACTCAGAGGTTTTTCGTCCTGGAACCTGGGAGACTAAAGACACCGTGGAGCAGTCTGGTATCTCTTGCTAACAAATTAGACCAAATTGTCTGGGTGCTCTATGCCTGGGGCAGACGCTGCAGTGAAGATGTAAAACACTTGGGAAAACCTGATCCCCGTCTCTGTGGTATCTGCATGATGCTGGGCTGTGAGATGGAGGAAAAGGGGATTTTGCTGGCATTTCTTTGGCTTAAGAGACTTTAATAACCAGTGAGTTATTCCAGCCTTCCTGTGGAAGTTTCACCCGTTTTGCTTCCTACCCTGGGTCTTAATTAGCTGAGCAGGCTGCCTGCCTGTCTTGTGTGAAGTTCAGCACTCAACAAACACAAAAGTGATTTTTTTCCCAAGCCTCTTGAGGACACCAGCTTACTCCTCTCAGCTTCAGACAAGAGGAAGGAGAGCCTTTGCTTTCCTCACAGGTGTTATCCCAGCCCTTTATACCTCTGATGAGACCAAGGCTGCTCTGTCCTTAGCGGACCTAAGAGATCGTCCCTGTCTTAAAATGGTTACTGGGCATGGAACAGGTGAGATGGGAGAAGGAAAGGCAGGATCAGCAGAGACTGCCACCACAAGGGGGGATGGAAATCTGTCTCCTGAGGCACAGGCTGCTTTTTAAACTCTCAGGGACTGCTGTCTCTTAGGCTGTCAAGATCTACTCACAGCAAAACTGCAGGATTCCCCTGCCCAGGGGTGGTGCTGATTGTCAGAGGGTGGGAGAAGGGAAAAGAGTCTGGAAATCAATTTACTGTATCTTGTGGATACTTTCAGGCAAAACTCACATTTTTTTCCACTGAGATGTAGTAATTTTAAAAAACTTTCTCAACAGCTCCCCAAGTAACTATCGAACCAAGTGCAAAATTTGGGTTCACAGAGGAGGGGAGAAAATTTGTGACAACCCCAAGTGCAAAATGGCAACAGGGCACCTTTGGGGGAAAGCTGTTGTAGTTGGAGTTTTAGAGGAGAGAAACAGGAACACTGGGGATATTTGGGGCTAATTTATGGGTGCAAGGGGAAGCAATTTACAGCTCAGTACCTGAACCCTCCCCTGATCCATCCAATGGCAAACTGGCAGCTTGAAGTTGTGTATTTATGCTGTGAGAATCCATCTTCTCCTCACTACAGCAGAATTCAGGCCAATGTACATGGAGTACCCATATTTCCTTTTATTTCCTTTTCTTTTCTTCCTCTGAATCCTAATCCAATCTCCAGTTCATGGAGTTCAGGGTACTGCTTTCCATTCCAGGCCTTTGCTCTATAGATCACACTAATCCTATCCATAAATTAGTTCATTTAATGAACATCAAGCACAAAACAAACAGCATGATGGTGTCTTTACCTGGCCATAATCCTGAATCAATACCGTTTCATTCTTCTGTCTAAATCAGCCCTGATGATCTGCACCACATTTAAAGTGCTAATGGCCCATGGTTAAGTGTTTTTAAGATGGGATCCTGATGGGGGATTGGGGCATTTTCTGCCTGTATATGTGAGATTACCAGCATTCCAAAAGCTCTCCCACACTACACACCATGTGTGGCCTGGAAGTCCACAGCACTTGGAAACTGAGCTTTTCTGTCCTTGCTAATAAAAGCTGAAGAGGGAAACATGCTTAGGAAAAGCCTGAAACAAATCTTTGTAACTATAGCTGGGTATAATGTTAGAGGTCAATTTTTTGTTTGCTGTAAAAGTAATTTCAGGGTGCAGGAAGATTTTCACAGATTTGTTTTGACTCCCTCAAAAAGCTAATCTGGAAACAAGAGCAAATAAGATAGATAATATCCCGTTTTGGCATTTTAGAAATGAAGAGTCTCTTCAAAAGAAAACAGGATTTTTCTGTTATCCAAATTGTATTTGTCCTGAGCTTAAGGATTCACAAGGATGAAAAGAACTTTATGCTTAATGGAAAACAAAGAGAAATTCTGCTTCCCTTCTGTTTTCAGAAGGAGTGACTAGGGAGGCAGGGAAATGAATAATCTCTATTGGTTGGGGTGAATACTCAGCATTTGTTTTACCCCCTTGTTTTGCCCAGGAAAGCACAAGAGCAGCTTTGCAGTGACACTGCTCCTAAAGGACACCCCATTGCAAGGAATCAGGGAGTTTTGAGGCACAAGGCTCTGCTCTTTTCTCCTCTATCCCTTCACAAACACACTGAAAACAAGCTGTATAAATCAGCCAGACACCAAGGACAGGATTTTTTGCAGACACACTCGTGCCTCATGCCTCATTCCTGGGGACAAGGCCTCGGTGCTTGCGATTCCATCTGGGTGTGACTCGTCCCCAGCAGGGACATGGCAGGGAAATCACTTTCCATTTGGGAAGACACTCAGTTAACCACACTCGACAGGAGTGTGAGGACAGAGCTGGCGGCCCTGAGCCACTTGTTAGTCAAAGAAGGTTCCAGAATGCCACAGTTTTGCTATGAGCATCAGCAGAGGCAACAGAGGACTGGCAAGTCCTGGAGGCAGAGCACAGCCCCGAAAGTCATTCCCAGGACTCTGTAGTTCCCCCCTCAGACACTTTCTGTAGAGGGAAATGACAAAGTAGGAAGATATATTTTTGTGTAGGCAAAATATTTCCCTCCTCCCCTGCTGTTTGGTCCTGTTTTCTAGGAAAATTAAATATAGCATGAGGAGTTCAATTTTAACAAGGTCTGGCAATCAGTTATGCAAAATTTTAGACAAAATTGTAGTCACTTGCATTGTTGATAATTGTCTTTGCTAACAATCAAACTATAAAGACAGCTACTATGGTTCCCCTCATAACAACAACAACAACAACAACAACAACAATAATAATAATAATAATAATAATAGCAACAGAAAGTAAACTGATATCAGTGTTTTTCACCACAACTTGCTACCAACACTTCCCTGTTAGTTTTAAGAAGGGTCAGAGCAGGAAAAAGTGATGTGAGACTGACACATGGGCAGTGTCCTGTGCTCAGGAGATAGGAACAAGATTTTATTATTCTTAGAGTCTCTCAGACCAATGTACCCATCCCAAGATTCCTGCAAAGCATCCAACACCCTCAGGACAACTTGATGCAACATTCCCCAGCTGCATGCAGTTATGGATGGGCTCCAGCTGCCAGAAGAAAAGCCCAGGCCAGGGAATAAACTGGTAAAAAGATGAAAAAAAAAAACAACCCCAAAAAAACCCCAACCCCCCCCCCCAAAACAACAACAACAACAACCAAAAAAACCCAAAAAAAACCAAAAACAAAAGAAAACAAAACAAAACAAAACAAAAAACCCAAAAAACCCCCAAACAAACAAACAAAAAAACCAAACAAACAACAACAACAACAACAAAACCCCCAAACAAACAAACAAACAAAAACCCAACCAAAAAAAATCCCACCAACAAACAAGAAGAAGCTGACACGCAAATCTGTGCTGAGCCAATGGTTATTTGGACTCCTTGTGGCTGCCAACCCACTAGGAAAAGGTGATATTGTAGGGAATTGCAGTAGACACCTCAGGCAGAGTTTTCCTAAGCCAAAATAAATGCACAGCAGGGAGGGAAGCCAAGGCTGAGCCATGATGGGTTGTAGCAAACTCTGCTGGCAGCAGTCCTGCACAATGGAGGTACAGGGCAATGCATGGGAGCAAAAGCGCCTTGGTTTGATGTGCCAAGAGACAGGTGAAAGGAAAACCTCAGCCTGGCAGCCTCATTTCAGAGTCCTCAGCTGGAGTTCCTCACTTCTCTGACCAAGGAAGATCACAGTGATTCTGGTTTCTCATCCTTTCATCCAGGCTCAGGGGCATCATTGACTCTGCTCTCCCTAGCAATGGGTCTCTTGGGTATTTGGAGATGGTTTTTGGATACCCCCTCTTGAAAAAGTTCTCAAGTTGGAGGCAGAGATGTGGGAAGGAACATAAAGGGCTCTGACTCTATTCAGCTGTTACCCACCCTGATTAATTTTCCAGCTAATGACTCTCCAGACATGTTGATGTATGGAGCTCTGTCGGTGACAAAAAAATTGAACTTTTACTAATTAAGTAGAACATCTTCATAGGGTGAAAGGTTTTGCTAACGAAAGTAACTCACAAAGAATTATGTTGTCTGGAGACTGCTGCTGAGATCCGCCAGGGAAGGGAGGGAGAGCAGCATAAACTATTCACTGCAGCTACCAGGCCAAGATTTCAGTCCCAGGCTGCAGAGACCACTCAGTGCCACATTTCCTGGGCTCCTGTCTCAGGATGAGACATCCCTGAGGGAATGGTGGATGCTGTTCCGTGGAGCAGCCTGGGCCCAGCCCTGTGTGCTGTTTGTGGCAGTCTGTGTGTGAGGACACACAGAGCTCCACAGCGGTTCAAGGATGGGATTTTTCTGTGTTCCCTTCCTAGTGATGCCTTAGGTTTTGGGTTTTTCTGTTTTGCTTTGGTGGGTAGCTTTCACTTTGATGTTAAATGGTGCTGGGATCTTCTCACAGCCTGATGGGGGCAGGGCAGTTTTGTCCCAGCAGGGGACTCAAGGACACTCTCTTCAAACTCCAGGCCCGGAGCATAAACAATGTGGAAAAAAGAGGCAAGCAAGGAGGATGAAGCCTCATAATTTAGAATTATTGATTGGACCGTTGACTGCTGTATGCAAATGGACTGGAACTTATAAAAGTGGGAGACCTCATGACAAGGCCCTCCTCTTGCTTCCATCTTGGAGCCATCTGGGCAAAGTCACTGCTGTGGCTCTGGTGCTGCCAGGGTGTGGCCTTGAAGGCTCTTAAATAAAAACTCACTTTATTCCTTTAACTCTGCCTAGCCTCTGTTTCAGCTTCTTAGGGCATCACTAGAGGTGCCACTGATACCACACAGTGTGTGCAGGGCACAACTCCCTCACCTGGGCAAGAGAACAAGCTCTGGTGTAGATCAGGGGAGTGACAACGTGGCTTCACCACAGTGACACCTTGAGGAGTTCACACCTTACCTTGTCCCTCTGTGCTGGGCACTGGTGAGGCCACATCTCGGGTGCTGTGTCCAGTTCTGGGCCCCTCATGACAAGAAGGACATGGAGGGGTTGGAGCGTGTCCAGGGAAGGGAACGGAGCTGGGGAAGGAGCCCCAGGAGAGGCTGAGGGAGCTGGGGAAGGAGCTCATCCTGGAGAAAAGGAGGATCAGGGGGAACCCTGTGGCTCTGCACAACTTCTGACAGGAGAAGGTGAAAGGAAAGGTCTCTGCTCCCAGGGAACAAGAAAAAGAACAATTGGGAACAGCCTCAAGCTGTGCTGGGGGAGGTTTGGGTTGGACACCTTCAAGGAAAGGGAACCTCCCAGAAGAACCTGTCCCAGCCAAATCATGGAGGGGGGAACTCTGCTCTGCTCTTACAGAAAGATGAAGGGTAAAGCACCAAACTGGCCTGGTTTTTCCTCCCCAGCAAGCTCGGGAAAGGGGCTCCTGAAACGACTCAGTGGTGATTTCCACCTGAAGATACTCCACGAGTTCTGCAGCTTCGCCTCTTTCCACCTCCCTCCCTTTTCCAACCAACTTGTCACTTGCTGCAACACGTTGCTTTGTAACTCTATTGCTGCCCTTTCACAGAGAGATTTGTGGTGTTTTTTTACATTAAAACATCAAACCTTGTCATTAAATATTTCTTTTCCTCAGCTACTTGTAAAGGCGGGAGGAAATAGGGGAAAAACTGTCAGAAAGGAGCACAGTATTCACATTTTTTGAAGAGACTGTTTATGGTTATATTGCCTGAGGGACCTGCAAAGACAGAATCACAGAGGCCGATGTGTTAGCTTTCCCTCCCTGCTCTCTCTTTCCCTTTCCAGTGGCTTTTTGCTATTCTAGGATTCAGCTTGTTGTGGTCAATTCTACCTCTTCCGTCTCCTGGGTAAATCAAGATTAACTCCATTCCAGCCACTGTTGCAGCCAAAGACACAAATTCTCACCTGGATGGAAATATGGGATTGACCCCACCTCTGTGCCCCTGGGCAGCCCTCCTGGGACTCGCCCTTCTTCTCCTCCCCTGTGATGGAAACCAAGAGCAGCTCTGCTCCAGGCACGAAATAAAATGGCTTAAATGACATCAATAAAAATGACATAAAATGTGTGACACCTGTGTCAAGCCCGAGGTCTGCACTATCTGCACAATCTGCTGCAGCTGCACTTGAAGGAAACATGGACCTGGGAAAGACAGCAGGAATTATCTTCAGAGGTAACAGACAGCAAATTATCATTGGAAAACACTTCCTAGGAGGAACCTACCATGGGATCTCTGATAACACCAAGTGCTGGCAGCTCTGATAATACCAGGAACCATCCAAGAGGCTGCTGTGACTGTGGCTGGGAATATTTTCATAAATTTGCCCCTTACCACGGTTGTAAGGTCTTTCCATGTAAATCTGATTTTTTCTATCCTCAATAACAACTCCTTCTTCCACAGACCTCCTGCACCACCAGACTGAGAATTGCAAATTTCTTCTCTTTAGCCCAAAGATTTTTACAATGAAGGTGGTGAGGCCCTGGCACAGGGTGTCCAGAGCAGCTGTGGCTGCCTCTGGATCCCTGGCAGTGCCCAAGGCCAGGTTGGACAGGGCTTGGAATGACCTGGGACAGTGGAAGGTGTCTGGGACTGGATGGACTTTAAATATCCCTTCCAAGCATTTCCAGGACTCTGAGGTTCCAGGACCTTTGTGTGATGGCACTGTGCATGCAGCGCTGGCAGACACAATGTTCCAGGAGCCCTGGCCACTGAGCAATTACATTCCCTCTTTCAAAGGGATTTGGTTTCCATCACAGAAAAAAAGAACATTTGGCTGTGTTTCTTCACTTCTCTCCCAGACACACTCTGCAGTGTCAAGCCCTCCATTTCTGGGGTGTGTAACAACTTCCTGACAGCAGCCTGCTCTGTGCTCACACACATCCCTGGGCATGCTGGATCTGCTGTCACCTGATTTTCAAGGCTTTTCATTTTAATCTGCAGGTGACAGCGCCGAGAGAGCCAAGTGATTATAGCCACAAAACTCCAATAACCCAACAGTTTGTGAAACAGCTGCTCAGCACCAGAAGCAAGCACAGCTCTACTGGAGCCTGTTCTGCAGGAATTCAGGGGCAGCCTGGCTGTGGATTAAAGAGCAGGACTGGAGCCCCTGCCTGCCTCACCTATCCCAGGGCACCTGTGCATGAACAGCAGGGAAATTTTCCTGATGTGGAGCTGGAAAAAAACCAGCAACACCAATATCAGACATTTTGCATTCAGCATCCCAGAATTCAGGCCTTGGAAATTTGGTATTTGCATTCACAGAGGCCATTCAAAGAAAAGGAATACAACTCACACGGAAGATGCTGATGTGGAGACTGTTGAAGATTCCATCTCCATTATTCCATTTTTATTTCTGTGTTACCTGGTTAAAAAACTCCTTCCTTCTTATTGAAAAAAATAACACATGTTGCTGACATATGTTAAATGGTGATCAGAGAAGAAATGGAAAGGGAAGGAAACAAAAAGTGATCCCCAAAATCAACTCAGCTGCACGAGGAAAAAAAGTCCATTCATAGGTGTGAAACTTTTTTGCCCAGCCTCGGAAGCTGCAGCAGTGCCAGAGCAAGGGCTGTGCTGCAGTGTGGGAAGTAGGGAAAGCACTCCAGGAGAGAGAATCCTACAGCAGAGATGGGAGTATTTGGGTTTTCCACCCCATTACATCAAGTTCCCTTTTCCCTCTCTATCACCCCCTGAAAGGGTTTATAATCTGTATTTTGCCTTCAGAAAGTTATTCATCTCCTGGTAATTTTTTTAAAAAATTGCATTCCCACTCAGATATGACTGTATTTTAGGTGGGCAAAAATCAAATATTTCACCCCCAAGCACAGAGACCTTGGTTTCAAAAGATTATTTTGTTCTCTTTCCTTTTCCTTTTCCTTTTCCTTTTCCTTTTCCTTTTCCTTTTCCTTTTCCTTTTCCTTTTCCTTTTCCTTTTCCTTTTCCTTTTCTCTCTTTGTTCAGTTTTGTCACAAAAACAAATGAGCACAGAAACCACAATGCCAAGCAGGCACTCCCCAAGACATTTCATAATAATAATTAAATGAATTGTTTTGAGCTCAGCTCTTTGATGTGTTTCAGGTGGTTTTCTGCCCTTGTCTGGGAAATGGGGAAGACTCTGCCAGGTGCTGGCCCAGGTACAGGTGAACAGAAAAAGGAAGATTTCTTTGAGACATTAATAAGATCCACGTTGTGTATGACTCAGCACCTCATGTTAAAATTTGGCCCATATCAAGAGGAACACAAAAGGCTGACCACAATGAGCAATAATCCAAAAATACGCAGCGAGAGGCACATACTGTGGATTTCAGAGCAGAGCATGACAATTAGAGCTGTGCAAGACAGCCACAGGGACAAAAATACATCCCATTCCAAGTGGAAGGTGCCTTTGAAATGTGGGATTTGCATTTTTTTGTGTGCATGCTTTCAACTCAGAAACAGTGCCTTGGTTCAACAGAGTGGACCAAGTGTGAGGATAAACCCAAATATTATTTATTTTAACAATAATATAAACCTGGAAGAAACCCAGGGGTACCATTTGTGCAAGATTTAACACAAAAAGATTGTACTTCGTTTTGTTTTCCTTTGACAAACCTGTTTCTAATTCCAATCACTGTAAGAGAAATACTCTCATCCTTTCAGCAGTCAAATCCATCTCAGATGAAGAGGATGCTCTGTGATTCAGGAACCCAAATGCATGTTCTTGATCTCCACTGACTTCTGGGGGAATTAAATGCTCTCATTTTTTTAGAGGTAGTTGAGTATCTAGTGGCACTCTCGGATGCACTTCAGAGCCTGGCAGCTGTACACATAATTCTTTGCATGTTTCTCTGTCTCTCTCTGCACCACAGCTGATGGGAATGGCAGGATTTCCTCAACTGCCATGAAAAACACAGTGACATCCTTAGATAGTGCACACAGGATTTAAAGACAGGTATAACCAGCAGCTTTGAAAGAGCCTGGTTTAAAAAATAAATTTTAAAAAATTAAGAATTCTCTACTTTTCACTCATGACAATCCAGCCTTTTGGCTTTGTCCCACTGGCACTTGTGCAAGGAGGGAAGGAGGAGCTTCTTGGAACAGGGTGCCCTCCCAAAGCAGTTCAAAGACTTCATTTGCAATTCTCATTATTAATATTTCACTCTGGATTATCAAGATGCTTCCTGCAGCTCCTATTTTGACTCTTTCAGTCCCATTCCTGGTACTGAGTCCTTTTGAAGCCTTTGCCCTGCTGGGATGGCCCCAGGTTCAGCACATCAGCAGGTCCCCCTCTGCTTTCTCTCACTGGAAGGGCAGGAAATTTCCTTCCCAGTGGCTCTGAGGAATTGCCCTGTTTGTTGGCAAAGTCCCTCCCTGGATGCTGCAGTCCTTGCCTGGCTCCTTCCTTCAGCCCTCCAGCATTTGACAGGTTCTGCCTCAAAAAAAAATTCTTTCATGCTTGTGTGTTTATTCTGTTACCTGCCTCTAACAACATTTTCCAAGGTCTTTTAGGTGGCTGATGCACCATTAGGATACACAGCTGATGCCTGAAATTCTTCCATTTTCCACATTTTGTAAAACAGCTCATTTACCAAAGGGTGCTCCTATGCTGACATTTCTCTGGTGAGTTCTTCTCCCACTTTCTCCCAGACCTTCAGAAAAATCTTGATTCCTTTTTGGTGCTTTAATACCTCTCACTCCTGGGTTCTTTTCTGCATGGAGGGGGTGAAAGAGAACTTGCTCATAAAGTAAAAAAAAGAAATGTGTTCCCATTGCTCTTGAGACCACCCCACTAATGTTACACTTTTTACTGAACTCTGTCAGCCCAGTAATCTCTCCAGTTTCAGGTACAAATTAGACATAAAAAATTCTTAAAAAAAATCCCAGGAGAGCAGTGAGGAGGGATAGACAGACAAATCTGAAAAGTGACAACATCCATCTCTTGTCCATCTTTCTGGGGCCCACATATTCCCTCACCTCCCATTAAAAAAGAAATCCCTTCCAGAGTCTGGATTTGATTCCGCCCATGGGAATGTGTGGGAGGCTGGGTCTGAACAAGATGAACAGCTCTGCTCTCTCCCCACTCCCCTTTGGCTCTCCTCATGCTCTGACATTTCTTTGCAGAAATGGGGTCATTCTGGAGTGTTTTGGACAAAAGCAGCTGCCACATTTCCCAACTGAAGGGAAGCTATGGCCAGGCTGCTCTTCAGTGGTGATTTCAGATTTTTGAAGAGACACGAGGCCATCACTGAAAATTTGGCCACATGTGCACAGGACAGCCCACGAACGCTCAGCATGATGAACAAACCTGACCTGGGTGTTAATTGATGAGGCCTGCAAACCCATCCCCTTTTAAAATAAGAGTTTTCAGGCCAGAAAAAGGACAATGATGCCAAGTTCCAAAGCTTGTCCAGCTCTCTGCAGCCATGCCTGCCTTGACAGCTCTAAAACATCCTCAGAGCTCTGGACAGAGATGAGAGAGGAGGGAAAGGGTTGAACAGAGCCCATGGGGCATCACTGATCAGCCCAGAGCTGCCTTGTGCCCACACCTCTTCCAATTTTCTCCTCCCCATGCTCCTGTGGTTATGGAAAATGCTCAAAAACAATGTGCTCACCACCCTAATGTAGATGAAGGAGAGTATTCTCAAACTGCCATCTGCAAAGATCCTTACATTTTATTTGATTATGTCTCATCCACTGTGTCAGAAATGCTGCAGACAAGCTCAATCCCATCCCATCCACCATGGAAAAGGCAGCCCAAATATTTCCCTGCTTTGGGAAATATTTGTCCCATGTCTGCTCTTTGACAGCATCTCCAGTGACAATTCCTATAGAACACCTCTCCACAGAAACCTTCTCCTCTTCCCAGAGCCCAACAACAGAAAGACACATATTTTAACACCTCTTTTCATCTTTTTTGGGTGACAAATTTCATGAGACAAGCAGAGGTGGTTTGGGCTCAAATATGAGATAAGAGGAATGTCAGTGCCTATTTTTTACCTCTGCCTCAGACAAAGCACATGCCTCAGCGTGGCCATTCACACTTGTTATGTTTTTTTCCCCCTCAGCTCTTTTTGTAGCACTTTGGGAATGCTTAGGTTAAAAGGTGAATTGTCATCACTTTCTACATTTCCAGCCTCATCAATGAACCACTTGGACCTCAGGAAGTTCAGCTTTTCAATTTCCATTTCTCAGCAGCCCTTGAGCAGTTCCCAATATCAGGAAGCTCGGATGACCCAGCAGACCTCTCTTTGTAACTCCATCTCTGATTTAATTGTCCGTTCTGAGAAACTCTGTCCCAGAGGATCTCCAGGATTTCAGCCACCAGAATCTCTAGGCCAAGGAGCAGTACTCAAATTCTAGAAGTGGGATGGGGATTATGGACTGTTTTTTGAAGTGAGAAAAGATGTCCATTGTACAGTGAAAGGCAGAACTGGAGTTAATCTGAGCTTGCCTTGAACTGAGCTTTCCAGAACAAACCCAAAGACAAAACCACATTTACCTCTGAGCCACCACAATTTTTCTCCCTCTTCCCTTCTCTCCTCCAGCTTGACAGAGTGGCAGAAAACCCAAGATCAAGGAGAAACAAGCCACCACTACCAAACCTCGCTTCAGCAAAAGCCAGCCCTGGAAGTTTGTTGCGCTGTCAGCAGGAAAAGCAATATCAAGCTTTGAAAAATTAATATGATGCTCACTTGCTGTCTAGTTCCTCCTCTGCTTGTCAATAATTCTGTTCATACCACGAATATTAAACCTGTTTGCCAGAGCCCTTAATGTGACAAGAAGCTGATGCCTGAAAGAACGATTACTTTCAACTACACGTCATATTTAATTTATTACATAACCTGGTGTTATTGCTTTTATTGATGAACTGCACAGTGTAAAATGATTATTTGTTAAAGATTTCTCGGTAGTAAAAGAAAAAGGGGGAAAAAAATGAAGAAGAAAAAGAGAAAAATCTTTATTGCTCCAGAAAGCTGCTTGTAACTGCTTTTCTGAAAAGATTCAGGACTGGGAGTTACTTTTATTACCTGATTTTTGGCTCTTTGCACTGCAGAGCAGATCCACCTTCCTCCATCACTTAATTCAATCCCTCACTGACACAGGGACAAGCAGCAGAGGAGCAGAGTGAAGCTTTTCCTGATGGGATGATGCATGTTGACCTCTTCCCTGCTCTGTGCCATTAAATCCAGGTCCTTTGTTTGGGCAGCAAAATCTAAATCCCACAGCTAAGCTCGAGCTGCTTTTTCTCCTTTGTTCTCCTGTAATGTGATAAGAGCTTGTTGGTCTCTGTCATTGACTCCCAGGGACTGCCCCGGCCCAGCTCTGACACAAATTCTGATTCAGTTCTTCTGATGCTGCAAATGGGCAAAATGAGGGATGAGATCCCTGCCTTGAAGAAACATTTACCCTGGTTTGGGAAGGTAGGGGATAATGAAGCTTGGTTAGTGCATAGGAAGAACAAAGGAGCAGAGATAGATTAGAATTAGGGCTCATATGGCAACTTAATTTCAATAAAGAGACCATTTCTTTGGTTTCCAAGCTGTCCTGTGGAGTGGTTGGTATTTTTATGGATGCTAAAGGAAGCAGCTATCTTGGGTGACTGCTGTGGATGCTGATGGTTGAATCACTGGATCATCCCCACTCTCTATTTGTTATTTTAGGGCTCCAGTTCAGAGGCAAAAATGACAATGTGAGAAATGTCTCATTTGGGCAAGGCAGCACTGAGAGGTGGTGGTCCTTCTCCAGCACTTCAGCTCCTGAAGACAGGACACTGAATAACCCTCTAGAACCTCCACTGAACCTCTCTGGATCTTGGTGTCCTAATTCCAGACCCACAGACTGAGAAAGTCCTAAACAAAAGTGATCACAGCAGGAGACTGAGGAGGAGCCAAGAGGTGCCCAGCAGAGTGTCCCAGCAGAGCATTTTAGTCCTAAGACCACCCTCTTCCAAAAATACACAGATTTAATTTGTTATGTGGGGAGGGGTGAAGCTCACTCTGTAAGAAAACAGATTAAAAAAATCAAACCACAAAGGAAATACACTACCCAGTCTCAGGTTTTAGAAATTAATTAGCTGCCAATTCCTGAAATCATGATATTAGCTAGAGTTTTATCTCTGGTTTCACTCAGGTAGCAACACAGCATTTTGAACAGAAGGAATTTTGAAGTCTGCAAAGTAAACAGAGATGTCCCTCCTGATTAAAAGGTGCTCTGCATTTCCATAACGCACTGGGAGAAACAGTCTCAGAAGGGTTCTTGGGATGGATTGATACAGAAACAGATGTAATGAAGAATTCAACCTGCTGCTGAGAAACATTTCTCTGGCAAATTGGTTATAAAGAATAACTAGTGATGGCACTGATATGAGAAACAAGAATTAAGAAATAATGATGCCTGACTTTGGATGCATTTCTACTCAGGGCTGGTTGTGAATACCAGTTGAGGATCTTATTGCTTGGGCCTTTCTAAAATACCTGTTTCCCTGTGGAGTTTTTATTTTCAAGCCTTGGACCTCATGCTGCAGCTTCTCTGTTGACCAGCAACTTCTTAGAGGCTCTGATTCCATCCAGCTGAGTCCAAAAAAAACAGAAGCAAAAAATGAGATCATTTTCTTTGCAGTGTTTTGACCCAAGCTCTATTTCCCTGGCTGAAAGCAAATTTCAGGGGTAAAAAACCCCCAGAAATACAAACCCCAAAGGTCTGCATTTTCCAGAAACACTCAAGTCATATGAATGATTCAGCTTTGCTGTTTCACTGCCCTCCTGACCCCTGCCATTCTCTGCCTTCCAGACGCCGACAAGATCTTAACCAGGATTCTGGGAAACACAAGAGACCTGAGGCCTCTGATCACATAAAAGGAATGGAACAGGAAAAAGAAAAGAGGGGGAAAGCAAGCTAGAATAAAGCAGAGAAAAAAACAAAACAAAAAACAAAAAACAAAAAAACCAACAAAACAGAACAAAACCAAAGAAAACCAAAAAAAAAACCCAGGTAAGCTACAGACCTGATAGGATTTTTAGGTGGCCCAGGCAATTTTGCTCATCCCCAAGGCACTGGTGTTTGAATAAAAATCTTCCTGCTCTGTCATGTGAGCACAATTTTGCTTCCTTCACTTTCCCTGGCTCCATTCTCTCTTTCTCTTTTCCCTTCCATTGCCCTTTAGTAGCAAAATTGAGACCTCAGAGGGCTCCTGATCCATGCAGGCCACTGCAGTGGATGCTTCCCAGCCAGCTTTGCCAAGCAGGCTTTGGATGTGAGTGGTTTTTCCCCAAATCACTGCTCCTCCTGGCAGCCCAGCCAGTCCCTCCCACCCTCCCTGAGCACAAATGCAGGTCCCTGCCTGGCATAGTCATTCATCTTCTGAAGGACATGAAAGATGCCTCACTGACACCTGTTTTTCTTTTTCTTTTCTTTTCTTTTCTTTTCTTTTCTTTTCTTTTCTTTTCTTTTCTTTTCTTTTCTTTTCTTTTCTTTTCTTTTCTTTTCTTTTCTTTTCTTTTCTTTTCTTTTCTTTTCTTTTCTTTTCTTTTCTTTTCTTTTCTTTTTCTTTTCTTTTTCTTTTCTTTTCTTTTCTTTTCTTTTCTTTTCTTTTCTTTTCTTTTCTTTTCTTTTCTTTTCTTTTCTTTTCTTTTCTTTTCTTTTCTTTTCTTTTCTTTTCTTTTCTTTTCTTTTCTTTTCTTTTCTTTCTTTTCTTTTCTTTTCCTCTTCTCTTCTCTTCTCTTCTCTTCTCTTCTCTTCTCTTCTCTTCTCTTCTCTTCTCTTCTCTTCTCTTCTCTTCTCTTCTCTTCTCTTCTCTTCTCTTCTCTTCTCTTCTCTTCTCTTCTCTTCTCTTCTCTTCTCTTCTCTTCTCTTCTCTTCTCTTCTCTTCTCTTCTCTTCTCTTCTCTTCTCTTCTCTTCTCTTCTCTTCCCTTCTCTTCCCTTCTCTTCCCTTCTCTTCCCTTCTCTTCCCTTCTCTTCCCTTCTCTTCCCTTCTCTTCCCTTCTCTTCCCTTCTCTTCCCTTCTCTTCCCTTCTCTTCCCTTCTCTTCCCTTCTCTTCCCTTTTCTTTTCTTTTCTTTTCTTTTCTTTTCTTTTCTTTTCTTTTCTTTTCTTTTCTTTTCTTTTCTCTTTTCTTTTCTTTCTTTTCTTTTCTTTTCTTTTCTTTTCTTTTCTTTTCTTTTCTTTTCTTTTCTTTTCTTTTCTTTTCTTTTCTTTTCTTTTCTCACCTCCCCATCCCTCATTCCAGCCACCCAAACTGAACTCTCGGGTAATTAAAAAGAAAGCAGATATGGGAGATACAGGGTTTTTTGGTTTTGTTTTCAAAGCTCTCCCTTATCTCTGAGGAATTTACTCAGGAGCTGCATTCTCACACCCTTTTTTATTCCTTCTCTGGTGACTCGCAGCAGAACTTTCAACTTTCAGTTTCAGTGCTCCCAGCACTGTCCCTAAGCGCTTTGCAGCTCATTGAAAACCCATTAATTCTGTCTGTGCCCTATCAGATTAAAACTTTTATTCAGGTAACATTTCAAATATCAGCCACTTCGCCTTCATATCTTTCTTCAAGAACATTTCTCCCAGGTCCACACTCACACTCCACTCCCCTGGGTGCTTCCCTTTTCTGTGAGCATTGTTGACTCTTTAAGAGCACACACTCTCCACTCCCTCTTTCTGCTGATGTTCTCCACTGCATCTTGCTCTCTTCTACCCCATCTCCTCTTTCTCTTGCCCTTATTCTATTCCTCTTCTACAAGGAGAAGCAACAGGTCTTTTCTACATTTTCCAGCCCCAAATTTCAGGCCTAGAACTTACCCAGCTGCTCGTCCATCGAAACAGCAGCCACAGAATTTGCTGGGCCATGGATGTAGAAGCACAAAAATCTTTCTGAGTAACCCTGAAGACCCATCCCAGTGATTCAATCAAGACATTCCTGTTTCTCCTGGACTGAGTTCCAATCTCATAGGGCCAGATTTTAGCTCCAGAGAATGGGGAGGCTGTGAGGTGTTTCACACCCCACCAGCCCCCCTGACAGGCCTGAGCTGTGTCTCCACAGCCTCTGTCACAAGGCTTTTGTGGGTGGTAGCTTGTTTTTGTATCCACCAGTGAGCCCCAGAAGTTACGGATGCAGAATGGAGACCATGACTCAGTGCATCCTCCTCTTCCTCAGCCAACACCTTCCAGATTTGGAACAGCAGAGCTTGGCTGTAGGTTCAGTGTCAGTGGGCAAGTGTTTGTGTAGGAGACAAAAAGGGATGACAAACACTTGATGCCATTAGAAACTCTCCTCTGACATCATTGAGGACCTTCCAGCCCCTGCCCAGAGGCAGAAATTAGCCTGGGCTTTGTCATAGTTTCTCCTTTCTGTGTTGACACTTGTCAAAGTGCTCTTCTTAACTTGTCCACTCCCTCAATCCTTCTCCCCTCTCGTGCTGCTTGTCTGGCAGAGATCTGTGTCCCTGGGGTGCAGGGGCTGGGGCAGTGCTGGGGGCTCCAGGCTCCATCCAGGCACAGTGTGGGCAGGAGGAGATGGTGACAGCCCATAATAACCATCTCTGACACAGGAAATCTGGGTGTTTACCCAGGGAAAGAAAGTGGGAAATGGGTTGGGAAAAACCAAACACCACAGGGATGGAAGGGCCAGATCTGGGTGAGATTGTCCCCTTCCTGCAGGTCTCTGCCAGCAGGGCATGGGCAGCACCCCTGGGCAATGGCTGGGTGGCACAGGGACACCTTGGGCCACCCTGAGGAGCTGGTCTGGGGGACCAGCAGTGCCAGACACGGGGGGCTCTAAAGCTGCTGCTCAAGAGGTCACTCTCAGCTCTCACTGTGATACAGCAACAGCCATAACCCAAGGCAGACACCTCAGCACCCTCTGGCTTCATTCACGTGCTCAGGATGCTCTTACCCCACGTGGGCTCAGGGCTCACCCAACACTGACTCCCAGCTGATGTTCCTCCAGCCAAACCACCACAGCTTCCAGTCCCTGCTGATTCCACACATTTTAGGATATGGTGCAGCCAAGCATTAACACACAGCCAAATGTGTTTTTTTCCTGGGTGATTGAGGCAAGGGAGTTTGGTGGGGCAGAGTTGTCTTAACGTGGTCTGAAATATTCAAGAGGAACAGACACAAATCTCTGCATATATTTCCTTCAGTGCATTTGGGGAGAGGCTGCCCACAGAGAGAGGAATGCTCCATATGGATTTCAACCTGTGCAAGGTGGAATGGACTCAGCTGAGTAGTTTGCAATACATAATTAATCAGAGGAGTTTATCTTCTATTTTTGCTCATGGGTTCCTCAGATTGTTGTGGGTTTTTTTTTCCACAGCCCTTCATTATTCAAGCATAGTTGGGGATTTTACATATATATATAAAGATAAAATCTCTAAAGATTTCTCTGAAGAGGTTTTGGTTGGTCTTAGTGTTTCAGTTGTAATGGGTGAGTTGAATCGTGTGTCCCTGGTCTCATTATTCACAATAGGAGGAAGCTGCAATAACCACTGAATAGCCATGCACATTAATTTTGGAATTCACGGTCATCTGGAAAAATTCAGTGGGATGAATGTTTATTGCTGTTGTTGTTATTACTGTTTATTTTATAATGGCAGGAGGAGCTCCATTGTCTCTGGTCTCCTGGTGGACACCGAGGGGTGCAAGACAACTGAAGGAACTTCATTATATATTTGGAGGATGCATTTCTACCAACGTTACTATTATATTCTTTTTGTCTGATATTTTTTTCCTGAACTGAATACTTAATTCTTCTTCAAGGACCAGCTTTAGCATATGCAGGGCCCTGTGTGAAATCAGCACGGCATAATCACGGAGGAAAATTATATGGAGGGGAGTACTGGAGGCTGGAATTATGAAAACTATATATAAAAAAATCCAGACCCATGCTGACTCCTTTCTACTTCCAGCCATTTATCCAGACCTGGGCGAGCAGTACAAATAAAGAGCAAATTAGTTGGATTTGCACCATTACAAAGTAATCTTAAAATAATTTATTTTACAGTTTCCTAATCTTTCCATCATTAGTAGCTCAGTCCACAGCCCAGTTGTGCAATGTGCTTTCACGTGGGTTTGAATTTTAAAAGAGGTAGAAGGATCTTTCACACCAGAGGCTGGTGATGGTCTAAAGTGAGGTGTTTTAGGGGGAAGAATAGCACCCTTAAACCTATTTTACCTTCTCTCTCACTTCTCAGTGAAAGGACACAGCAAAATCTTTCCCTGTGTTTCTCCTAAAGCCAAGTCCCCTGATTTAGTCCATTTTTGGACCAGGGACTAAAATGCTGTCACTGTTCAAAGCAACGGCAAAACTCAGAAAAGTCAATCTCCTGGTGATGTCTACATTTTTGAAAGAAAAAAAAAAAAAGGAAGGGAAGGCAGAAGGACTACCTGTGATGTCCAAGAAAAAAAAACCTGCAGACTGGAAATGAAGCCCCCTTTAAATGAAAGCTCGAGTCCCCAGAATCTAAAGGCATCCTGCTTAATTAGGCTCTTCTGCAAAACACAGGCAACAATTGCTATTGTGAGGCAGCTTCTGGGGTTTATTTCCTTGTTTATTTGTCTGTTTGTTTCTGAGCAGCCAAAGGAAACTTCTCCAGGGATCTGTCTGATTCCTCTCTGGACCTGTTTGACTCCTCTCTGCAGTCTGGGCTGGAATATTGATCCTGGAGAGGAGATGTGAGTTTTGTGTTTGGGAGCTTTGTGTCTGTGAGGATGTGCACGCTTGTAGGAATGCAGAAATGGTGAGAAAGGCTTGGAATTCACCTGACAGCCCCAGAATTCACCTGACAGCCCCATCCCCTCCCCACAGCACCTCTTCTCCTCCCTTCTCCAAGCTCAAGCTCAGAGAAAGTCATGTATTACCATTGCTTCAAAACCCAGCTCTAATTTTCTGGCTAATGAAAGACGTATTGACAAAAGTTGACATTAAGCGGAACTAATTACACTGTAACTGCTGAATAACTAAGAAATAACTACCCTGTAATTTATGGTGCAGCATGGACTCCGTGCAGCAGCTTTCAGAGCTGCTCTGCCTGTGCTGAGCTCACTGGTGTGTGAGCTGCAGAGCTTTTCCCCTGCCAGGAGGATCCCCTGGATGTGGAACCGCCAGCTCTGCAAACACACTTGGCCATGATTAGAGCACAAACCCAGCCCTCCACAGCAACAGCATCCTGACTGCCCCCATTTCATTCCTGGTTTTTATCCAAAGCCCTAATCCCATCTGGGGTGCCCTCTGTCTCACAAGGAGCCCGTGCCACCTTCTGCACCAGCTCCCCATTGTGGATACCGAGGCTGGGATATATAAAAGGGCTGCTGTGGGGTCTGGTTTGCTGCCTGTTGTGAATGTGGCACCAAAATCGTTCCTCTACTCAAATAATTTGTTGGAAGAGGCACTAACTGTGAGCTGGGAGCAGGGGAAGGCAAGATTCCCTGCTTTCACAAGGAGCATGGGGTGTTCCAAGGGACAACGGGAATCTCTCCCATGGAATCTCTCCACATCACTGTCACCCAGCAATATCAGCATCCAGCTCAGAAGATTATGTGCCCTGTTCCACTTGATCAAACTCAGAATTTCTTAGACTTCATCATTAAAGTTGATGAGAAAACAGGAATTTGGTCTCTAGAGAAATCTGGCAACCAAACTTTTGTTTATGTCTCAGATAGGAACAAATCAGGAAATATGAGCTTGAAATATTTCTGTTTAGAAGTGTCTTGAAAATTTTATGATGATACTTTATTCCCTAATTGTCTCCTTTATGCCCAAAAAGGTTTGCTGTAGCTTCAGTGTGGACTTGGGGGTGGCACAGGGAGGTTTGGGCTCCTGCAAGGCTTGGTTCAAACCCTTCTCAGCTCTTGGTTCAAACCCTTCTCAGCTCTTGGTTCAAACCCTTTCTCATCTCCATGTGCTCCAGGCAGTGCACACCTGGATGTTACATTATTCCTTTTGTTGGATTAGTTTTTGCTTGCTTAGGCAAGAAGAGGTTTTTTTCTTTCCCCACTTCTTGCCTGGAGTCCAGCAGAGAGCCTTCACGTGGTGGGGTGTTTTGATTGTTTGTTTGTTTGGGGTTTTTTTTTTGTTTTTTTGTTTGTTTGGGGGGTTTTGGTGCGGTTTTTTGTGTTTTTGTTTTTTCCCTGAACTGTTTCAGCTTGAGTTTTGGGGTTTTATTCCCTTCTAAGCTAGAGAGCTTGCACAGGATGATCTGGGCCCCAGGGGAGACTGAGCAGCAAAGGAAAGGACACCGAAAACCACCAGTTTCACCTGCTGGGAGGAGGAGACCAATGCCAGAAAGGTTCCCGTCCATTCTGCCCAGTGGTTGTGTGAATTCCTGCCTGCTCCTCCCCTTCTCTGAGACAAAGGGCACAGCTGCCATCTCTGCCTCCCAGCCACACAGCCTAGTGGGCATGGGGGTTAAGATTTTGAAATTTCAATATCCAGCATTTATTCAATCCTTATCTGTGCCTTGCAGCCCCTTTTTTTTTTTTTTTTTTTTTTTTTTTTTTTTTTTTTTTTTTTTTTTTTAACCAATTTGTTGGGGTTTTTTTGTTGTTTCACTGTCACCCATTGGTATTCATTTCTCTCACTGGCAACCGGGTTTATCAAAGCCCTTTCCTTTAGAGGAAATGCTCAATCCAGTGTGTTTTCTCCTAAAATTTGTCTCCAAACCAAGACAAGAAGTTATGCCACCACCTCCTGAGGTGCTTCATTTTGGTATTATTGAAACACAGTTTAGTACTGTAATACTGGATGGGATATGGATATGTAAGAGAATAACATTAAGGTTCTAATATAAAAGTGAAAACAAATGGGAAATGGAGCAGGAAAAAGTTGAAATAATAAAAAATTTAAAATCCATTCTGATTTCATATTGATTCAATATTTTGCCTTTGAAATGTCATTGGAATTAGAGCACTCCAATGAAGCATTCACATTTTACCTATTACCTAAGAAGAACAGCATCTTCCCAGGGGAGAAATGTTCCGTAGACCAATTTACAACTGAGTGCAAATCACAAAATTTTTAGCCTGGAAATTCTTCAGTGCAGAAGGCAGAACTTTGTGTTTTGGTGGTGCAGCTCCAAGCACAGCAGGACAGATCTCCAGGCACCCTTTCCACTGAAAGCACAAATAATAGAGCTGTTGGTCAGGACATTTGCTGATGAGCCCCAGAGGAAGTTATAGTGTGCATAAGAAAACCAGAGAATTTAGAGGTAATGAGAGAAGGGAGAGAGAAAAATCACTCTGTGTTGGAGACAGGAAGACAGGCAGAGAAAAGAGAGTGAGATTGCAAAGATAGACAGGTGGGGAGAAAGAGAGAGAGGTGCAATTCAGCTCCTGCTCCTGCCTGATTCGTTCCACCTCCATTATCATGAACCAGAACAACTCATTCTTCTTTTTTACCAGAAAGCGTAATAATGTTCCACAGGTGAAGGAGTTATCTCAGCTTTTCTCTTTTCCAGCAAAGCTAACACTCAGTACATGAAATAAAGGTTATCTTGAAAAATAGACGCCGCAACTCGCATACAAAGGAACCTTTCCTGTGACAAGGGAGTCTTTTCTGAAGGGGTCTGTTAGGTTTTGTGCTCAGAAGAAAAAGGGAAAGAAAATGGAATCGACTGCTTAGTCCCCCTGCCAGGTTGCCAAATTGACTTTTGAACAGGAGCTGGGAGACTCTTACCCATGGCATGAAGAGCAGGTTAGCCCTAGGGGGATGGCAAGGATGGGGATGAAGAGGAAGGCAATGCTGCTGGCCACACGGGGTTAGGACAAAACTCACCTTTCACAGCTCTCCCAAAGCCATGAGGTCAGGCGTGGTCTGAAAGGCACAGCCGCTGTGTGCAGAGTCTCAAATGCACAGTAAGGAGAAGGAAAAAAATCTCACATGGGTTGTGTGTCAGGATGACTGAAGCATAGCACACAGCTGCCCATGGCGGGTATCCAGCACCCCTGTGTGCTCAGCATCCCTGTGTGCTCAACATCTGTGTGCTCAGCATCTGTGTGCTTAACATCTGTGTGCTCAGCATCTCTGTGTGCTCAACATGTGTGTGCTCAGCATCTCTGTGTGCTCAGCACCCCTGTGTGCCCAGCCTGTGTGCTCAGCATCCCTGTGTGCTCAGCATCCCTGTGTGCTCAGCACCTCTGTGTGCTCAGCATCCCTGTGTGCTCAGCATCTGTGTGCTTAACATGTGTGCTTAACATGTGTGCTCAGCATCTCTGTGTGCTCAACATGTGTGTGCTCAGCATCTGTGTGCTCAGCATCTGTGTGCTCAGCATTTGTGTGTGCTCAGCACCCCTGTGTGCTCAGCACCTCTGTGTGCTCAGCACCCCTGTGTGCTCAGCACCCCTGTGTGCTCAGCATCCCTGTGTGCTCAGCACCCCTGTGTGCTCAGCATCCCTGTTCCAGTGCCTCGGGGTGTCTCCTGCTGCTCCCTGCCCCGGCAGGCCCACCCTGCAGAGGTGGAATTCTGTTTGCTGAAACAACCACACAGTGTGTGTTTTGATATATTCCCCGTGAGCTGAGTCTGGGCATCTTTTGAACCTTCACGGGGTCTGCAAACAGAGATCATTTAAACCCTCATTTAAATCACTAAATAAAAGGCCTGGCTGTGTTTTTTCATGAAAGGACAGTATGAACTGCTCCACTTTGTCTTGTGCCCTGAAGATCATTAAATAGCACACCAAACCAAGGGGTTCCACAGGACATGGCTGGGTGGTGGCTCCTCTGGAGTGTCACTGTGGTGATGAGGATGAGCAGGGACAGCCTCTGGGCATCATCACCAGGGATGTCAGGTGAGTATTTAGTATTCAGGAGGAATGGATCTGGATGTGTTCATCCCTAATTTCCTTGCAACAGCCTCCTGTCACTTTTCTGTTCTTGGGTACCTACAAAAGCCCTTACAGAAGGGATGTATTTATTTTACTAGCAGCTCCTGTCACTGTGATCAGCATCTGGGTGAAAGAGGGATTTTTATTCTCATTGAATTTTGTTTTCTTTTTAAATAATTGACAATAATTTTGTGAAGCTCCAGAAGTTTGTCTTTCCTTACATCAAATTGTTGGAAGTGTCTGAGCAGCTCTAATGTTCACTGAAACCCTTGAAAAGTTGACACAGCTCAGAGCGATATCACACGCCTTGGGCTCAGTTGTGCAACTTAGTCAGTCAAATATTCCCTTGTTTTGAAGGCACTGGACACCAGTGTGGATGCTGGTGACACTCACTGCCATTCTGGGATTAGCAAATGAGGCTCTTTTAAAATCCTTCCTTCCACCTCTCCGAGGATCCCTTCCCATTGTCTGCAGTGAGCCACGGTTCAAAGACTGTCAGAGCACATAAACATGACACAGTAACTGAGAACATCAAAGAGTATTATGTTTTCCATACATAAAGAGTGACAAGCTGCCTAACACTTTTTATTAAAAATTCAGACAAAAAACAATTCAAGAAGAATCAAAGCAAAGTCTCCAAGAGAGAGTCAGACACCACACATTTGTTACACAGTCTTATCTCTTTTTTTTTTTTTGCCTTGCAAAGTGTCCTTTAAACTCTGCTCCTAAAAATATATATCTAAAATCCTATTTTCAGTACTTATGTTGTTGTCTACACAGGAAAGGAAAGGGATGTAAGTTTAGGGAGGAGTCAGTTTCTAGAATGGAAACCTCAGACATTCCAGGAGGCTGGAAGGAATCTTTGGAGACAGCAAAGTCCATCACCACAGCCACCATCTGTGGTTCAAACCCTTCAGTTTGGATTTATGGACTCAATTCTGGGGCTATAAAGAGATGAACCAGGCACCAAGAGAAAAGAAAGGAGAGGTGTAAG
This sequence comes from Prinia subflava, assembly GCF_021018805.1. NCBI lineage: Eukaryota > Metazoa > Chordata > Aves > Passeriformes > Cisticolidae > Prinia > Prinia subflava. The sequence continues at coordinate 4,289,244 of NC_086258.1, read as the reverse complement.
GACAGAAGACATGAGACCCTCTGAATGGCAAAATACTGAACCAATGACATGTAGAACCAGTGTGAGGCAAAGAGGAAAACCTCTTTGGTAGATGAATTTTGAAGAGCAGAGGCAGAATAGAGCAGAGGCAGAGCTGATTCTCTGCCATGGAAGCCCTTGGCATGAGCTGGGCACCCTTTGAAAAATGATAGAAATATTAAAGGAAATGTTTAGTGTCAAGGAGCTGAAAATCACAGTGAATTGGGATCAAATACAGTGAGGAGATTTGGACCAGAAAAAGGAAAAAAAAAAGAAACAGAACATATTTTTAAAATCTTTAAACATTTCAAAACTTTCTTGAAAGATTTCTAAGTGTTTTATACTAAGCTTTTCTTTGTTTCGCATCAGCATTTTCATTTTAAAAATCAGCTTAAAGTGAAACTAGGTGAAGAGGTTAAATAACTTTGAGAAGAGACCTTCAGATCTTAAGCAAATGCAGTGCTCCAGATTAAACATGGGCTTGCACTTTTCTTTAAATTCTTTCTTTTCTTTTCATTCCCCTTTCAAATATATTTTCAAACTCTAAATGATTTGAAGTGCATTTTGTCCTTTGACACTTTTCTTTAGCTTCTTTTGCAAATATATATTAAAAAAAATGTTCTTAACTTCACTCTTATCACTGATAACTGCTAGAAAAATACAGAGTACCAGCTGTTGTTTGTACAGTGTTTGAAAGGGCCTCAATAACTGTTAACAAAAAGGCCAAAGGGAGTGGGGAAGACTCAAGGACAAATTCCTACACGAGCTTCCACTGGAGTATTGAAAGTGGTTCATCACACTGCTCAATTCCCTCCCTTCTCTGCACATCCTCCTTCCCAATCCCTTAAATGCCAACACATTTTAATAGCTCCTGCTGCCTCTCTAGGAAAGAAATGAAGCCCCAGGTAAGGTTTCTGTGCTCAAAATGACCACCTGGTGATGGCCTCGAGCTTACTCCTTGTGCAGCTTGTTCTGCCTCCCAATGCAGAGATTATTGGGTTTGCTCATCCCTTGTGCCCTCTGAGCTGTGCCTGGAAAATCGGAGCCTTTTGGGGAGCAACCAAAGCCTGTGCACAGAGCATCCCCAGCTAATCCAAACCAGGGGCAACTGAACTGTGATTGGGCTTGATTTGATTTCATTTTTATTTTTATTTTTATTTTTTTGTTCTGCAGGGGATGGTGTTCTTTCTGTTTGTATTTACAAGCCAGGGGTTATTTGAAGCAGGTTATTTATTTATTTATGCACTTCTATTATCACAAGGACCAAATTGCAACCTTCGAGAAATAAAAAAAAAAAAAAAAGTGTTTGTGAAGGGCAGCGGCGGGGGGAGCCAACAAATTAAAGTCAGAGAAAGGGGGCTACATCTTTATCAAAAGACAACATCAAATTAATTTCTGTCTGGTCTCAGGAACTCATGTAAAATTTATAGGCTGTTTGTTAATTTTGCTGTAGCGCCAGCAGCGCGGGGTGTTTGTGATGCAGGGGAAGGGCTGGGGAGGGGAGGGGGAGGCAGGGGAGGGCACAGCAGCCTTGGCAGGGCTGGCAGTGCACGGAATGACCTTGCCCAGTGCCCCTCTCAGCTGGGATGTGAGCGGGAAGGCAGCAGGATGGATGGCCTTGGATGGCACAGCCCGGCTGCTTAAAATTCCAGCGCTGCGCTCTGCTCTCGGTGCTCGGCTGCCCTTTCAGCACCAGCACAATGCCTGCTCTTACATAACCCATCCAGCAGGCTCACAACTCACCACAGAAGGAGAATTGGTTTTGTATAAACACACCTTCCTTGCTCTTTCCCCACTCTCCTCTCCCATCTTCTTTACTTTTGTTGGGTTCTGGAGCAGGTCCATGGAAGTGCCTTTTCCATTATCTCTGCAGGACAAGGGGCCACAGTCTCAGGCAGCTGGAAAAAACCAGGGAGGTCTCCCCAGTGACTTAACTGGGGTGAGAGAGCACTGTCCCCACTAATGCTTTACAATGGCAAGGTCATTTTTATTTTGTTCTCCAGAATCTCTGCTGGAATTAGGGATTTGCAGCTTCCAGGAGCTTTTCTGGCTTTGATAAACCTCATGTTTCTGCTGGAACCACGGGGTGCCACAGGGAGCATCTGTGGGGGATCACCAGTGGCATATTCTGATTTCTGCCCTGGGCAGAAATGCTTTCAGAAACACTGAGAGATATTCCAGTGATATCCCGTGTGTGCCTGGTAACTTAGCAAAGGTCAGTAGTTCCCCAGCAATGTTTACAAATGAAAGCCTAACACCGCATTAGCAGCAAACAATAAACAAACAGAACTGCTGGAATCAGGTGAATTCCATTTTCACTTCAAACTTTCCAGCTCTCAAAGAAACCTCAGGCATCTGGGCCTTCATTTTAAAAACATAAGCTGGCACTTCTGCAAAACTTCCCAGCTGAATGCGAATGCATCACTTTAAAACAGACCTCTAGCAGTGATTTTAAGACTCCCACTTACCCTGTCATCTGTCCCAACATTTTAAAAGCCTCGCTGAGCACGTATGGGATTTGTTTTTTCTTTTTTTTCTCCCTTCTTTTTTCAGTTTCAGAATGTGTAACCTCAGCTACCAGCCCAGGATGCTGACCTGGAGATGGATGTTCCCAGTCCCATCACCCGATTCCCATTTCCCCATTTATTTCCCAGCTAGAAAAGAGGTGAGCAGGTCCTGTCCTACAGATGAACTGGAAATGACCAAACCAACAGAAGATTGAGATTAGATTAATATAGAAAAGAATATTTGACAGCATAATAAGAAATCACCCATTGCTCCCCGCTAGACCAGGGACTTTATACCAAGGAAAAGAAGAGGGAAGATGCCAGAGTAGGGTTTAGTGTGGTCCTTCCTCCACTCCTTCCTGCCAGGAGTGGTGTGTCCTCATCCTCACTGAGCCTGGGGAGGGGAGGAAGAGCCTTCCTGCCAGCCAGGGGCGATTTTTTTTTTCCTCCACAGCCACGGAGAGGAACACTGTGCTTCATAAACACACTTCAAAGATGCCACACTATTAAAAATACATGGACATCATGTGGATCTAAGCTAAATACATATGGCCTTTGATTGCTTGGCATTTCCAATTCATACAGGAACATTACTGCCATGCATTATTGATGATCACAAGCAGCTCACTGCCTCAGACTAAGGACACCTCTTCCCCTTCTCCCTTCCTCACATGCAGCCCCTTTGCTGGAGCCTGAGCAGTTCAATTAAGCCGTGATTAAGTGCACACTCATGCCTGGCTGTCCCCATGGAGCTCAGGAAATGCCACTGCTGTGAGCTGAGCACCCTGCAGTGGGAGCAGGGCCCTGCTGGCAGGGAAGGGTCCCCTCGGGGTGTCCCAGCTGCTCCCCAGCAGTGCCAGCACATCTGGCCAGCTGTGCGTGCCTGGTGGGTGCCCTGGCACAGCCAGAGCTGGCACCAGCCCCAGGCTCACGGTGCTCAGCAGGGGAGAGCAGGGATGGGGAGTGGGGAAAGTGAGCTACGGATGCTGAAAACCTGAGCAGAGAGAGAAATCAGGCAGCCACAGCACAGTCTGAGTGCGAATTTAAGCCACAGAGCTTTCTCACACGGGCCTGGGGAAGTGTGAGGAGGAATCAAAAACAATCCTAGGAAGGTGAAAGGCCCTTAGCAGGTGGTGTTTTTCAAACTTGTTATTTATTTACTTGGATAAAAAGATCAAGGGGTGTTGTTCTGAATGTCCAATCATCTCTCTTTCCCAAAAATGTCCATAAAAGAATGGAGAAACAATAAAGATTTTCTCTCTTTGCCGTCTGAGAATGGAGAGTGTGTTGTTATTTTCTGCTGTCTGTAATCAGACAACAACAGTGAGCCCTTGGTTCAGCTTGGAAGGAGGATGAGCTGTCCTCACTCACTGGTTTTAAACCAGGAACAGCCTGAAGGTGAGGATTTATTGAGATGCAACAGTTGGGATACTCATGCATGGGATGAAGGGACAGTGCTGAGACCTGCAGAGCCTGATCTGTGCTCTCTGGAGGCCTGGCCATGATTGTTTCTGGAAAAAGAGCAAGCAGCCAAGCTTCTCCTGAGGCACTGATTCCCTTTCCTTTCAGAAAGGATGGGCTGGATGTTGGGATGGGCTGGGCACGGGCTGCTGGCTCAGCCTGGGAGGGGAGCAATGAAAAAACATTCCCTGGCTCAGCCCAGGGATTGGAACCCTGGGGTTGGAACCTCTGTCCCTGGGGGACATCCTGGGCTGGGCTCTCCCACACCACACACCCAGGCAAAACCGCATCCCTCCTTTCTATCCCACCCTGGGAAGTTCAGGCACCTTCCCTGCTCTCTCTCTGGGCACTCTGTTCCCTCACTGCTGTCCTGCTTCCTGGCCAAAAGCACAGCTGGGTGTGTGTTGGATGTCCCCCTCACACTGGAAATGTCACCCTGATCATTTCTCTGTCACCACGTGCAGCCCTGGCTGCTTTGGGGAAATTCTACACAAGTGCTCGTGTCCGTCTGGCTGTCATTTTAGTAGCAGTTCCTCACTGACTCAGTTGTACTCCCCCTTTTATTCTTTTAAAAGGGAATTATCCAGAAGCAAGAATTTGGGAGGAGAAGAAGATTTGGGGAAAAAAAAAAGGAAAATCATTACAGCTGAGAAACAGCTCTTGAAACTTATTAGCTCATGACTCATCTCTCTGAAAGGAGCTAATACCTTAATTTCATATTTCTCTGCTCAAATGGAGACCAAAGCATAAACTGAAATGAAACTTTACACTAATGGCTTCTTAATTACACCCATCTAAAAGCAATTACCTGAGGTTTAACAGATACAAAGTTAGGGTTGACACGGTCAGTGGAAGGGAATGGTGTCTGGGAAGAGATGGGCTGTGGGAAAGTGGAACTGGGAGATCCCATGGCCAGGCTGCCTCTGCTTGCTCCTCTCCTCCCCCTGATGCTGCAGCCCAGCCCTGCAGTTGTGCAATCTCCCTCTGAGGGTGTGTGCAGCACCAGGCAGATACCCACGGGGAGGGATATTCCTCAGGAATGCACTCGCTTTTGCAGGACTGGGATAAAAATTTGTAGCATAAAACTCCAGCGTGGAGGACTTGGCGAATGTGGTACCAATATTATTTCCCTCTAGGAAGCCACATCTGCATCCCAGCTCCTGTCTGGAAATGCTTCTTCCTTCCACCTCTCCACCTGCAAGAGGAGAACCATTCCTACCAGTCCCAGGGAGCATTTTAAGAATTTCTTAATACTTATTGAAGGTTTTGAAATTATCCACGCTAAGTTACCACAGGAGACCAAGGTGGTGTCACTGCTGTTATTATAAGTACTATTATTACTACTACTGTGAGTAGATTTTGGTAATGCTTTGCTCACAGTTTAATGATTTAGCACTAATAAAGGGACTTCAGCAAACCAGTGGAGTCCAGGCCACCACAGCAGTGTAGGTTTCCTGTACAATATCTGGGAGGAATTGGCTTCCAGGAGTGGGATTGAGAACAGGCAGTACATGGTGCTGGGAGCCATGTGAGCTGGGAACTCGTGGAGGTGGATTTGAATCCCAGTTCTCTCTAGAGTTTTACTCCGAGCTGCAAGGAAACAGCTCCCTCCTGTCTCAAAAATATCTTGCACCGGTTGGTGGCTTCGTGAGAAAAAACCAGAGTTTGGGAGGAATAGCCACTGCTTGAATGACTCCCCAAGCCTGCCCAGCCCCACCTCGTTTTGCACCATATCGCACCACTGAAGGAGATAACACAATTATTGGCTAATTAGAGTCATCAGAAAGCGTTCTGCAATGGCAGGCGTTTAATTGACTTCCCCATTAACAGATAATGATCAGGCTCTGCCTCCTGCCAGGACGACCCCCACTCCTCTTCCCCCCTGGGACAAGTGGTTGACCTGAAAATGAAAAGGCACAGCTGTCCTGAGTTCATCCAGGGCTAACACATCCCTCCAGCTGGGACAGGGAAGAAACAGACTGAGAGAAGGCAAAGAGAAGGAAAAGAGAAGGCAAAGAGAAGGAAAAGAGAAGGCAAAGAGAGAGAAGGAAAAGAGAAAGCAAAGAGAGAGAAGGAAAAGAGAAGGAAAAGAGTGAGAAGGAGCAGAGAAGGAAAAGAAGGAAAAGAGACAGAAGAAAAAGAGAAGGAACAGAGAAGGGAAAGAGAAGGAAAAGACAGAAGGAAAAAAGAAACAGAAGGAAAAGAGAAGGAACAGAGAAGGAGGAGAAGAAAAAGAAGGAAAAGAGAGAGAAGGAACAGAGAAGGAACAGAGAAGGAAAAGAAAGAGAAGGCAAAGAGAAGGTTCCTCTTTGCTAGCCCAGGCCAGGCTGTGACAGAGCAGGGCTGGCACAGTGGCAGTGAAGTTGCACAGCTCCATCCTTCCCCTGCCAGCTCAAAGCTCTCCCCAGCACCAGCCCAGGATCCTGCTTGCTTTCCTTCCCCCTAGTCTGTTGAGTAAAGTCGTTTAGAGAACACAAATTCAATTTCACAGCTTCTTTCAGGGTGCCAAACACCTGGTGTTTCCTTGCCCTGGAACTAAAGCTGAACATTTCCATCATATTTCACAAGACACAATTGGGCTGAGCACTCTTGTTTTGGAAGAAAAGGGTTGAATTCTCTTTTTGAGCTTGTTTCTCTGCAGTCAGGTATGATTTGCTGGCCTCACAAAGTCCATTGGATACCCTTCAGCTGGCAACTTGAAACAACACACAGTGTGGTGCCTTGGTGTACTGGGATCTTCTCGTGAGAAACATTTAACCCACATGCTGGGCTCTCATTTGGGTACTGAGCACTTGGGAAAAAGGCAGAAGCTCCTCTACCTAGGCATAAATCCTGGTGAGGGTTTAAAATGCCCTTTAAATAAGTTTTTCCAGAGGCAGCAGGAAAAAAGCCAAGTTTCCTTTTTGTCCTGCAGCCTGGTAACCCAGATTCTCCACCAGGGACTCAGAAAGACCCCGATTCCTCTTGGCTCTGGAGCAGTGCTGGGGCAGGGGCAGCAGGTTCATTAAATAAATGGCAGCAGACAGAGCTGGGAATTGCTGAACTCCTTCACAGGTCAAGAGCAGCACCAGCTTCAGACTCTTTGCCAGCTTCACCAGTTGGTTGCAGTTTCATTACTCCTTTCTGCTGCATAAAATGTGCTTGAAACTCTAATTTATGAAAAAAGTCGTTTGGGAAGGACTGGCAGACAGAGAAAAAGAAACTTGGTTTCCTTATGAAACAATTTACATCGAATTTCTGCTAGATGTGTGGTGCCATCTTCAAGAGTCCAGGGGTTTCTGCACCTGCAATTTTCCTTTGCTGTGGGGAAGATGAGCTGTCCTCACTCATTGGTTTAAAACCAGGAACAGCCTGAAGGTGAGGATTTATTGAGATGCAACAGCTGAGATACTCGTGCATGGGATGAAGGGATAGAAATCAGTGCTGAGATCTGCAGAGCCTGGTCTGTGCTCTCTGGAGGCCTGGCCATGATTGTTTCTGGAAAAAGAGCAAGCAGCCAAGCTTCTCCTTGGGCATGGACAAGCATCCCTTGGGCATCCCTTCCTCTTGGAGATGTAACTCAGTTCAGAGGGCTGTAAATGCAGATTTGAAACTCGACCTAGGGGGCTTGGTGGGAAGGGGCTGGTTGTTGTGAATTCCAGGGTGTAGCAATGTATTTGCACAGTTTGGGCCATTCTGTGTGCCAGCCAAAATCGCTGTAGATAACAAGACACCTGCAGCCTGGTTTTCCAGAGCTCTCAGGAATTCATCAAGGTTACAGGGAAAACAACAAGATAAAAATAAGAACTAAGAGCCTGAGAAATTGTCTACAAAGAATGTAATCCCTAGGTACAGGAGTGCAGCCTGAGAATGGACATTTGACCATTGGGTGACCTGAAGGAGATGAACCTGCCCCTCAAATCAGCGACTTGCCTAACCAGGAGTGTGTGCCCATAGGGGCTGGAGATTTTAGAATCTGTAACTGGGATTGTAATGTAAACAATAAACGGCTTCTATTGAAATCCTATTGGTTCTGTTCTGCAGTTGTCCAAACCCCCTGCACCAGGTGAGGCTGTCCCTGGGAGGAGGCAGGAGGGAGGCAGTGCAGGAGTGCAGCTCCAAACAGGCACCAGCCAGGACCTGGGACGTGCCCACCCTGCACAACCAACCCCTCTGTGAATGTGGGTGCTGTGCTGACCACAGAACATCACAGCAACACAAAAAGACAGCGCTGGCAAAGAAACCCAGAGGTCTGTCATGAAAAAAATATGCAGAAGTCTACATTTCTACTGTGTTCGCTGCCCGCTGTGTCAGCTGGGGTCTTTTTTCTTGTTGAGAGCTCAGTCACAACCCATCCAACACTTCCAGGGGGCCTGGCTGCTCCCTGACAGCCTTGCACAAACATTCAGTGGTGGGAAGGGAGAGAACATGAAGGATTGCCATGATCTGATTTTTAATTCCTTTTTCCAGGCAAGTGGATAAAGATAGAAATCACCCCAAACTCTGTCTCTCCTAAATGCAGGTCAGCAGATAATGTGACCAATAAAAGGAAAAAGGCCCAGTTAAGCACTAAAGAAAAAGGGAAGCACTGACCAAACTGCATTTCTCTGGCAAATTATTTTCCTGTCTAGACTGGTTGTCAGATGTTGTTTTGTTGTTCTGTGTGCCCAGAGGCCAGACCAAAGCTGGGATCCCCACGTACAGGCAGCTTTGTTTAATGAGAGACAATCCTTGCCCCCAGGGAGCTGTAATCAGAATAGGCAGGACAAACAAATGAAATAAAGTCGCTGTCTTCGTCCTGTGAGCGCCGATGGAAACAGGACCCCAAAGAGATTAAGTGGTTTGCCTGAGGCCACCCAGAAAACCTGTGGCAATGCCAAGCAAAAAAACAAAAAAGCCCCACACTCTCAGAATCCTAATGCCAGCCTTTGAGACAGATCTGGCTGTGTCTCCCTATTTCCACAAGAATCCAGGGAGATCCCATTTAAGGCACTGCTGCTGTTCTTCTCCAGCTGCATTTCTTCCTGGAAAAATCCAGCTTCTCCTTCCTTACAGGACCTACAGATGCTTTATTACCTCCCTGGAGTGGGCTGGGAGGAGACGATGGAGAGGGGCGGAGGGAGGAAGAGTCGCCAGCCTTTCTGATGCTGGAATGTAAATAGCGCTTTGCAAAAGAGCTATTTATCAGTGAAATTACAGAATCCGTTTGAAGATTCCCCTGGAGGATGAGCTAAAAAGATGGCTTGTGTGGAGCTTAACGAGAGGTTTCCTGCAACACGCCCGGGCTTCGTGTAGGCAGGAGCACTTTGCTGGGAATTAAACCCGCGCTGGAAATGTTAATAAATGCAGACACATGTTCTTGTTTGTAGGACGTGCTGTGCCTCCTTTATTTATTTCCTTCATTTCATTCTTCTGGGTGTAGCTGCGACGCCAACCCCTTTGCCTGACACCTCCCTGGGGGAAAAGTTGTTGTCTCTCTTCTTGCCATCCCTGGGCAGCCCCTGAGGTCCATTGTGCTGCTGCCCAGCCTCCAGCAGGAGCAAGAGGGACAGGATGGGTTCGTTTCTGGACACAGAGCAGCTTTCACCCAGCACCAAAGCAGAGAACGAGGCTGAGCCCTGCTCCTTTTGACGCCTTTATTAAGGAATCAGCTCTGGATGGGGCCCATGGGGTCGCACACACCAACGTGGAGAAGGAGGTGGCAGCTTTGATGCTCAGCAGAGCTGGGGCTGCCGTCCTCACGGGCTGGCCTGGGAAGGTGATTTGGGCTCCTTGTCTGAGGTCCTCACCTTGGTCCAGTTCTCATTAGGTTATGGTGACAACCTGGAATCTCACAGATGGAATAGGAAGACAGTTCTCAAGCAGGACAGGTCACTTGGTCTCTTGAACTGTTGCCATGAGGTTTTTTCCTGGTTTGCCGAGCGTTCATATTAAAGGAGAAATGTGCAGTTTCTCACGCTCGTGAATTTAAACACAGGACCATGTTTTGTAAACACTGCCCTTGTTATGAATTCCTTCTCAAGGAGAAGGGGAGGTTGAATGACAGCCTCCTTGGCCAATGTGGTGGGGAGGTGGGAATTCCATCCTCCAATCCACAGGCCTCTTAGGAAATGTATAAAACTGGATTTTGTAAATAAACAGGTCTTCCTGCCCTGCTCTGCCCGATGAACCCAGATCTGTCTCCCGAGTCTCATTTCTGGTCAGGCCCCATGGTGATATGAACTGCAAGCTGGCTCATTTTTCTAGGGTGTTGTTTCTCTGAATGGTATGGAATGTCTCTTCATTTGCATATACATCAGTGATGTAACTCTCTTTATAACTAATGGCATTTTGGGAAGCAGTGGAGGTAATACTTGACGGGTAAAAAGGATACAGGTAAGGGACTGCTGGGTAGGGCAATTAACAATATGGGTGATTAACAGAATCTATGCATTTAACTTGGTGATTAACACTTAACAATTAACAAACATGGTAAGATTAATGGGGTTAACCTATAGGCTTGTTTATAACAAAGAACAGCTGAGGAAAAACTGTTCTTCTGATTGAGGCTGTGAAAAGGATTCACCCTTCTGCTTTGCTGGCAGAAGGATGGGAGGAAACCAGGATTGGTTTTCAGAGGTATCCACAGGGGCTGACTCTCTCTGTCTCATGGCTGAAAACCCAGGTACATCCTGTATGGAGCAGCTGAGATGTTTCTGCCCTCTGGAACAAACAGAGGGTGCTCTCCAGCACAACAGTGATTGAAAAAGTCAATTTTCTTCCTCACTGGAAGAAAACCTAAACAGAGTCATCCTTACATCATGCCCTCATCTTGACAATGACTCAGGCCAGCACAATGGCCTTTTTGTACCTTCAGACAAACCCTGGAAATGACCTGAAGCCAGCACTAGAAGTTGGCCTGTCCCTCACATTTCTAGGAGATGAACACATCCCAGTGAATTCATACAAATGCTGTATATTTATTTCCCCCTTTTTTTCTTCAGGCAGCTCCCCTAGGAAAGAGTTTGGCTGCTTTCCAGAGCAGAGTAGGTGCTCAAAGCTCTGCAGATCTCTGCTGAGGTGCTCAGCTTCCTTGAACAGCAGATATTTCTATTTAAGATCCCAAATCAAGCATTCATTTCCCTTTGTAGGAAAATGTAAGTACAACTGAATCAAAGATGCATTTAAGAGAAATAAGATGAAGAAATGATGCCTTCATTTCTCCACAGCAGCCTGCCAGGTGTCCCTTGTCCCCCCCTCCACAGCAGAGCATGGAGCAAAGTGCTGCAGAAGCCTCACCCTGGCCCTTCCCTGAATGAGGTTTAGTACCTGCCTGTTCAACCACCCCTCCTCTGTAACTGCAGCTGGTTCATCTTCCTCCACAGACTGCTAATTTGCTCAGCCCCTTCCCTCTCAATTCCATATTAATTACCTTGTCTGGATAGTTAATACTCTCTTTCTCCCTTTCCTCCCACACAGCCCAGAGTGCTTCAGCATCCCCTTTCCCCCAAGGCAGCTTCCCAGGGTGTCTCCAGGCAAACCCCCTCACATCCCTCCCATCAATGGTGCAGCTGCCCTCGAGCTCCACCAGGCTTCCATCTGAAGCAGGTTTCTCCTCCTCCTGCTCCTCTTTGTCGGTCATATTTATTACAGAAGAAGGAAGAGATGAATTAACCAGACCCTTGTGTCTGTCTGAGGGCAGCTGAGCCAGACTCATGGGCCCAGTAAAATCCAGGAAAGCCAATGATTGAGACTCAGCCTTGGATCTAATCTTTTTTTCAGTTCATATTATTCTCCCTTCCTGTAATTTAATTTACAATATAATTTCATATTCTTTCTCTAAAGCAGAACTTCTCTCTTTATATGTACATATTTTTTTTATCCTGCCAGGTTGGATTTCTGTCTGATTTTATTTTATTTTGTTAAACAAGGAGGCTGAAGTCACTTTATTTCCTTGAATAGAGCAGGAGGATAAATCATTGTTGGAGATGTGCTGAGGCATCTTTCCAAAATGTGGATCTTAATAGTGGATGGAAGAAAATGCTTTAACCAGGCATTTTGACACCTGAGTGAGGGATTGTCCTTTGAATATTGGGTGTATTATATCCACTGAAGTATATCACAGCACATTAAGTATTGATTCTTTGTTCCTTCTGGAGCTGGGAGAAATATTTACAGGTGTATGAAAATGCTGGAGAGGTCAGAGACCTTTGTTACTTTATTAACCAGTTCTTTCTAACAAGATTCCAGCTCCCAGCTGGGAATCAGAGTCCACAAAGGACAAACGAGCAGCAGCAGCAGTGACCACAAACCAGTGCAAGCAGATGCTGAACAAGGGGTCCTGCAGCCCTTCCCAAAAAGTTTTTCCTTGCACTTCCTGGTGTTTTCACAGCCCAAGTAAATTTTGCAAGGAAAAGAGCTGTGAAATCAGTAGGTGGGGGATGGATCAATAGTGGCACCCTCCTATTCAACACAGCGTCAGACAGACCTCCAACTAAATGTCTACTGTTTCTGTATATCTCTCTATGTTCTCTCTTTTCCTAAAGCTTTGCAGTATCTGTTTAGTGCTCAAAATTCAGTGTGATTCCCACCAAAAATAAAGAAATTAAAATAATTTCTAGTTTTTAAAAACAAAGAGCAGAATCATGACAGTTTCAAAGCAATTTCAAACCATTTCAAACAAGATGGTTCTGGTTACCACCAGCCTTGGGAAAAAGAACCAAGATCACTTTTGTGTAAACAGTGAGATATCTACAGTAGGAAAATATTCCTCTCATTGAGAGCAATAGTATTTTTTTCTTCTCCAGTGTTCTAGAGAGTTCTTTGATGAAACATTCACACCCCAAACTGGGTTGAAAGCTTTAAGCATTAGAAATTTTCCCCAACTTTGGTTTGTAGGCAAATTCACTTGCTGCTTGCCAACTTGCATCCCAACTGCTGTAATCCATCCTGGAATATAAGAGAAATGTGTTGCTCTGCCTGTCAAAGGAAGGGCAGCTCCATTTAATGTCTGGATCATATTTCAACATATTTCAACATTCAGATGGCCCCTTGGCCATTTTGCCTGCTCCATTTCTGTGACCATGTCATTTCTGACGTCTTTGTGCAAGAACTCTGCAGCATCCACCAGCTTTCCCACCAGGTTTTATTTGATGGGCCTTGCTTCAGGTCCTTGCATTAAACCCCAAGTGGGAGTTGTTATCCTGCCAAGTGGTTTCCATCTCTGTTCCACCATGGAGACAATTGATTCATCTCAGGCCAAGCGGGTGTGACAGGTATATCCATCCCTTCAAGGACAATTCCCAGGTAGGATGGGCTGCTAAATGAATGCACCAGATTGCAGCTGACACCCATAATGCTGATTTTCCCCTCTCCTTATAATCATAATGGGATCTCAGCAATAGAGATGGATTTGCTAATTTCCATCTCCTCTCTCCTTTAATCACTGTCAGGCATAAATTAATTTCTCCTTAAAGAGCTTTCAGGTTGAGATGCTGTCATTGCACAGTGTACTTAAAGGTCCTAAAGCAGGGTAATCCCAGAACATTTCCTGCCCAATCTGAGATTGCAGAGCATGTAAATATCTGCCATCCCAGCAACACCACAGGCCTTTTCCTTGGGGTAGGGGAAAGGAGGAAGAAAGTTCAATTCTTAGTGTGGGACATGAAAAGCAAGGTGAGAACTGAGCTACAAATCAGCTGAGTGCTGCTTCTTAGGTGTCCTCCAGGCCTGTACTGATCCCAAACAACAAACCTGAAAGTGCAGTGTTGTAGCTGAATCCACTGAAGATGGGGAGAGGAGCCTGTCCAGAGGAAGTTCAGCCCCTGCAGGGCTTAAATTGCCCCCTGGAAGAGTTTGTCTTTCTTTAGTGCTCTGGGATTGCCTGTGCTTCTTCTATCAGGTGGATATTTCACTGCAGGTATTTTCAGTGCACCAGAAAACCAACTTAGACTGAGAGAAAGCAGGAAGCTTCTAACAAAACCAGAAGGAGTAAAATCATTAAGCAAAGATATAATTTTCCTTAAAAAACCAAAAAGCTAGTGAATAAATTATCATTCCTTTTCATTAAAAATTCAGTGGAGATGAAACTGTGTGTGGTGATAATGAGCAAATGTTTATATTTGCAGAGAAGTGTAACTGCATGGATGGAAAGTTATTGATTTAGCCCCAGCTTTCACGCATTTTCTACAGCTCTTTGGATGGATGTCTGTCCAGCTGGCTGCACAACTAGCAGTGGAAGGCTTGTTACATCCTGAAAAATGGTTACAACACATTAAAATAATTTCCATGGAAATTTTAACTATTTCTTACAATGCCCTGTAGAGTTACTCTTACTCCTTAAGAGAAGAACTCTAAAGACAGCATCCATGTCATTCTGTCTGATCCCCAAGTTTTCAAACCACTGAAAATATAGGAGGGGGGAAAAAAAGCTCACAAACCTCTATTCAGTGTTTCAGTTTGTCTGAAAGTTGCTTTTCCTCAACAGAAATACTGACAGAGTGGAAATTACTTTCAGACTTCTTAGTTTAGTAATTTTTTAGCTTCTCATAACAGATAGGAAGTTTAAGGGACAGTTTAAGAGTAAATAACCTAGCAGGAATTTGTGGGAAAGCAGAAATGCCCAAGATTATTTTCTTTATTCCTCTCCCTGTTCCATCCAGTTGGTGCTCCACGTGTCTCAAGAAGTCCTGCTTTCTCCAGTCCAGACATGCTTGGGTTTTTATGTTCTGAACTCCTCGTCCTTTCCTTTCCCTTTTTGCTTGCCCATCCTTTCCTTCTCCATCAGTCCCCACAGTCTCCCATGGCTGGAAAAGGCCTCCAAGATCACTGAGTGTGACCCTTGTCCCCAGCCCAGAGCACTCAGTGTCACCTCCAGGCATTTCTTGGACACCTCCAGGGATGGGCACTCCAAACCCCCCTGGGCAGCCCCTGCCAAGGCCTGAGCACCCTTTCAGTGAAGAAATTACCCCTGATACCAACCTGAACCTCCCCTGGCACAGCTTGGGGCTGTTCGCTCTCCTCCTTTCAGATATGAGGACACTGACCCTGCTGCCTTAGGAAGGCTGACCTGAAATAGAAACTAGACAGAGCTGGAGAATAAAGCAGAGATTTATTGAAAGGCCTTTAGCATCCACCTTGGGCTGGGCAAGAGCCTGGCCAGGGCTACACCCAAGGTGGACTAGAAGTAGTCACAAAATGGTCACAAAATGGTCACAGCATGGCTGACTGGTCATGAGGTCTCACACTTTTATAAGTTTCGGTCCATTTGCATTTTGGGGTTTAATTGTCCCATTACAGCTTCAGGCTGTGAGGTCTCATCCTTCTTGTTTCCCCCTTCAGCCACCCTTGTTTGTGCTTTTGGGCCTGAAATTGTTCTTGGTCCTCAGCAGGAAAGAATTTGTTTTGTGTCCCTGTGTTACCCTAGTTTTGAAGACTTTTCTAAGCCTTCTGTAATGTTCTTCATATTAGAGTCAGAAATTTCACCTTATCACACTTTCTACTATAAACACTGGCCATGTTTTGCTAACTGTCTTTCATTGTTTACATATTTCTAGGTGGGAGGAAAAAAGTGATTGACAGTTAGCTTGACCAATGTGGATTGAGAGGTGGAATTCCATCCTCCAATCCACGAGCACCATAAGAAATGTATAAAACTGAGTTTTGTAAATAAACTCATCCCTTTTTTTCCTGCTTCACTCACCAGCGTGTCCTCGTGTAGATCTTTCCGTGTCCACTGTGACATCCCTGCTCTGTGAAGAGCTGAGTGACCCTGACTGTGAGCTCAGAGCTGCACCTCTGGGCAGCACAGAATCTGAAATATGTGAAAGATAAAATTTAAGGCATCAACCCTGTCTCCCATCCCTGACCGATGCCACTTCCCTCTCCTTTTCCCACCAGTGTTGTCTCCCAGTGTTTCCAAGCACCTCCATTCCCAGGCCCCCGGGCAGCCAGCTGGCTCTTTTCCAAACGAGCCACTGAATGGCACACACACAGAGACACGCTGGGATGAAACGAGCTCCTCTTATTGATTTTTCCAAACCAATATGGCACTGACGCTGCCTCCTTGTGCCATTTCCCTCCTCTGCCAGGAGGCATCCGCACCTCTTCCATCATTTTAATTAGACATTACACCTGACACAAATGCTGAGTTGATTAACCTAAAAGGAGCTGAATGGGTTGTGGGATCGTTAACACGGGGCCCCTGACACCCCATAACTCACTCCAGTGTGTGCTGTTGCACAAACTCACAGCTTCTCCAGCTCGCCCGCCGAAGCCACAACACGGAGTAATGGCACCTACAGAGAGCTTTTTACGAGGCTGTCTCACATAATAATGCTATAAAAGCCAGATTTAAAAGACAGATTGCCCTGGACTCCACAGACTTCACTTTTTAATGTTTACATAAATGCACCTTTTCCGCGGTGTTTTCAGGTAACGGCCCTTCCCAAGCCGTGGAAGTCAAGGCAGCCGTCGGCTTTGCCTTCCCCAAAAAGCTGCTCTCATCAGGAAGCAGAGTGCTCTTGTGGGATTCTCCTGCTGCTGGGATGGAGGGCAGGAGGCAGGGAGCAGCCCACAAACACTCATTTGCTGCAGCCATGCCCCCCCATGAATTCCTCATTTGTAGGGAAAGTCTCTGGTGTGAGCAGAATCCATCCAGCCCTAATGTGCCTTTGTTCCACCACACTAAAGGAGAAACATTAAGTTTTGGTGTCTCCAGGAGTGTTGCCAGAGGAACTATTTCCCTGCTCAGATGCATTTTCCAACTCACATTTGAATTTGCCCAAGACTGGAATAAGCCTGCATCAGCCACGGGCTGACACTGCTCAAGTACAACTGATTCAGCCCAGCTGGGAGCAGAGGAACCATAAATTGCACAAATTTCCCTTTGTGCCTGAGAAGGAGAGAAGATGAGGCAGCTCCAGTGCCAGGATTCCTGGCTCAGCTGTGCCATTTGGTGGCACATGAAGCTCAGCTATGGGTGCAGCATTACCCAGGGTATTCCTGCCCTCATCAGGCAGACTCCACTCTTGGGAACAGCAAGAGGACAGCTGATCCTTCTTTGCCAGCAACAAAAGGAGGAAGGCTGAGAAAGCATTAATGTATCTGCCTATCTGTGTTGGAGGGGGAATAAAAAAATAATTTTAAAAAGTGACTTGGTATGGCTTAATTGGTCTGGGATGAGGAGATATTCCTCATTCAGCAGGCAGGACTCCACTGAGATTGAGAAATTGCTGGAGATGTATGAGTCCTGATGAGATCCCCTGTTAGTTGGCAGCACTGATTTTGCTGTGCCTTCCTCTTCCACTTGTTTGTTTAGCTTTGCCCTGCATTAAAACCTGTCAAGCCTGCAAACAAGACAATGCTTTCTGATTAGGCTGCTCAGCTGACAATAAAGCAGAGCTGGGAGAATTTCCTGCTCTTCTAAAGCAGAGAGAAGTTGTGTGATTCTATTAGGATACAGCCAAGGTACATCCTGAGAAAAGGAACTTTCTGTATTGATTGGAGATGCCCCCATTGCTGCCTTGAGGACCATCTGAAGTCCAAAGCTTCCCATCATCCCTACAGTTCACACAGGCTCAGGGAAGAGCTCTGGAGCCTCACAAAGGTGTCTCTGTCTCCACTGGGAGCAGTCAGAGCAGTGGATCTCCTGAAGTCCAACCCTAACACCATTTCTGCACTCCTACAGAGACAGCAGTCCCAAGGCAGGCAGGGTTGTGCTCCTCTTTTGAGGCTTATTGCATTTGAGAAATAGAACAGCTTGGTTCCTGCCTGACCAAACACTGCTGACAGTCCCAACTTGTACATCAGCGTGCAAGGTAAGATCAGCTGCTGCTGCAAGCCTGGGATGTGCCAGGATGAGGCATTGTCAGGATCTCCTCATTGTCTCTCTGGTAATAAAGCTCCTTTGAGGGACCATTTTGCACAAGACTCCACCCACTGAGCAGTGGAGAGATGGGCAGAAGGTGACAATCTTCTGCTGCCTTCATATCACTGGCTTATCACAGAATATCCTCAGTTGGAAGGGGAGGATCATCAACTCCAGCTCCTGCCTCTGCACAGGACACCCTCAAGAGTCACCACAGGATTTTTCAAGGCCTGTCCCATTCCTGGCAAGGAAGCAATGAATCCCACATTTTAGAAAAGCCTACTCCCACATTGCCCTGGGAGAGGACAGCCACAGCTGGGCTGAGGAGCAGCTTTCCCTTGAGTTCCTGCTCTGCAGCACCAAGGCAGCTGTCCTGCCAAGCTGAACGAGCACAAGTGGAAAACAGTGACTGCAAACACATCTGTGCTGGTGTCAGACACGGGAAGATGGTGGTGGGGTAGGATGACAGTGTTGTTCAACCCTCTTCCCACTGAGGGTGACAGAGGTACCTCCTCCAGGCATCAGGAGATGAGGGGAAAGAGAAACTGCCCTGCAGCCTGGGGACAGCTCAGGCTGGGAATTCCAGCAGGGCTCAGCTTCACTCCCTGCACTCCCACCAAAGCAGAGCCCTCTGAGAAAATGGGGAAGTTGAGGGATGGACATGAGCCTGTCAAAACGCTGGGATAGAGACACACCCCTGACATGGGAGGGATGGGAGGGATTGAGGAATAACCAGACATAAAATTGCTTTTGCCCAAGGCTTCCTGTGACAATTTGCATGAGTGTGCAACACAGGACAGCAGCCAGACTCCAGCAAGGGATTGCTTGTCCTGAAGGGTTCCTGATTTTGCCTTTTCTGGACAGGAGAAAAGTGTGTAATTGACCACACATCCTTTGTTCAGGCCAGGTAATTTGTTTCATGGAGAACAGCTCCATCTTTCTGTTCTCTCCTCCACCAAGCCTGCTGCAAAAGCCTCCTTCTTCCCCCTATTTGCATAAGTGATGATGCAGCCATCCTAATTATCGAGGGAATCCACTGCTCCCCCCTCCCAGCACCTCCCCCCTTTGCTGCTGCTCTTTCCCTGCTACGGGTTTTGCTGGCAGATGGAACTGGAGCCTCCTCAGCCCACTGGCTCTTCCTTGAAGAAGAACAAAGTGACAGCCCTGCAGGCAGCCGAGCCACGGCAGCGTGACTAATCCATGTCGGGAGCATCCCAAGGGCCAGTGTCAAGGTTGTGCTCCCACAGCTTTGCTGGGGGGAAAAAGGGTGCTGAGCAAGGGCTGGAGGGGCTGCATTGTCCCCTGGCAGGGATCAAGTGTGTCCCCCACGCTGCTGAGCTCTGCAAGCTGCCTCCAGGCCCTCCTTTTGTCCTGCAGTGCAAGGGCCAGGGACAGGGAGGTCTGGAGCATCCAGTTTGGGGGGTAACCAGCAAGGAGATGAGCAAGCTCATACATATGGAAGGATGACCTTACCAGCTCCACTCAGCCTTCTGCACATCAGATGTGATTTGCAGTCAGCCATGGCCATGCCTGTCTCCATTTTCCCCTCAAGTCCTGTTCTTGCAGCACTGCTTACATATGGTTTTACCCATGTTCTTTGATTTATCTGTCCTACTTCTCTGCCCCTAACCCATTACCTCAGCAAATTAGCATTTACACATTGTGCCCTTTCAGCCAGACATTTCTGGCTTTGTTTGTGTTAGGATTGGGTCTTCCATGCAGAGGAAGGTGTATTTTTTAGTAGTATTTATCTGCCTGTGACAAAGTAGGTGGCAAAGTCCTGACAGCAAATCTGCAGCCATAGCAAGTCCTGTTTAGCACAGTCCAGCCTGTACATAGCTCATTTTTTATGTGCATGGCATCAGATGAGCTACCCATGTGATCTTCTTCTGCTCTGTGCCTGGAAATGCTCCAAAGAGCTGATGAACCAATTGGAATCGCAGACAAGAGTTTAGTTATAGTCCCTGGGGGGAAATAAGGCCTGTGTGGAAGGAAGTAGGACAGGGGAGATGAAAATAGTCTATCAGGAAAGCAAGCCAAAAACCTGCCAGGCTCCTCCACCACACAAACACAAGGCAGACTTCTCCAATACTCCAAGCCACGAGCTCCTGCATCCCACAGCCATCAGCTGAGCTGTCAGTACACTCAGCACTTCCAGGACATCCATTTCAGGACCCAGAGCTGCAAATCATGACAGCCAATTTTGGGGGTGTGCAGCAGAACGGGGGAGGACAGCAACCAGGTCCATGTCAGCCAGGATAGGCAGAGCAAGCACCTCCTCCTCTGTGCTGGGCAAGGCTCTGGGATCCCACAGGGGGACCTTGGTTCTGCTGGAAAGGGCACCAAGAGAGCAAATCCATCAGCTCCTCTCTCTCACAGCAATCTTCTGTAGATGGACATTGCTGGGTATAGGTCCAGGGCTGACCTGCATCTCCTTAAGGATATAGCAGCCCACACCTCACCTTCTTTAGCTCCCGGATCTGTGCTCAGGGATCACCCTCTGTTCTACCTGCTTGTGAGAGATCTGTTCTGTCATTTCCTCCTTGCTCACTTCCTCCTCCCAGCCAGCATCCCAGTTGGATCTGACACGCTCCATCTGCAGATATCCCAATCCAGCCTCCCCAGGGTGGCCGCACAAACACTCACAGCTCCAGCCAGGGAAAAGGCAAAATCCCTCCTGCAGTTGGATTCCACAAGAGCCTTTCACCAGCCTCTCATGCCTCAAACTCCGGCCAGATGGCCTCACCACACGGTGTCCCACCACATTTTGTACGCAGTAAAGGTGCCAGTTATCTCTTCCTTCCCTGCTTTGAAATCACCACTCTCTCCCCAACATGCTCCTTCCGTTGTCCTGCTTTCCACATTCCAGGTTGGCAATTAGAGTCTGCAACCTCTGAGCTTCTCTGCAAACTGATGAGCTGCTAAAAATACAGCCCCTGCAGGCACCCATTCAACTGCTATTTCTGTATTTTTTATTATTTATTTTTTTACTTTTTTTAACCAATTTGAGATGAACAAAGCACTTCAACAAAGGGAAAGAGAAAACGCTGTGATTGTGAAGATGGATTGCTGCCACTTACTTTGTTCATTTTAATTACACAAAGTCATCACTTAGTGGGAAGCCTCGGGATAGGAAAAGGGAGCACAAAGAAGTTACCATATCCCACCTCCTTATTTCACTATGCCTCATTTTAAAGCCTCCCCAACATCCTGGCAACAATACCTGAATTAGCACTTTCATATTTTTAAATCTTTCCATACATTACTCACCTGCTGTGTCTTCAACCTGGAAAGCCCAAATAGCCCCAAGTCCTCCTGGTAAAAATCAGAGTGGACCAGCAGGAACAAACAGCCTCTTCCCAAACCATCACACCCTCATCCCTCTATAGGAGGCTAGAGAGTTGAAAAACTTCTCTTAAGCAATCCTCTCCTGCCACCTCCTAAACTGTCCAGCTGGCACATGGGATTGGGAATCAAGATCCTTCAGGAAAATTAAGAGGTTTAAGGCAGAAAAGTTCCAGCTGGTGCCTGGGTAAGGGCAAGACCCAGGACTGCCTCCTTCTGCCTTTGCTATTGACTCACTGTGCCACCTGGGGTGAATAATATTCCCCTTACTGACTCCTCTATGGCAGACTAAGGATCACTAAATTCCCCTAAAGTTATTCAGCCTGGAATCCCTGCTTGGCCAATGCCAGGTGTTCTGAGGGACCCATTTCACCCGAACCCAGTGGCTGTGCAGAGGCTGAGGGCAGTCACTGCCCTCCCTGTCCTACAGTGACAGCTGAGAAATGACAGTGTGACATCTTCTGAGCAGAGCCCAGGAAAACCACTGCACACAGCGGCTTCCCACCAGGACAGACCTGCCACTAGTGGCACTTGAGCTGCTCTCTGGGCCTTTCCTGTTTGTCTGAACCATTCAGGCTCAGCTCAGATGATGAGGACAGCTCCTTTCCCCATTAGGACATTTATGCAGAGAGCAGATTCTGTTTCTAGGATTGTTTCTGATGCCAGAATTCCCAAACCCATGACCTCTCCTCTACCCTGATATGGCTGCAGCAAACTGCCTGGTTTTGGGGGACTAAGAGGATTCTGCCCCTCGTCCCCTTTAACCATGAAACACCATCATTCCTCAAATAAATTCTCTCACTTCTGTTTCCCACATTTGCCCAAAATGTTTCTGGTGGGCCAAAACAACTTCACCATCTTTTCCCAAGCTTTCAGCTTTCAGCTCCATTTTTGCCTTCCTAAAAGTCTGGGCTTTCCCCAAAGGCCAGACTTGATTGTAACCTTGCTGATCCCGTTAATTTGGGGATTAATTTGTAAACACTCTCTGGTTATTGCTGCCAGTTTGCAGCTTCAGCATTGAGTGATTTTGGTTTTCATTCCTGGATCTCTCTGCCCATTTTCTGAGTAGCTGAGGCTATGTTTAGATAGTCTCTCCTCACACACCAGTTGCCACCTTGTTCTAAGTTTAATGCAGATTTTTCCCGTGTAGTTTTCTCTCCAGTAAGCTGTTGCCTCTCTTGTTTACCTCGGGGGTTTACAGGCATTAACTGAGTGTCCTTCCCTCTCCACAGCCTGGGCGTTGCATTTCTATTTCCTCCACTGCTTCTGGCATCACTCTGAGCTTCCCCACAGCCACTGGCTGGTCCTTATATTGCTTTTTCCACACTCCTCTCTGATATTTTATATATACCCTGAACATTTTGTTCACAAGTTTGTTCCCACACTCCCTTGTTAACCCATTTTTTTTGGATTGTGTTCAATAGATAAGACTTTCACTTCTGTTGTTGCTATTTGCCTTAAAATATTTACAGAATGTCTTACAAGTTTGTTTTTCCTCTCCTCTCCTCTTCAATTTTGCATTGACCTTCATAAGTAACTTTTTAAAATAATTCCACTCATTTTTCCTTCTTTTTTTTTTTTCATGCACAGGTAGAAGTAGATTTGGACAAGCCAGAATTTCTATTTCTAGCAGAGCTCTTGTAATTTTGTTTCAAAACAAATATGATTCCTGAAGATATGCCAAAGTTTTGAAACTCCTTACCAAACAACCCCACTAGAGCAAGTTGTTAAACAACCCAAGTGATTTGTTTGGAAAACATTGAAAGTAAATTGACCTCGGGGGCAAACTGAAACATAAAAATTGTCACCATCATGAAAGTTGATCCACTTGGTTGTTAAAACTAATACCAAGGATGACAGAGCTATAAATTTTAAAATAATATTGTTAGGAATGAAGGCTGTGGAGAAGAGGTGAATGTGACAGGATCCAGCAAGATAACACTGCAGGAAGATGAGAAACACTCAGTGTGGGCAAACAGAGGATTGTAACTAAGTAATAAGTGTATTTGCTGTTTCAACAGCAATGATTTTCAAAAGCTGAGAAAGATTACAAGCAAAGTTGATTAGAAAAAAAAATTGTAGGCAGAGAAAATGCTGATTGCAAATTGGTGATTCGGCAAGAAAAGTTCATTAGAAAGTCAAAACCTAAACACTACAATTTCATATGAAATAAGAACACAAGTTTAGCTGGAATCCAAGCCTTGCTCTGTTTCAAAAGAAAAAAAAAACAATGGAAAATCTCTATTCATACATAAGGACTACATATGAAAATCCAAGGTGGGAAATGGAAAACTTGCACCAAAACCCTTTGAAGAGTTAGCTGAAATTCATTTTGGTCTGCTGACTTTCATGTCTAATGTCTGTTCTTTACTTACACAACTGCAGCACTGCCTCCACTGTCCAGAGGCATCCCATCCACAGAGATGTCCCTGCTTTTCACCTGGATGATCCTCTCAACCTGTCCTGGTCTACAGTGATCAGTACTAGGGAGCAGTGGGAAGAAATAGAAGCTGGACTCGATAATCTCAAAGGTCTTTTCCAACCTAGTTAATTCTGTGAAATTAACCCCTGGAAAAAGAGGTGGAAATGTTTTTGTACCCAGGGAACAGGACAGCCCCGTGAGAACAAGGTTGTCTCCCTGTGACTTGCTGAAAATTCTCCCTGGCTGACAGAGGTCAGCTGAGATCCTGGGGATCTGTACCCAAAAACAGCGCCCCAAACACAGCAGTTGGAGCTGTCTCACACAGCAGATGTGAGAAAAGCTCTCTTTTTGCCAAGCAACCACAGAAGGGTGAAAGGAGGAGTTAAGGGCCATTCATTCATTCAGTTACTCTGTACGATGGGCCTTAGACAAGGATCTTCATCCCAGCTCTGCTGAGGGGAGGCTCAGCCAGCTTTGGCATCTCTGTGCCTCAACTTCCCTACCTGCAGCCCAGAGAACACCGCTGACCTCTGATGGAAAATGCTCCCTCCCAGGACTGTCCTGCAGTACTTTTAAAAGCCATGCACACGTTTGTCTTTTCCCTCCTACTCCTTAGAGCTGGCAGCAGCGTTTTGTGCTGTTTCTCATCACTCAGAGCTATTATTAACACCCTTCTGCAGACAAGAAATGTATCTACACACACCCCTGGTAATTAGACTAAAAATCCTACTAGTGCTGATGCAGCTCTTACAGAATATATTAGGAGTAAAGCCAGCACCAAAAAGTTTTTTGGAACTCGATAATCACACCTGAGGTTGGAATTAGAAGCTTTTTTTGCTGCACAGAAGGTGAGCAGGGAAAGGTGGGAGTGAGGAGCACTGTGTGAGGACTCAGCCTGGCTCCCTGTGTGGCTGTGGCAGTCACAGATGCCCAGTGTCCCCTGGCTCTGGCACAGCTGAGCTGCAGGACCACGGGCACGTCCTTGCTGTGAGCAGCCTGCTGTCACGGGCACTGCCTGCTCTGCTCACACCTACAGCTGCCTCTGCTGGGAAATAAAGACTGAAAAGAGCCACGTCCCCTCCACAGCTCCCAAAACCATGTGTGAGCCATCCTGGCAGGTTAACTTTGCTTTCCCAACCTCTCAAGCTCAGGGGCAGGTGGTCAAGCCTTGTACATCTGAAGGGGGGAGACTCAGAGCTGGCTCTGCCCTCTCTTTTGTGGCACATCCCTCTTTTCTCTCCCCAGGTGCCTCAGGCATGGCTGTGGGGTCAGGGTGGGATTCAGACAGTGGGACTGAGCTGCTGGGAGGGACACCCGGGTCCCTGGCTCACAGCTCTGCATCCCTGTTCTTGCATCCTACCCCTGGGTGTTGGAGGTGAGGAACAGGGAGAAATACTTGGGAAAGGAAAGCATGGGAAGTGGCTGTGGTGATCCCCTTCTCCTGTGGCCACCCATCAGAGCATTGTGAGGGTGCCAATGAGTGATGCCTTGGGGATCTCTGGATGCTCCCCCTTGCCCCCCTGCAGCACCACATGTACCAAGCAGCCAGGATCCTTGGGAGGGAGGTTGTGTGGAGGAAAATGACCTCTCTAAGTGAAGAGCAGCACTTCATTGCTTTTCAATCCTTCTGCTGACGCCGGTTCACAGCCTGCAGCGGAGTCCAGAATGCACCTAAAAATAAAACAACACCTGGGCCCTGTGCTGCTGCAGGGAGCAGGCAGGGTTTGCAGTCCGTGGTGCTGGGGAGCAGCAGACACAGGTCAGCCCCCAGCCCTCTGCTCCCTGCACTGATTGCAAACATGTCAGGATCTCCTCCAGAGTGTTTCCCTGCTGCTCCAGCCCACACGTTTCCATTCGGGTGTGGAATGACCCAGGCAGAAGAGAAAGGTCATGCCATTCCTGGGAGAATGATGTTTTTCTCAGTGGCAGGGCATTTCTGGTGTCTTCCATGTTATAAATAGGGCCAGGAGACAACCTCCCTTTTTAATGCCTTTATTAAAGACAGCTCTGGGTGGGGAACCCACGGGGTCACACACACCGCTGCTGCTCCTGTGAGTGACATGGAGGAGGAGGAGGAGGGGTTCAGCTTTGCTGCACAGCAGAGCTGGGGCTTCCATCCTCGAGAGAGTCCTCAGGAAGGCAATTTGGGCTTGTCTGGGGGTGTCCTGCAGATGGAGAACTGTTGGGTCACGGCGACAAGGTGGAGCTGCTTTGGTTGGTGCTTTTGCTTCCTCCACCGCTGCTCCAGTCTGGGGGTATGTCTTGGTTTGGCAGACAGGGAATAATTTCCAGTCTTGGATTTTGCACTGGCTCATTGTCTGAGGGGTTCTTTATCTCTGAGTAGTACCCAGTGTCCCAGTGTCCCTCCATTTGCATACTGTGTGCCATTTTGGGGAGCAGTGAAGGCAATACCTGACAGGTACTAGGGAGGTGACAATCAACAATTAAAATTTCAACAGGCTGGGGATAAACAGCCAGGGATAGCAACAATTAACAAATAAGGGATTCAAGAACATTAACAACATTAACATGAGAACAATGGTTAACTGAAGGAACACCTCTTAACATTGGAACCTGGATTTCATTCTCCACATTCTGGGTGCATGTTCTGTTGGAGCAGTGTCACATGGACAGTCTGGAGTCTGTCCATGGACAGTCTGGAGTCAGCTAAGCAGTCAGACCCCAGAGTGCCATGCTGGCAGGATGGGCTACACCTCCCACCCCCAGGGAGAGGGGAGGGACTGTGCTCTGATTGATACCTCAGACAAGAGACTCTCAAATTTGGGGTCACGATGCTCAGTGCTGCAAGGCACTCATGAGGGCTTCTCTCACGTTCTCTGTCATGTCATGGCTGAGGCAGGAATCAGTTGGGAACCACCTTCAGAGAAAACATCAGCATCAGCAAGGACTTTGTGATTGTGGGGCTGAGTGAGACAGAAAGGGAGATCAGGGAGACTTCCTTGTACCAAAAAACCTCTCCATGGCAAGAGCAGTGAGTGTAATATTCTCCAAAAGTGGGAGAAAGGGAGAATGGAAGAAGAGGGAAAGAGGAGAAAGGAAGAAATGGAGAAAGGGAGAAGGGAAGAGGAAGGGGAGAAAGGGAGAAAAAGAGAAAGAGAGAAAGGGACAAAGGCAGATCTATCCAAAGTCAATAGGATTTGTTTTCCATCTCCAGTGGGTCGTTGTGTACACCGAAGCAAGCAAATTTATACTGAGGAAATAAATTTCTTGGAAGCCAAGAACAATGATGTAGCAGGTTGATCAGCTACCTCGACACTACTAGACTGAGGGTCTGTTTGAGGCTATATTTTTACAAGTGCATGTGAAATCAGATTTCTAAGACATGTAAGATGTCATTTGCTAAAACATCCATGTGAAAGGGAATAAAATATTTTGTTTCAAAAGATCACATAATAAGGGGGAGAAGAGAAATGCAAAGGTTGTCTGATCTACTGCTGCAATTCTGATAAAAAATTCAGTGCTGGGTGATTCAGAAGAAGGTTTAACATACCTGCTCATCAGCTGAGATCTAACACATCTAATTGTGCATTTCCTCCCATGGGAGGTCATTTTTGCTTAACCCTGGCTGATAATTAGATTATGTTGTACAGATTCAGTCATTATAAATTTCAACCTGCATAATGTTTGGCTGGACACAGCTCTCAATGAGGTTGCAAACTCTTTGATTCCCCCTAAAATATTCATTTCAGTAATATCCTGTGACAATAAAATCCACAGGTTCAGCTCATCACATGAAAGGTTTTCCCATGCTGCCAACACTATCTATACCTTGTCACCCTCGTTTCCTTCTGCTGTGTGAGACCCTGACAGGTTTTTGGGGCTGGAATTCTCCAAAGGGAGTGTTTTTATAGGCTAAGATGATCACCTTCTTACAGTACCACCCATCATTAGGGGCTTCTCTTTCAGAGGAAGCATCCCAAGAGAGGACTGCAGGGAGCTTGTTCTTCTCTGTATACACTGAGTAGTAAATGTGTTGTTCATCACAGCTGGGAAATGGGTGAGAAAACAAAAATAAATTGAAAAGCTCAGCTACAAGGAGAATGTGATGTCACTGTGGAAGGCAGGGTGAAAGGATGGAGCTCATCTGCTCAGGTCCCTGTCAGTCACACCGTGGGTGACAAAGCAAAGTTTGACCTGATTTCAGCCAATCTGCAGCAATATTTGGAATAATCAGCTGTCAGAGGAGCAGAGGAACAGACAGGAAAACAGACAGGAGGGAGACACAGCAGGAGGAGGAAGAGGAAGGAAGCAGGAGAAGCAGACCAAGCTGATGGTGAACTCTGGGCTGGATCACCCTCCCTGAGCTGCCTGCGCTCCCATGGGCACAGAGATGCATGAGAACATCACAACTCAGGAATTCCAGCCCCTGGAAACCCCCACAGGTAGGTGACACCCAGCCACACCTCAGAGCAAAGATGGGAACAGCAGATGGTGCAGCCCTGTGGCTCTAGGCAGGAATGCTGCCACAAAGCATGGAAAGGCTTGAGGATCTGTAGAAAATACATGAGGGGAGTGCCAGGATGAGCACCAGCAGCTGCTGTTCCTTCAGATGGGCTAAGGCTGGTCCCCTCTGCTGCACACCTCTGACCTGACCCCCTTCCAGGAGCACTCTGCCTTTCCTCAGTCACTTTCAAGCCCAGTGCTTTGGGCTCAAATGCTTCATCTCTGCTCCAGCTTTCTCCCACCTTCCCTGGCAGGTACCTCTGGCTCTCAGCCATTCCACACCATCCTCCATCCTCCCTGCTTTCCAGAGCCCTCTCTGAGCTCCAGCACTGCAGATCCAGGTGACATCCCTGCTGCCTCTGGACTTTCAGAGTAAATCCAGCCTCTGCTCCCTGCCTTGCCCCTCTCCAATGCACTCTCTGGAACAGGCAGTGACTGCTTTCCCCATCAGCTCCCTCCCTGCTACACACTTTTCTCTTCATTTCCTCCTCCCCTCAGGATATTGATGCTGGATGAAGTTTCCCATTAAACCAGCCACTCTTGTAGAAAGGGGGCTGACATGATTAATGCCATCCAGAGAGGAAGGCAGAAGTGCAGCCAGGGAACAAGGAGACAGGCACATTCCCAGCAGCCACTCATCAGCATTTGCCCCAAAGTGGCAGCAGGGCACAGGATGGACACAATTTTTCCAGCTCTCTCTTGTGCTGGATGCAAAATTTTTAGGGCCAAGAAGGAAGAGAAGCCTCCTTCTCTGTTTCATTTTTCATTTAAGTGCTGCCTTGGGCCCAGGTACAAAGGAAGAGGTGATCCTCCCAAGCCTGTCTTGATGGCAGTGTGGAATCCACAATTCAAACTTCACACTGGGCTCAAGGGAGGTCAGATTTATTTCTGGTCTTTTTAGGTATTAGCAGCTTTATGTTTCCTCTCTCCTCACCCTGTTCCCTCCTGCTCTCTGCCATTTGCAGCAGATCCTCTGTGACAAACCCATTCCCTGAGATTGTCTTCACTAACCTGGAAAACCCCAGGAGAGCCCATCCCCTTATCCTGACAACAAACTTCCATCATTTGGGACAAAGGGCTTGGGTGGCAGCCCCCAGCTCACACTCAGCTGAGTGAAGCTCCCCTTGTAGTCAAGGGAGAGGAAAAAACTCTCTCCACATTATGAGCAGCAGGAATTTGGTTTGTGTGAGCTGGAGGAGTCTGTTTCCCTCAGCTGACAACCAGGGGAGATTGTGGTGAGTGACTTTTGGCCTTTGCCATCTTCCCCCACCACCAGCACATTGTGATCAAGATCCCACATCTTCCCAGAAGAGCTTGCTCTAAGCACCCTGAATATTTAAATAAACAAATCGATGAATAACTAACTAAAAAAATGAAATCTAGCTTTTAAATTGGATTTATTTCCTTCAGCTTCCAGCCATTGATTCTCCTTATGCCTTTTCCAGACTGAAGAGGATTTCAGTACCCAGGATTTTCTCCCTGTGCAAGTGCCTGTAAAGAATTCCAACAGCTTCCAAGTCAACCTTCCTTCCCAAGCTGGTGTTTTCAAAATACTTTAGAAATCATTCATTAAAAGTGTATAAGAAGAGTAGTTCTGGCACTGCTCTCTGAGTAAAACCTCAGAAATACTCTCTTTGGGATTTGTTTGTTTATTTGTTTTTCCAGGTTACCCAATGTCCATCAGATCAGCAGTTATCCAGTTTCAGATGTGTAAATGCTCTTAATGTCAAATGAAATTAGCACCACAAAGAGCCAGGGGCTTGGGAATTGCTTCAACAAAAGTCAATCCATTATGTTCATCCACACTTTGATCAATCAAAACCTTAGTCTCAGAGAGCAAAAATAATTATCTTTGAAAAGATATTTTCCTACAAAATCATGTTGACAACGCTGGTTTCTCTTTCTAGCCCTTGATTCTTTCAATTGGCATCAGATTACGTGCCCCCATTATTTGATCTGACTGATAACACGTTACCTATTACACAGCTACAACCTTCTGGCCTTTTTAAGACATAATGTTATTATATAAAGTTCACACAATTACCTATCATGCTGTGAGGCTTATTAGAAACTACATTCAGCAGACCAAGAGGAAGTGCAGCTAATTCCTCAAAGGGTCTTGGTGCAAGTTTTCCATTTGCCATCTTGAATTTCCCAGTGTAATCCTTGTGTATGGATGTAGATTTTCCATCCTTCTTTTGCTTTGTAACAGAGCAAGGCTTGGATTCCAGCCAATGTTGTGTTCTTATTTCATATGAAATTGTGGTGTTTGGGGTTTTGGCGCTCTAATAAACTCCTCTTACAGAATCACCAATTTGCAATCAACATTTTCTCTGCCTACAGTTTCTCTTCTAATCAATTTTGCTTGTAGTTTTTCTCGACTTTTCAAAATTATTGGTTTTGAGACAACAAACGTACTTATTATGAGCCACAATCCTCTGTTTGCCCATATTGAGCATTTCTCGACTATGCAAACATCTGATAAGTGAAGAATAGGGAAAACTGTCCAGAAAGTTCTTGCAACTCATTAAGGAAAAAGGATAAAGAGAAAAGAAACAAAAAAAAGGAAATTAAAAAAA
This sequence comes from Prinia subflava, assembly GCF_021018805.1. Classification (NCBI taxonomy): domain Eukaryota; kingdom Metazoa; phylum Chordata; class Aves; order Passeriformes; family Cisticolidae; genus Prinia; species Prinia subflava. The sequence continues at coordinate 4,258,623 of NC_086258.1, read as the reverse complement.
GGAAAAAAAAAACAAACCAAAAAAACCAAAATAAAAAGGAGGAAAGAAGAGATTTCTTAGTAAATGGATTTTAGAGCTGGAGGGGAGGAACATTTGAGGCACTGATTTTGTGCCTTTGGAAGAAAGCAAGAAAATAAACACTGACACTGAGCTGGCATCATCACTTCCATGACAGATGTCATGACACTTCCACTCATGCTCGTGCTTTGTGTCAGTTTGGGGTGTCTCCTGACACAAGGTGTAGTCACAGAATCATCCGGGTCCAAAGGGACTCAGGATCTCACTCAGTTCTTCCTCCTCAGAGTAAAGAGGACACTGAATTCTGACCTGCTCCTCTACCCAGTCAGGTCTGGTAAAAATCCAAGGGCAGAGATTCATGGGTGGAAGAATGGATGTGACTGTGTGGGAAACCAAGGCACAGAAAATTCTCAAAGCCTCGTGCATGCCGGCCCAAACACAGCAGAGAATCAGGGTTTGATGTCAGACCTTGGAAAAGGCTTCCAAATTTAGAGACCACACGTAAGAATGTGGGTTTGTAATTTAGATAGAAACCTATGCAGCCAGGTAGTGGAGAGTTTTAAGGTTTTAAAGTTAAGATACAGGAGTAGTTATAAAGGTAATAAGAAGTTTTAAGGTGTAGTTCTGTAGGACTGTGTGTCACTGTATGACTGGATTTAAAAAGTCCTCATTGCAACAGGACGTGTGATACAGTTTAACCAGCAATTAGTGTGAAAGTTAAAACAATCTGTGTGCCAGTACATCGTTGGCTAATAAACCTTTAAAACCCCTTAACCTGTGACCTTGTGACCACTGACCACGGACACCTGACCTCTAACTCATGGTGAAGACATTCTCAGTCCTTCATGAGGCTGAGGCAATCAATAATGCTTTAGAACATCTCTCAGTGGTCCCTTTTGGTCTCTTTTGCATGGACCTGATGAGACTGGATAACCCCCAGAGCACGGGAAGATGTCCTGCCTTGGCAGTGACAGGTCCTGCCTCAGGCACAGCCCAAGAGGCCTCTCCAGGTCCCTGGAAATCCCTTTCCCTATGACTCAACAGGCACAGCTTTAGCTACAATCAACTTCCAGCCTAGAAGATAATTTATCTTTATTCCACATTATGTTTCCTTTTGTAGAAGAGCTACAAGAAGTGTCACATGTGACAGAAGCTGTCGGGAAATCGCATTTCCAGAAGTCATCCTAACATTTTCATGGATGTTTTGCAAGACAGGCTTCACACAGGGGGACCTGTTGTGCCTTTCCCACTCCACATTAACACTGCTTAGGCGGCATGTGAGCAGTGCTGGTGGAGAAACCCTTGCTGCCCTCTGCACCATCCCTGAGCTTTGCTGAAGGTCACTCCCATGCTTCAGCTGGCCTCAGTTACTACCTGAGGCACTGGGGATGTTCCTCCACCAAAATGTTGCCCTAATTTTGCCCCCTCAGTTAAAAGCTACTGTGTACTGGCTCTCTTTGTAGGCAACAGAGAGAAACATGGACTTGCTGCTTGTGTTTTAATTAGACTTTTTAATAATATCTGAAGTGAGGCAGCTTGAGTGTTTCTTATGTTTCTTCCTTGATCTGAGTGCATGCCAGAATCCTGGGTTCTGTGTTATCAATTACACCCAGCCTGTGTCTTTCAGTTCCAGTTCCCTCACTTTCTCTCACTTTCTCCTGTAGTTTTTCCCTACATGGTATGAACCAGCCACGGAATTTCAGACCTGCCAGTTAAAAAAACATTTTCTTTCCTCTTTGAACTTCTTGTTTTGTTAACCAGCATGAGGATCTAGATCACTGATGAACTAATTTTTGATAGTTACTGAAACATTTGCCTGGTCCCCATGAGCTCTTCCCACTAACTTGGGTAGGAGTCCAAGCCCTGGTCTCCATCCCTTCGTTCCTTTTCAACTCCTCCACTTTTTCTTCCTTTCAGCACCTCTGAGTTGACATCCAGCCTACTTTGGTAAGGAGCTGAAGTTCCCTGCCTGTGAAGGCTGAAACTCTGTGACCATCCAGCCTGTCCCTCCTTCCTTATGCAAATTACCTTTGTCTGGATGAGGAAGTGGCCTGACAGATACACGACTCAGACATGGAGATGAAGAGAAATCGTTATCAGATCTGTGCTCCTGACTTAGATAAATAAGCATTGGGCATGATTCGCCACTCATTAAAGTGTCTCCCTCAGGAGGTGGCTGACAGTTCATTAAGTAAGATGAAATATTATTATTTAAACTCAAGACTGATCAGGCTGGGTGGAAACTCGGTCTACTGTATTCATGATTTCGTGCATTGACAAGCAACTTCTGCAAAACATTCCTGTGAAGTGGCTGACCCACGAGGACATTTAGATCCTGCTGCAATTTATCTGACAGTGTAAATTGTGTCATTTAAGTGGCAAAGCTCTGTGCTCAGGCCCTGCATTCCGAATATTTATCCCTGCTCCCACAGAGGTTTGGTACAGGTTTGGTACAGTGTGTATTCACCAATCTGAGCTTGATCCAAGTCCCAAGCTAAAGATATGTGACTTTCCAGTTCCTCCATCCCAATAATCACATTTTCCAGGTCCTTTTGTCCCTTCTCTGGTCAGTATGAACTGCCCCACAGTCTCTCTGCAAAGCAGGACTCAGTAGTTACTGGCAACACGATAAGCAAACTGCCCATCCTTATTTATCTTACCTCATTTCACACCTCAAACTCAGCTTTTCAGGTTCCTCTCCTCGGAGGCTGTACCTGATCCGGGGTCATTCATCTTCAGGACAAGTGTCTATTGATCAGCTGTTACCCAATTTACAGCAGCCGTGTAATACAACCTGAGCTCGGGGGCTGAGGGGGGAATTCAGTGTGGAACCAAGGAGAGCAACTTCTGCAAGCAGCACACGGACAGAGACAGATGCTGCTGCTGCTGCTTTACAGCACAGCCCCAGCCCCCAGCACAGGAAGAGCAACAGGATCACTGCCAGAAAAAAAAAAAAAAAAGAAAGAAAGAAAAAGAAAAGAAAAGAAAAGAAAAGAAAAGAAAAGAAAAGAAAAGAAAAGAAAAGAAAAGAAAAGAAAAGAAAAGAAAAGAAAAGAAAAGAAAAGAAAAGAAAAGAAAAGAAAAGAAAAGAAAAGAAAAGAAAAGAAAAGAAAAGAAAAGAAAAGAAAAAGAAAAAGAAAAAAAAAAAAAAAAAAAGCAGTCCCATCCCATCCTGCAGAGAGGTGTGAGCATTCCTGGCCACGTTTTGATAGAAAAAGTAAAAAAAAAAAAGAAAAAGAAAAAGAAAAGAAAAGAAAAAAAAAAAAAAGAAAAAGAAAAGGAAAAGAAAAAAAAAAAAGAAAAGGAAAAGGAAAAGGAAAAGGAAGAGGAAGAGGAAGAGGAAGAGGAAAAGGAAAAGGAAAAGGAAAAGGAAAAGGAAAAGGAAAAGGAAAAGGAAAAGGAAAAGGAAAAGAAAAAAAAGAAAAAAGGAAAAAAGGAATCCATGCCCAAGCAACTTTACAGGAAAAGTCCCTTAAAGCCTCCTAAACCCTCTGGAATATGCAAGTCTTATGCCTTTTTTTTTTTTTTTTTTTTCTTTTTTTTTTTTTTTTTTTTTTTTTTTTTTTTTTTTTTTTTCTTTTTGTCAACTCTGAACACAAAGAGCAAATATCTCCTTTTGGGAAGAGCGACCTTTGCAGTGCACCAGGAGAAGGAGAGAAGGAGGCAGAGCAGAGGCAGAGCCCCTGAGAGGGGAGCCACACAAAGCCTGCCCTGGCTCTCCAGGCTGGGCTCTTGTCTCCACAGCCAGCAGAGCTCTCGAGAACAGAGCTGCACCCACACCAGTGACTGCACAAGAGCTGCCTGGCTACTTTCAATAGACATATTATTCCTTGGAAAAGTCCATTTCTTGAAATCAGAGCCATTTGAAGGGAAGAATCAGTTTTAATAAATCCTTTCCTCTTTTATTTTTTTTTAAGAGAATTGACATAGTTTTTAAGTTATCCCTTAATTTTTTTTCCCCAGATTGGAATAAGTTCTCTTATAACATTCCCAATAATTAAAACTAAGCTGAAATGCCAAAATGGCCAAAAAAGGACAAAAGAAAACTCCACAGAAATGTTTCTATTGTTGCCCTAACCAGAAGGTAGCTTTGTAAAAACTCAGGTTTCTGTCTGGGTATTTTCCCTGGGACATGCAGACCTTTTTTCAAGCAGCTCCATGTCATGCTGTTTCTTGTAGCAATTTTGTAGGACATGAACACTGATATTAAGGGTAAAGTAACTCTATTTTGCAGCTTCCTCTGATTTCCTTTTCCCTCTTTGATGTTCACCTCCCACTAGAACATTTTCCCTGATACCATTCTTGGGTTGAATGCAACCTGATTCACATCTCATGCCAATTACTGTGACATTGTCAGAACGGAACCAGTTTACACCACCTGAGCAATATGATTATTTAGCAGTGGTATCAGTCCTCTGCTTCCTCCTTCAAGATTTCTGCCATGGGCTTTGAAGGAAAGCTGACTCCTTTCCTCCTCCTCAGAACAAAAGCATAAGCAACTTCATTAACCCCTATATTAGTTAAAAATCAGAAAAAAAAAAAAAGAAAAAATATTAAATCAATGCTAAAAAATTGTAGATTTCCTTTATTTTATTCACGATTCTAAAGAAGGGAACCATATTCCCTCTGGACCACATTCTCCCACCCAACCACAGGGGGCAAAACCACTTTATCAGAGCTTCCCACCCTGGCTGTGCTTCCCTGCACTGCAGCTCCATCCCCTGCTCCAGACCCAGGAGGGAACTGCCCCGGGGGCTGGGCTGACACTGCACCACTCTGAAAAGAAATCTTTATAAAGGGATTGACTGGAGCCCCTCCACAGGACTGCAGTGACACATCTACAGCAGGAGCAGTGTGGAAAAAGGCAGCAAGTGGCTGGAGAAGGGTGAGATACTCTCAATCTGCCTTTGCTGCCAGGGAAATTGTGATGCAGAGCCATCCTTTCCTTGTCTTTCTTCTTTCTTGTTCAACTCTGGGCAGGGAGTGTGTTTATAAAAACACAAATAATTGGCATATGTTAGAAAAATAAACAAAAACAAATCGACAATTAGGGGGAATGAGAGGGTGGGTTGGAATTTTCTGCCTAGATCTGCTCTCATTCCAGATTCAGCAGTGGGCTTGGGAATCTGGCTTCAGTTTTGTTTGTGCATTTGTTTGTTCAGCTTTTTTATGTGTTTTGTTTCATTTCACCTAATAAATACAGACATAGATATGAATGATGTGAATCTGCACAAATTTCAGGATATAACTTTGGTCATTTGATCCAAAACCCATCTGAACTCGAACCCAAGTAAAAGATTTTTTTTTCTCCTTGTAATAACTATGTTAAAAACATAAAAAAAACCCCAAACTCTAATTCATAGTGCTGCTCTTCTACCTTTTTAAAATACAGGGCTGTAAATTCATCTGATTTGAGGCCTAATGTGTGACGAGATTCACACACAGTGATAATATCTTCTATTACAGCAACGGATATTGTTAGAAAGAACTTCAGCACTCTTCATTTTCTTCAAGACTCTCACCATTCTATGCAACATCTTTGGCATATACACAAACCCAGGGTCTCTCAACCCCCAGTGGGTCCTACAGGCACAAATCCATTATCACAACATCCCAAACACAGGGAAAAAATTGTCAGGGGTAGCAGGGAAGGAGCTTTTTTATTTGTCTTTCTGTTATGGACTTCAAATTGAATCTGTCAGACAATATCCAGATTATCTGCTCAGCATGAAAACAAAGAATGATTTTTTTTTCCTTTTTCTTTTTTGATGAAAGCCGAGGTGTGTACTAATGTCTTGAGGGCTGAGGGTGTTTCAGACATCTATTACCATAAATTAGCCCTAAAATATTGGAAGCTGGCAGTGTTGCAGTTCTGTGCTCTCCCTTGCCCAGCCTGCAGAGCAAACACAGATGTGGGCACTGTGCTCCCCCGGGCAGTGCCAGTGTGTGCTGGGGGAGGTCTTGGTGTGATATCTCGAGGGGAGGCTTTGCTGGTTTTTTTGCACATTGATCCCTGCCCCAGTGGGAATTAGCTCAGACACCATCAGGTGGAAACAGTGAAGTCTGATTTTCTGGTACAGATATTCCCAGTGGGAGCTTTGGCAGTGCAGGGCAGGGTGGGCAGTGTTGCCCGGAACACAATAATCAACCACACGGAGGCAGAGGTCTTCAATGAAAGCTGCTCCCCACCGAAAAAAGGGGCCAGCCTGTTTATTTCTTTCCTTTTATAATTTTTGTGGGTCTGGAAGCACATTGGCTCCTGGGGTTACTACCCCTTCACCCCACTGGCTATGCCAGCTGTCAACCAACATTGTTTTCAGGCTGGAAATATGTAAGCAAAGGACAGTGAACAAAAACAAGAAAGGTTGTTTATGTTCCAGAGTGTGAGAAAGTGAAAAACTGACCCTTAATATCGCAACAGTAGCTAAAGAACTGATCTTATAAGCAAGTAGAAGGCTTTAAAAAATCTCAGAAAAACCAGGGCAACAGGGCAGTGCTGAAGATGAGTCCAGTGCTGAAGATGAGTCCGGTGGTGAAGATGAGTCCAGTGCTGAAGCTTGAGCCCCTCAGAGGAAGGCAGCCACATTTCCATGGGGATTTCAGCCACACACCCTTCCACTATCCCAGGCTGCTCCCAGCCCTGCCCAGCCTGGCCTTGGGCACTTCCAGGGATCCAGGGGCAGCCACAGCTTCTCTGGGCACCCTGTGCCAGGGCCTGCCCACCCTCACAGGGAAATGTTTACACTTTAAATCCAGCCTCAGAAATGTGGCAGCACTTTCCACCCACATTATCCTCACTTTTTCCTGCTGTAAAAGCCTTCTGAGAGGAGAGGGCAGGCACCAGCCATTGTGCCTAATGGTCCTGAGTGTTTGTGTGCCAGCAGCCAGCGTGGATAATCCTCCACACCACTGGGAACCCTGCATTAAAGGTACATTGCCTTCCTCTGCTCTGCGTGGGCACCCTTGGAGCTCTGCAGGCCCTGTCACCCATCAGGATGTGTTCTGTCTGTACTCACTAATTTCACAGCCCGTAAATTACAGGCGTACCCTGCGTATCTTCATCTCATTAGAGAAGGTTAATTTAAGCAGACAATCAACAAAAATACAGAAAACCAGTTTGGAAAGAGGATTTTGCTGTGTCTCTGACAGACAATGAATTCACAACCTCAACATCTGCCACCACGAGAGAGAAAATGCTGGAGGAAAAAAAAAGGAAAGGAACTCATTGCTATTTCCTCTGATGAATGGTGAATTTCCAATTAGCATTTTAATTACTCAAGCCAGACTTTCAGCTGGTTTGATGATCACAAGAAATTCCATAAGCAACAAGTCATCTTGGTTTGTCAACGTGTGCTGGGGTAATGCAGAACGCACTTACAGGGGCTGGCCTGTGAGATTGTTTCTCTTCTGAAAAAATCCTACAGCATTAATTGTTATCAAGTATTTATTTATAGTTTTACATAATTTTTATACAGTCTATATAGTTTGACACTTTTGTACCACCCAAGAAAAACCTACAAGACTGTTGTACCTGAGGCCTTTGGTGTAAATTAGATTTATTTTCTGGCAGATCCTACAGCAAATCCATCAATAGGACCCCAAACATCCAAACCTGTATCTCTTGCCTGAGCAAATCCTTCAGCAAATCCATCCCATATCATTTCAAACACCTTTGTGTGTCCTTCACCTGAGCTAATCCCACAGCAAACCTGTCCCTGGGGACTGATGGATGGGCTCCTCCCTGCAGAAGGTCTGGTGGTGATAACTCCACCACCTTTCTGTTTGTGTAACCAGAAAACCAAAAAAGGAGCAGGGCATTTGTTAAAGTTTCTGTTTCTGCATCACAGTAACACCAAGTTTAAGTTTTAGTTTTATAAAATTTAGATAATATTAAGTCCATATTCTATTAATTTAATAGTGGGTTTGGCTTGGGGCAGACTGTGGGCCTGAGATTTTTGGGCCTGAGAGATTTTAGCCTGCTGGGAGCTGCCAACCCCTTTCCCAAAGGAAAAATTTCTTAGGAAAGCTTCTCCCCAAAACTATCTTGGCAAAACAACTTTCCTTTCCCAAAACAATCTTTCTCTAGGTGGTGTTTGCCTTTCTGGTTCTCAGAGAGAAACATTTTGGCTGTTTCTCTGATTTAACCAATGGGACTGGGGAGGTGTCAGTCCTGTTCACCAATCCTGTTAAGTCTGTATTGGAACACCTTATAAAATGAGACAATTAAAGCCTTTTTAATGCCTTTTGCCTTCTGAAATATTTGGAGTCTTTCGTCTTTTGTTTGTGTCCTACACCGACACAGACCCCTGCCACAAGCTGAAGATCCACAAACCTGTCAATGAACTGACATCAGCAAAGATCAGTCAAATCTTACAAGCACTCAGAAAGGTCTTAGTCTTAGCTTTAAGACTTTAAATGGTTGATCTGGGGATTTGGATTATTCCAATCCCTTGATCTGAACAGATCTGGAATTGATCAAGATGAGGATGGACCCTTTGGGCCCTTGTAGACCATTGTTCTTCATTTTTATTGTCTTCCCTCTTCAGTCATTTTCTTTCTCCCATTTTGGTAGCTGATGTTGGGTTTCTTTCTGTGGATATTTCTTTTTCCCTCCTTTTTTATGTGATTTCTCATCCTCTCTGGATGTCCATCACAGAGCAGCCTTCAGTGGTGGAAAGCACATCTTTTGGGTATATCCATCATCTCTGAAAATACCACCTTCTCTCCCTAGCAGTAATAATAAAATATTGGGACCAAATCTGTTTACGTGAGAAAAAAATTACACATGGGGGGGCAATCATTTATTCAGAGCAAAGAAAACCAAAACAACCAAGCCAGCAGTGCCCGTTTCATTAAGTGGACAAATGAGAGGTTTTTAAGTTCTTGGCAGTCTGATGGATAAAGGTACCTTGTCAGAAGGTCCCTCTAGATTGAGTTGCAAACAGAAGAGAGGGAAAGCTTGGGCAGAAAAGCAGATTTGTGGTGACAGAATGAGCAGATCTGAGCTCTGGTTTCTGTGGAGCGCTACCCAGGGTGCTGCCAGTGTGTGCCCAGACACCAGCACTGGACGGACACGGGGCCTCTTTCCTTTCCTTTTTCAAAGTGCTCTTGTCAAGTCAATCCTTCACTGCAGCTTCTCTTCCTGCTTCCCACATCCCACCCCCGCATCCCATCCTTCCATCCTCAGTGAGGCTGATCACTCATTCCCTTCTTGCAGTGTATTATTTATTCATTTATGTTATTTTCCCTCAGAGGTCCAGAGGTGGACATGGCTCTGTCACTTGGAGAAGCTCCTCAAGCACCAGGAGCAGAGGAAGTGTAAATCCCACAGAGAAACACATCAAGCACAGAGAAATGAGAAAAAAAAAATAGAAATTATCTCCCCTTTTCCCTTTCTTCCCTTGAAGCCTCACATCCTCTACATCCTGGTTTTCCCTTTCCTGCTTGCAATTCCAGCCCTTGCTCCATCCCTCTCCAACTCACAACAGTCTGGTAGAATTTCACCAATGCAGGCAAGTGGAACACTTCACTTCCAATCCCTGAACGAGGCCAGGGCACTGAGGAGTTTATTATATCATAAATTAGAACATGGAAAGCTAATACATTTTATACATTTGTCAGAGAGGGAGAGAGAGGAGGAGGAAAAACCTTTGCTGCCAGGTTCCTCATAGCAAATCTGTCAGGCTGGAGAGAGGCTGCTGGAATGGAAGTGTTTCCAGACAGACAGAGAGAGCCCTGGTGCAGAATAGCAAAGCTCCTGCTGGATGCTCCAGGGCTGTGGCAGGAACCAGGATAGAGTTCTCAAGCCAAACCACACACAGCCCACCACAAGCACCTCACCTCTTCTTGTGTGGGGATAAAATGATGCCCAGCAGAGCCACGGAGAAGCTGCTGGGGGCTTCAGTGGCTGAGGAATCAGGGGATGCTGCTGGTGTTTACATTGTGTGTCTGAATTTATCTGATGTTGTTTTACAGAAAAAAAGGGCTAAAGTGTACCCAGAGATGGGAACAGAGCTGGGGAAGGGTCTGGAGCCCCAGGAGAGGCTGAGGGAGCTGGAAAGGGGCTCAGCCTGGAGAAAAGGAGGCTCAGGGGGGACCTTGTGGCTCTGCACAGCTCCTGACAGGAGGGGACAGCCGGGGGGGTCGGGCTGGGCTCCCAGGAAACAGGGACAGGAGGAGAGGGAACGGCCTCAGGCTGGGCCAGGGATGCTCAGGGTGGACACCAGCAGGAATTTCTCCACTGAAAGGATTTTCAGGCATTGGAACTGCCCAGGGAGCAGGTGGGATCACTATCCCTGGCAGGGTTTAAAGGCATGTGGGTGTGGCACTTTGGGATATGGTGATGTTCACAGTTGGATTCAGTGACCTTACAAGTCTTTTCCAGCCTTAATAATTCTGTGATTCTAAGTCAGATCCCAGCAGATTAACACAGAGGAATTTTCTGGGAAATCTGTTCTACCTGCCAGGCACACATCCCTGCGGCTTTCTTACTCTGTGCTCATTCCAGGTGGATTGTCCCATTTTAATTGAGCTTTTGCCTAGTCCCACTGCACCTCCAGTCCCTATGATGCTGCATTTCTGCTGCCTGGGAGATCCAGTGACAATGGGCTTCGCATCTCTCCTTCCACAATCCAAAACTCAAGGTAGGAAGGCGTTTCCCAGACATCATCTCCCTTGAAATAGTCAGCAAGTCAGACTTAATTAAGACCAAGAACAGCAAAAAGCAATAATAATTAAAACTTAAAATTGCCTACACAGACAAGTAAGTAAAAGGAGCTCATGCTGTTAGGAGCATGGTGTCTGAGGCTGGCTTTCCCCACAGCCAGGTCCTTTATCCACAAGGATGAAGCATGGGAGATGGCAGTGGTGGTGCCTGCAAGAGTTAAGCTGAATTTACCCCCAAAAGATTTTTCTCCAGGCTGAACTGTCCCCCAGGCAGCTGCTGGACTGGTGAGGGAAAGGCAAGAGTGGCTGCTTTGGTTATTTCAGCCTTGACCACCCCCAGGCCTCAGGGCACAACTGGAGACACAGCTGCAGCACAGCTGGAGGCAGACCTGTGAGATTGTTGTTTTTGGGAGCATTTATCTCTGTGAGGGTAAAGGTGAGCTGGGACACAGCACTGGTAGAAGGAATGGTGGAGGAACAGCCAAGGAAACTCATCCAATCTGCCATTTTTATTGTCTTCCCTCTTCAGTCATTTTGTTTCTCCCACTTTGGTAGCTGATGTTGGGTTTTGCTCTCCTGGCATCAGCTGAGAGCAGCACAGCAAGAGGGACAGTGTGCAGCAGTCCTTGCTCTGAATGCTCTTCCAGCCTCTGGAAAGCCACATGGCAGTGGTCCCTGAGCTGTTGCCACCTGTGCTCCTTCCTGGGTCCTGTTTCTTGGCTCCTGGCACGGCTGTGGGAGTCACAACACTCACGGTTCTCAGATCTCTGCTGCTGCCACCCAGGTCTCTTTGCTCAAAGCAGTCCTTTTCTCACAGAAGAATTTTGCTCTCTCCACCCTTCAAACTCCCTCCTTTGCTCCTCTCCCCCAGACCCTGTGCTCCGTGTGGGAGGATGACCATTGGTAGCCCTGGAATGTGGGGCAGACACTGAAACACAGAGCTCAGAAGAGCAGGGGGAGCCAGGCTCCACCATGGCTCAGATCCATCTCTCTCCAGAGCTTTGCTTGGTCCCCAGTGCTCTGCCCCATCTTCCTTGCCAGGGTGGCTTTTCGGGCGCTCACAGAAGCTGCCAGACAAAACACTCCAGATTTATCCCACTCTCTTCCTCTCTGTTTTTAGAAACTTTTAATTAGTCCCCAACTCAGCACCATTATTAGTATTTGTTATTAAGTATTAAAACTGCTCACCCTCAGCTCCTTCTCCCTCTGCTTCCCTCTTCCAGCCCTTTGTTTTAATTGTTATATTTTTTCATCAGTGATCAGCCAAGCTTCCCTAATGATCTAGGCTCATTTTAAGGGTTTATAACTCCGGCACAAAACTCCAATAAAAAAGCGGCAGCCTTGCTGGGAACCTCCTGGGGCTACTCAGCAGTCAGGAACACAAACTCATTTAACACTTGCCTGTTCCCCTCTTTTCTTAGTCACCATCACCCATTCTGTCAAAATATTTTCCTGTGCACGCACAGAAACCCTTCATTTTTCCTTTTCCGCATCTTTCCCTCTCAATTCTTTTTCCCTACGGATGGAGACAGGAGAACTGGAAAGATCCTTGATTAGGCTTGTGCTGCAGTTAACAGCAAATAGACCAAGCCCACGGTTCCTCCCAGCCATCTCCCTGTAGATGCTGCATCCCTGTCCCCTCTCAAGAGGTAAAAACATAAAGAGTTGTAGTGAGGCTGAGGAGAGAAATGATCTGGCTGTATTTCTCCTGAATTATATTTAGCAGTTGCGAGTTGCCCCTCTAGAGAGCTTAAAAGCCTCTTTTACAAATCTGCAAGTTGGCAGTGCCTCTCCCTCCTTGCTCTTCTCCCTTCGCAAGAGGTGTAGATTTACACACCGCAGACAAAGGGTTGCTTGGCAGACTCTCAGAGTCTTGGCCCCGCTTCCCATCGAGTGCAGATGTTGCTTCCAAAGCTGTCTTTAGCCTCGTGCACAGCCAGCAGGAAATTCGTGGGGATCCAGGCAGGAGGAGGAGCGCAGGCTGTTCTCCAGGAGCAGAGACTGTGACCTAGACACAGGTAGGCTCTAACGTGACCTACTGGGCTTCTTGCCCATGGCCTTGGGCACTGGGCAATTAGCCAGGGTGAGGGGCAAGCCAGGAGGGCACACCTTTCCTGCAGGGACCTCCTGGTACCAAGCTTTTTGAGAGAAACCTCCCAAAAGCTATTCCATCTCTCTGATTAAACACAAAACCCTCCTGCAATGAGGAGGAAAGAAGGGAGTGTGAGTGGTGAAAAGGAAAAGAGTAGAGCAAGGCACGGGGTGGATTTATTTCACCTGCCTTTAGCCATCTGCCATGTGGGTACTTCCATCTGAGCTGTCACTCTGGGCCTGTCCCTGGAAATGCCATAGGGAGAATAAACACTTTTAACACCCTGGTTACCCTACCCTTGTAAACCAGTGGAACATTGACCTTTTTTACACTGAAAAGACCCCCAGTTCTTCCAGCTGATGTACTTCCCCAAGCCACCCATTTCAAAATTATGGAGCAAACAATGCCATTAAATGCTCTTTCTTTGAAGTCACTGTTGCTCCCAGGACAACATCACACCCGCAATGACCATGGGAGCCACAATTGCATTGATACACTTTACAAGCAGCCTTTTGTTCTCACTTGAAAGGAGCTCAGCTGAAAGGGCCAGCAATGTGTGCAGTCATCTTCAAAAAGCCAGAATCGTTTGGTGGGAATAAACAGTCAAAGCTCCTCAGTCAGTCATTTGAAAAGGACAGCTTCCCAAGGAACGCCAGCACCATCCTGCCTTGCCTGGCTGCTGGGCTCCTCTGGGAGGTGATTTCTGCAGCTGGTTGAGCTGCTTTGACACATATTTATCATCAGCAGTTTTGAGTTTAGGGGAGAGAGAGAAACAGCAAAAGGAAACGAATCAACCCATTGAAATATTTCATGAAAGGTGCAAAAAAAAAAAAAGAATCATAAAGTTTTGGGGTCTTCAATGGTATTGGGTTTTCAACTTGGGCTGAAAGTGCAGCACACTAAGTCGGGTCTGTGGGGGATGCCTGCAATTAGAGACCTGCTTAGTGATACAGAGCTGTCTTCTCCTTGTTTCCAGCTGCTACATTTAATTAAAAGAAAGCTAAACAATCCATTACATTAAATTACTTTCTGCACATTACTTTTCCACATAGACAACCGAAATGGTTGCCACAGGGATGTTATCTGACCGCAGGCTGGAAAGGAGATAAACCATTCTCAAAATTATTCTGTTGCTTGAAATATCACCCTGATGACCTGGTCAGGAGCCATTCCTGACTGTGTGAGGGCCTACCAGCCTGGTGGGGATCCACCAGGAATGTGAGGGGCATTCATGGACTGCAATCCCAGCCTCATTTTACTTATTCCTGCATGATGTCACAAGATGATGAGGATGCCAAATCACCCTAATGTTGTGGCAAACAAAAGGGCTCCTTTCATGTTTCCTCTCTCTACTCTCTGTCACCTTCACCATGGAATCTGGGAAAATAAAATAAAATCATACCATGAGTTAGTATCTACTTCAGCTTCTTCTCCAGAGTTTCTAATCAGTACCAAACAGTCCATATGCCCTGTTTCACCTTCTAATTTAAACAGTCCTTTGATATTAGAAGTCAGGTATGCCAGGGATATCTTGAAACATCTCATGGAAACAGAATTTGTTGGAAAACTCCTTGCCCCTGTGGGGATTTTGTTTTCCTTTCAATTCTTGTTCAAAGAAGGATAAAAAAGGTTTGGAATCTTCCTCAGTAACCCATTAGGCCACAGAGCAGACTCTGCCTCCCGGAGAGGAGTTCCCTAGGAACACAGCCCAGGTCCAGACTGCAGCAGGGAGGGAGATTCTGGTTAAAGCCCTGCCCTGACAGCCCTGTGTGCTGCCTCCAAGCCCCTGCCTCACCACTCTGCCATTTAAAAACCATTCAGGTCTTAAAACTGGCCCCACAGCACGACCAGCTAGAGGCAAAACCAACCTGGACTGGCTTCAGGAGGAGAAGTGAACAAACACAACATCCTGGCTCGACTCTGCTGCCTTTGTTACAGCTCTGCCCTTATTTTCTGCACTCCACACCACTTTCCCTCTGAGATAATTGTTGCCAAGTGGCTATTTGGAACATGGTCGAGTGCAAATTGGTAAAGGAGAGACAGGCTTCTGCTTCTGTCTTGCTGACTATTTTTGCTTTATTCCCCATCTCACACAGAAACATTCCGAGGGTATCTGTTTACTGTTTGTGCATAATGTGTTATGGCACGAAATGGTCTCTTCTTCCCTCATTTTACAGCATTTGCACCTCATCCTGGGGTGACCTCCCAGCAGCAGCACAAACCTTTATGACCACTGTGACAGCCTCGCTGAGCCAGCCCTGCAGAAGGGGAATGCCACTGGCTTTGGGCTTGGGCACAAAGTGGGAAATGTGTTCACTGGCTGGACCCAGAGTGACAGCCTCCCTCTGCCTCACATTTGCCCTGTTTGGAGCCTGTGAATTGCTGGGCTGGGTTTGCACTGACAAACATCCTCTTAACCCAGGCACATTAGCCGAGTCCTTCAGCAGTCTCATCCAGACCAGCATCTCACACAAACATCTTGGGAATTATCCCATCCTCTCTGTGGATCTGAGCTCACGGGGCGTACGAGACAGGAATCACAGATTCTGGGGAGAGAGAGGAGGCTGTGTCCACTTTATCATGGTCATATAAATACCAAGCTTTTGGTTTTAAAAGATCATTGCAAATTAACCATCCCCTGGAAGCATTTTGCTTCCCTCAACTTGTGTCCTCATACAAGGAAATTATTCCTGCAGCTTTATGAAGTGCAGAAAACCACATCTCACACTGGGGACTTCTCCTTCACTAAAGACCCAGAAGCCAACCCAAAAGGCAGCAGGTCAAACACATTAACAACTAATTTGTATTATATGTATTATATTTTTTCTCTGCCTGTCTTTAATTCTCCCCTAGCAACACAAGCTATTCACCTTCAAAGCTTTCAGCCTCTTCTGAAATTTCAATGGTCATCTCACAGGCTGCATTTGTATCTTTAGGTTCCCATCAGCACTGGGCAAAGATGGAGTGAAGAGAATGATGTTTTTCAAGCCCTGCAGTCAGGTCCTCAATGTTCCCAGCATCTGACTCTTGCCTGCAGAGGTGTGAATCAAATTCTGGTTTCCCATGTGGTCACGCCAGATGGTTGGCTCAAAACCCATCATTTCTTTACAGCAAAACTCACTAGACACAGACAGTAACCATAAGATATGTTGGAAACTAGAATTTCGAATAATTTAGACTGCTGACACCCATGCAAAAATCCTTCGCCCTACTCCTTTTGTCAGCTCTTCAAGAATGGTTTCTCTGCTGAAAATGTCCTCAAACATTTTGAGGCAGTGACAAAAATACATTCTTACAGTCAGCCTGCATCCTCTCATTCTGAAAGGTCTTGTTGTTACTTCTGAACTTTGATTGTTAAATTACATCCAGGGATCATTTCACATGCCCCAAAAGGCAGCACTGCTCCCAAGGAATGCTTGGAAGCAGCTATGCAGGACAGCAGATCACATTCCAATATTATTGCACTGTCTGTGGCCCATTGCAGTGGGTTCTGGAATTTGTTAGGGGTGGACCCTCCAAACACATCACACCCTGCCTTCTACAAAAGGATTGGGAATGCTGAGTAAGTCCCTGCCTTGGTGAAATTGTGAAGGGAGCACTGGAGAGAACAATATTCAGTAAAGCAAATAAAAACCTCGGAAGGAGACTGTGTTGAAAACAATCATATGCTTGGGAAATCTGGCTCTGTGTGTTTAGTGACCACAAGAGGTCAGGGCATCAGTTTTCCATTGCATCTTAAAAGCAACATCTCGAAGAGCCTGGAGCTAGGATACTATTTTAGCTGAGACTGTTCAGTTCAGAAATTCCATCTTTAAACATTCCTTAACAGGGGTTACCACAGGAGCAACAGCATTTCTTTTCTTTGCACTTGAGTCTATCGGGATAATAGTCGGGTTTGCCTTTCTTTATGTTCCAGGTCTTGCTCCACAGTTGGAGGGTTTACAGAAATATTACATTTAACACTAAAAGCTACAGTCAACACCTCCATTTCCTTGGCACAACCACACTTCCTTCATTAGGAATAAACCATGCTGGTGACAAAGCTGTCCCAGGTATGACCTCACTTTCCTCCTGCAGAAGCTTTTAAGCATCAAAAGCCTCCTTTTCCTCCCTTCCAAATCCACTTCTCCAGCATGAGTAAAGGTCAGTCTACGAGATAGCAAATGCATTACACATTTCAACTCCAAATTAAGACTATTTCTGCAAATGCAGTTCTCCGTCTATGGGAGGTCTATGTCAGGGAGGCAGAGGAAAAAGGAGACATGTAAAATAGTAACATATTCTTTATATATATATATGTAACTGTAGAAATGGTGTACACACTTGCCATCTGAGAACCACTTCCTGTGGCACCTCTTTTTACTAATGTAGTTTTTCTAGAGAGTGTCCTGCCCAGGCACTAACTGGGCTTGACCCAGTTTGGTGCATAAAAACAGACAGGCTTGCTGCCTGGGATATTAGATGATGAATTTTTCATATGCAGCCTTGTTTCACTGCAAAGTCCAGCCTCAGTCCCCTCTCTGTCTGCAGCACGTCCCCTTTAGCAGGTCCTGCTCTGTGAAATTGCATTTCTTTGTTTACTCTGCATGATGCCAAGAAATGCCTTTCTTTCCCCTCTGTTTTCTTTTCTTTATTTTTGAAGTGAAAGTTATTAAGCTACTTCTGGCATAATACCTCTAAATGCCGAGTTCGTGAGAGGGAATTTTAACTTGGTTAATCTGACACAAATGAAAAACTATTCAAGGCTTGAGATGACTGGAAAGTTTAGTGTCATGGCTTTTTCAGGAGAAAAAGAGGGGTCTCAGCAAAATTTCATTTGAACACTTGACGTTATTTATTTCCTTTAAAGTGTTGGGCATGGTTTAAAGACACAGGAAAAACTGGACTGATGGTTCTGCTCGCTGTTGGGGGGCACATGGGGCAGAGAGAAGGGCAGAGGGGATGGAGAGAGCTCTCCTTATTGATGTGGGACAGGGGGTAACTGCTCCCACTGCGAGCTGGATCCTGCAGGCTTGCTCAGGGGCTGAAATGGAAATGTCACTCTCTTAGAAGTTAAATTTCAACTGCCATCATTTCTGTGACTATTATCAGCAGAGGAAAATGGGAAGGAGAGGCTCACTGAGATACAGAGACCTCACATGTCTGAGATCATTCCTTGCCTTGTTCAAAGCCATTGCATCTGAACTAAAGACGTCTTGGGATGTTCCTCACCCAAAAGCTTTTCCATTTTTAATTTGTGTGTCTGGGATCAAAAAGAAGCAGAATGTTCCAGAGTTAAGCCATGCCAGTGCTCAGAGGGGAGGTCCCAGGACAGTGTTCAGCCAGTGGATAAACTTCCATGTCCAGGGAGAAAACTCTCTGGAGATTTGAGGACCATTTTCAGAACTGGTGGAGTCCCAGCATCTTTTCCTCCTTGATGAGTGTTTCTTTCCCTCCTGAGCAGTAGCTGGGATAAATGGGCTGAAGCTTCCCTCTACTTTTTGCTCCAATAGCCATGTATCAGGTTTTCCACAGCTGAGCTGAAACCCATGATTCATAATCAGTTTCATTTGCGAAATGTTCTTCTAATTGATCAGACGGAGACCAATTTCAGTGTGGGAAACTGAACCCTGAGAAAATTAATTACCCGCCAGGCTAAACCCATTTCCTTTGGCCCAAGTACAGCTTATTGTATGTTACTGAGAGATGACTGGCTGTCGAGAGAAAGGCAATGCTATAATTCTTTCCAGGACACGCTACATTGGAAGCAGATAAAGTGCTGCTGGCTGAGGGCACTGCCTATGCAGACTGGGGATGTGGCACAGGGAATGGGGAAAAGGGACAGCAAATACATGGCAAAAGGCTCAGAGAGACTAGAGATAAGAGAAAGGAGAAAATACACCAATTTTAAAATCCCAGATTTTCCCAGGGATTAGTCACTACAGAGTTTGCCCTTGGGGACAAGGGGTTTTAACATTTCCTGTGCCTACTTGGTGCTCATTTTACACCTGTGAGATATGGAGGGATGTCAGAGACCCTGGGCAAAGGACACAGGGAGAGAGAGAGCTTTATTTTTTCTTTTTTCTTTTTTTTTCTTTTTTTTTCTGTGATGCTCTGGTAATGAGGGTAGTGAACTTAGCAAGGCTCCACAGCCTCGGGGCAGGAAGGCTTAGAATAAATGCTGTAACTGAGCAGAAAGCATCAGGGAGTAAACGTAGGCTCTCCTTCCTCCTTTAGGCCGAGGAGATGTGGAAGATGCAGGGGCTCAGAGGTGGCTCCTCAGGAATGTGAATGAGGGTGCAGCCCATCCCTGCTCCCAGAGTGGGAATTGCTGCTCCTGCAGCTCACTGCCATCCCCTTCCCAAGGGCTCCTGGCACCAGGATAACAAACTCAAAACCCCCCAAGACAGGAGGCGTCACAGATATTTTAATTAAAGCCAATTGGGTAATGAAAGTAGAAGGAGTATGTTCCCACTCTACGAATGGATAAATTAAAGCTCCCAGCAAAGACGGCAGACACGGAGTCTGGGAGGGGAACAGATTTTAGATGGAAATTCTAACGGCTGCCATCTTCAAGCTAATGACACCCTGCCCACACAATTCTGCCATCTTCCAGGGCAGAAAAATAACCGCAGAGGGAACATGGATCTCCTTCTCTTTAGGCTGTGGCTTCAGCAGTGAAAAAACATCAGTGCTACAGGATACTCAGGCTGCAATCCCCTGACGGTAAGAGCCAGCCACTCTCCAGCTGCTCCAGGTTAATAGAAATACTTCCTTGGCTAGACCCCAGCACAAAACAAAATAGGATTTACAGCCAGAGTAAAGCTAATCAAAGAAAAAGGACAAAGGTTTATCAGCAGCCAGAACTTTTCAGAAGCAAAGAACTTAGTGATGTCTGGGTCAACAATGTTCTCGTGCTTCAGAGAGCTCTGGATGCAGATTGCTTGGGGAATACCTTGCCTTGATGGAAAGTTTTAACCCTTTGACTTTTGAAAGGACACGGTCTAGGTGTATTTATTGGAAAGCCTCAAATTCAAACAAAATAATCTCTGTGTTGCTGCCAGCCTTTTATCAGCCTCTGTGTGGAGGTGCTCAGGAGCTCTGTGTAAATTCGATGTACTTAAGAAACAAAGGTTGAGTGGAATGACCTCTTCAAATGCAGATGTCAGGCGTCTGTAAAGCCCTGGGGCTGAGGGATCACAAAGCTGGGTTAAGGCTCCTGTTTTCCTTCTCTATCCACCTTTTTCTTGCTCCAAGAAAGAGGATGGCATAACTGAGAGTCACGCTCAGTGAGAATCTCAGGGGAAAACACAATTCTACAGTAATTCCTTATGGTACATTGTGGGATTTTCTTTTTACGACAGGATGTTCCTTCTTACATATGCTGCACCAGAGACCTCTGTTCCCAAAATCTGGAGTGCTCCAGGGCTCCATCTCCCTAACAGGTCAGCTGGGAGGAGGAAATACCCTTCTATGGAAGAGGGAGAGAAACCTGGGAGCAGAGAAGAGGTGCAGGAATCCACACGTAACAGAGAAAATTGAAAACAGTGCCCACTGAATTAATGATATTGAGGTAATTGCTATTCTATTTAGGACCTCTTATTTTGGCAGTGACACAGCCAAGGTGTAATACAACTGGAAATCAAAATGGATGGAAGTTAATCCATTGAGGTTTATGGCTACTGTTAGTTTCTGATGGATCCTGATAGTCTGCTAAGCAAACACCTCACTGCCTGCCTCTTAAAGCAGAGTTCACAGCTCCTCCAACCTCTTGCAGCAGGAATATTTTTATTAACCCTCTTAGTGTGTTTGAGTCAACCCTTCTCCTGGGGGAAAAGTTAGAGCTCTCTGAAGTGAAACACCAGTTTTGAAGGGGCAAATTCCATTTACATCACGACTGTGAGCCAATATTTTACAGGAAACTACGCAAGTACAAAACTACTTAAAAAAATGTTGGTGACTTAAGTCAGTTTAGCTTTTCCTACCCATCAACTGAGCTACTGCAACAGAGATTGTGTCCACTCTTATCCCTTAGCTCTTGGACAAACTGCAAAGGTTTTCTATATTACTTGGCTCCAGCATTTTTTTTCCATGCTTCTCTGCCCCTCCACCCTTCTATTTTTTCCATAGGAAGACAAAAATAAGAAAAAAAAAATTAAGACAAAAGCTATTTTCTACGTACTCATTAATTTTAACACGCAGAACAGATTGATAAAAGATCAACATGCACTTATTGAACAGGTATTCAGGAGAGCAGCAGGAGGTGAGCAGTGACTCTCCTGGAGAATGGTGCTGGTCCAAGAGCAGCTCACCTGGCCATTCATTCAGTGCCCACTGAGGGGGAAAGGAGATGAGATATTACTCCATTATAGTCTCGAATGTATAATTCATACAATGCCAATGAAATAATGATAAATGACTGAATTGTTCACAAAGGCCATTCCTCACACTTCAGACCATTTAAAAAAAATCCTTTATTCCTCTCTTCTAAACTTTCTGTTAATGACTCCCCTTCTTTCCTTTGCTTCCCTTGCAGGCACTTGGCAGAGATGCTCTGAAGGGGCAGAAAGGGAGTTGTTGTTGAAGACACAGAATTGGATATGTGGATAGTGGGAACTTTTATTCAGTGAGGGTGGGCAGGCCCTGGCTCAGGGTGCCCAGAGAAGCTGTGGCTGCCCCTGGATCCCTGGAAGTGCCCAAGGCCAGGTTGAAGCAACCTGGGAGAGTGGAAGTTGTCCCTGCCCACGGTGGAATGAGATGATCTTTGAAGCCCCTTCCAGAGTGTTCCCAAATCTCCTCTCTCTCTCTGTGTCTTCATGGACATCCCATTATATACCCAAGTATCAATGTGTGTATGAGCCAGCTCACTTCATACACATCCCTCTGCCCTCTGATCTGCTTCAGACAACCCTTGCCCACGGTCTTCTCAAGAGATGTGCCTGCCTTTTCAGTTTCCTCCCCTGTTCTGTGGACAAGGAAGGGTAACAGCACATTCCAAGTCAATCCTTGGTTTGCTTGGTCTGCTGGTTGCCCTCTGTGAGATGACAGCAGGATGTGACAAACACAAGGTTCTTGCACGTGCACTGCAAGAGTTTTGAGTCCCCAAAACCAAACCACAGCACTCTGAATCCTTGGGCTGGATGGGAAAGCTCCTGTGCTTTCCCAGGTAACTCCCCTGCTGCTCACTCACCTGGCCCTGCCTGGTGTTCCTCATCCCTGGGAAAGGTGAGCCACAGATGAGAAACTGCTGGAAGTAGGAGCTGGTAAAAGAATTGCACCTTGAAGAGCCCCAGCTCTGCTGGGAGATGGATGGGGAGTGTTGGAAGGATCAGTCATCCCTGGCTCGGAGCTGCTGTACTCAGGTAATCAAAACCGGGGGAAAAACTTGTAAAGATCATAGCACACAGATGGATGGACAGACAGTGAGATAGATCATAAGCAGAAATAACAGTTTAAAATTGCATTTGTGTTTGTGACCTGGTTTTCCCGGGTCCGAAGTGCTCGGTCCAGTGGCACATGCTGGGGGAGCAGCCCTCTGGGGAATTAGCCCGGAGCAGCGTCTGCACTTACAGGCCTATTTTTGCAAATTTTTCTTATGTATATTTGAAAAGGTGAGAAAGCACCAACTGAGGATGTTTTCTAAAGGTCGAACCTTTCCTTTTGCAGGAGCTTTCCCACTCTGCTTGCTTTTATTTCCCGGTGCTCCCTAAGGACGGATTGAAACTCCAGAGCTCTGAGCACATCCTTTGTCCTGCTTAATCATTGTTAACAGCCAAAAAGATGAGATAATGGCGACCCATCTTGGGGACTCCAAGATCCCGATTGTTCAGAAAGGTCAGAGAAAAGCCACGCTTCTAATCTTTGCAAAAGAAGAGATTAGCAGGCAGCCTCGCTGAGATGTTGGAGGGGGGAAGAGGAAAAGAAGAAGAGAGGTGACAGAAAGCTCTTTGGGTTTGACTTGGATACAAGGAGTAGGAACTGTGAAACAAAGCCATGGCACAGCAAAGGAAGAGGGAAAAAACTGCTCTGCAAAATACACTGGCACCGTGAGGAGCAACTGGGAAAAAGTGTGAAAAGACACTTGGGGATAGAATATTCGGTATAAAATGAGTCAGGGTGCTCTTTATTCCTCCAGCATTCGAGGCTGCTGGCCTTCACCTCTGATTCATACAGGAGACTGGCACTGGAGCTGTTGTGGCTGAAAACAGGAATGGGACAGACGGAAGGACTGGATGGGATTTGTCCCCCATTATATACTATATAAATTAAAGCTGACAGGCAAGGCTCAAGGAGCTTTCCAGGCTTCCTGGAGTCCATGGAGGAATCATCACCCACAACAGGCAACTCCACCCATAATAAAATAATGATCCCAATGACCAATGAAGAGGGAAGAGAAGCCTCAGCTCTAGAGGAGCTCTAGAGGAGCTCATCTGTCTTTGTCTAAAGAAAAAGAGAATCAAACAGGATGAGTTCAGGATGGAGAGCTAATCCCACCTCTCCTGAGCCAGGAAAATCCCATCCAGGAGCCTCTGAGAAGTCTTTTATGTCTGGAGCAGATTCTGGGAGCACAAAGGGTTCCTGCCCCATGCTCCCATTCCATGTTATGTGTTGTGGAAGGACTGGAAAATGCAGAAGCAGAGCTAAACATGAGAGGCTGTGTCAGACAGCACATGGTCACCTCGTTCAACTCCATTTTGTCAGTATTTCATCCAAATGATCAAGGAATATGTTAGGGATTGTGATTCCTCTCCCAGTTTTGAGGATGTTCTGGCAGCAGATGAGAGAAACATTTGGGGCCAAAGACTTAAAAAATTCACGCTCAGATTTCAACTTTTGAGGTTTGAAGTTATTTTATGCTGGAAGTTTGGCTTGGACACATCTTTAGTAGTTGCTAGAATCAGACAGAATTTCCAAAGATTTGGAAGTATTCCTGGTGCAAGAAATTACCAATTTCCATATTTTTGTTGCTCTTGATGTTTTTGACACCCAGGAACAAACGATCTTCATTTAAATGAGATGAGAAAAGTATCTCCTGCAAATTATGCCATTTCTTTTCCCCATTATGTTTTTCTGCATTTTCTGGCAGCGCTGTTGCAAAACCAATAGCAAACGGTCAAGTGGAACTGCAAAGACAATAACTTTAATGGAAAGAAATTGGGAACTGGAAGATGACACATATTGCATTAGGGGGGGGAAAAAAGTGAAATAATATTTAATTTCCTTCGTCATAAATAATATGTCCGCCCACATTACAAACACATCAAATATGACAGGAAGAATAGGCAGTGACATGAGAAAATATCATTATTTCTTCATTAAATGTTTTATACATTTATAAGTGTGGGGGGGAAATTAAAAAAACACCCTGACAAGCACAAATATAACAGCTGAAGGGCCATTAAAGAAATGAATTAGAATGAATGAATCTAGAAGTGTGCAGATGTGGAAACCAAAAGGAAAAAGAAAAAATATGTCCTAGGCAAAACTTTGACTGTTTTTAGAACCCAGCTCCTTTGCAGACAGAAAGTGGGGCTGTTGTTGGGGGGCTCTGGACACTGGGCAGCCCTTGATGGGGACTGAGTGATCCCATCAGGGCTGGTTTAGAGGTAAAAGAAAGGGATCTGCTCTGCCAAGTGTTTTTGTATAGTGGTGGTTGGGCAAAGAGGATTTCTGCACAACACCTTGCAGAGTGCATCAGGCTGATCACAAAACCAGAGGCACTGGAAGTTTGATGTTGATTTTGCAGGAAGCTGCTGGAAATTTGGGAAGGTCATAGAGGTTGTGGGTGTAAATTTACATGTAGGGTGAGGGCCCAGCAGGGGAATGTCAGGAGCCTTGCAGGTCCAGCTGAGCTGCTCTATTTGCAAAATGGATTTACATTCCATGAGCATCACTTAATCATCTTCCTGGATTTCAGTTTTTTCTGCTATTGCTCACCCTCTGTAGACTCCCAAAGTACCAACAGTGGGTCAGGGAGGGCAAAAAAGGCTCCAAATGAAAGATGACCTTTAGGGAAAAGGGGATGAACACTCCTGCACGTTGTTTCTTCACTGCACTCATGGCCAGTGCCTCCATGAGAACTCAACGCTGAGGCTCTAATTGTTTGTGTCTCTCTAATGATCCATGCTCTCCATCCCTCTGCAGCCCCAGTGACCAGAACACATCCATCCAGAGGAGCATTATCCCTGTCAGTTCTGCTCCGAGACACTCGGCATCGCTCACCAGCCACGAGTCAAGGTCACGGCACCCCCGGAGCAGCAGGCACAGCCTCATCTCCTCTGCTCTCCATGCTGCCGAGGAGAGCTGCCTCCTCACCCCCACACTAATGGCACAGCACTGCTCCCCTCCAGATTGTTCAACAGATGCTCCTGATAAATTCCAGAGCAGCTGAAATTCTGCGGGAAATGGAGCGCGGCCGCCTGGCTGCTGGTGAAGGATGGGAGACACTCACAAGGTCTTTGGGATGGGTTTCACACCACCAAAGGTGTTTGGCCCTTTCACCAGGATGGAAGGGTCTGGAGTCAGGGAATGGGATGGGCCTGGGCAGTGGGAATTTTATAATATATGAACCTCTCCCAGGCTGCAGGCAAAGGTGGGCTCTGCTAGAGGAAACATCCTGGGCTGTGCCAGGTTAGAGGGCTCCCAGCTGCGTCTGTGCAAGTATTGAATGCACTGGTAGCCAACAAACAGCATTGACAGTCTGAATAAATACACACTGTGTGTGTGTGTGTACATATATTTACATGTGTTTACATGCGTTTGTTTATATTTGAGTTCCTCTGCTCTCAGACAGATATCTAATGTATTTGAGAAGACAAAGTGTAAACAATTTGTTTGGGGGACATATTTGTTGCAGTCCTTTTTAGCTACATAGCCAGAGAGCTTTTCCAGGTGTTGTCTCTACCTATATTTAGCAGTCCCAAGTAATGAATGGATTGAAGTATTAAGATTTTTTTTCTCCCTTTTGACTTGCAAAAGAAAATCCTGCAGAATACAATGTCCCTGTGAAATCTGCATTTCATCAAGAGGAAGGTTTTGTTTACAATAACATCCTCTCACAAAGCTTCTGCTGTCCCCAGAAACAGCATTCAAGATTCAAAGGGTTGAGCACTGGAACAAAATCTAACCCTGATGTTCCCATAGCCCCATTTAGTCTCTTCCTACTGCATTTGTTTTATATCTACACCTTCAGCATTCCTTTGAAGCACAGGAGATTTTTACTGAGTATAAGGACAGGAAGGAGAAAAGAAGAATGAGGAAGAAGTGCTAAAGACAGAGGGAAGAAGGATGGTGGGTATTTTGAGAAGGGAAAGAATGAGCTGCTGGGGCTGTAGTTGTAGTTAATAAAGTGAACTTGCATTTCTACAGGAAATTCTTCTTCTGAATGGGAAGCAGCAGCCTCAGTTCTCAAAGCTTGCCACAGAAGAGAAATTGTGTTAAAAGAAAAAAATCACACAGAGACATCAAAACGCCATAATGTGTGGCACTCTGTGCCATTACAAGCTATTTAAAATTAATGCAGAATGTAATATAAGATCCATACAAATTAGGTTGGACAAAAATGTGAAAACCAAGTGTTTTTCTGTTCTCAAAACAAAGTTTTTTGTCATTACCAAAATGAAGTCAAAACAATTTCACTGTTCTTCATCAAACATTTCATTTCAATCGAGCTGGTTCTGTGAAACCTTGTAAAAAACACCTTTAGCTTCCAACAGCAAACTGCTCGAGTTTATAACAGTCAAACAATGGGTAACAAAGAGTTTAAAAAAACTTCTGCCTATTCAAACATGAATAAAAGGTGACAGGCACTGCAGTTCTCTTGGTCTGGGCTGGGTCGTTGATAATTGCATCAGAGACTCCAAAAGCCACAGAGTGGTGCGTTCCAGCCCATGGAAGGAATATCTTTGACAAAATATGCCTGGAAATTGCTCCTGCTAATCCTTTCAGCTCAGCCCTGTTCCCCTGTTCCTGTGAGAGCCTGCAGGAGGGTTACAAACACAGCTCTTGGGTGGCTCGGGGTGCTGCCCAGTCACAGGGGCAGCAGGGCACCTCCCCTGCCCTTGGGGTGCCTTTGTGCACGGCCCTGTGAGCACTTGGCACTGGCACTGCCATGAGAATGTGGCACGAGTTGTCCCTGCTTTGTCTTTGCCTTTTAAACAGTCTTTACCTCAGCCCATGAGTTACTTTGCTTTTACCCCATCCTGCCAAGGGAGAGTGAGTGAGAGTGTGGGGCTGCTTTGCTGGCTGTGGCTAAACCATGGCAGTAACTGATCCTGAAATACCTCATCCTAAAACACACAGAAACACCCCCAAGGCCGCAGTCATGTGTCAGAGCCAGCCTTTTGGGTCCATGGACTGCACCCTTCTGGGAACTGGGCCATTAAGTATGGATTTAAGTGCTTTGCTTTAGGCACTTAATTAATTTGGGTTTGTTGCACGATTTCCCAGCACTTATGGTGCTGCCCAGGAGAAGGTGATGTGCCTGAGCCCCTGGGGGCTGCTCTCAGCAGTCCCTCTGCACAAAATCCACGCTCCCTCCTGCAGTCACTGGAGCTCCTCTACACCCCAAATCCCTACTTCCCTCTCTTTCCACTTTCCTCCTCCTCTATGGGCTCTTTCCTGCCCATCCTGTGGAGGAGAATGGAGCTACCTCTGTCCAGAGCTGAGATTTCTGCTTGGCCAGGGTCAGGGAGGTTTTTTTCTTTTCATGATCCTTTTAGTGCCAACAACCTCTGCATACAAGGAGCTCCATCAGCACCTCCCAGAGCACAGAGGCTGGGTGCACACGGATTACCACGACCCATCAAACAGGACAAATGAGAAATAGGCAGCTGAGCACAGGCAATGAGAAGAGCCGTGCTAATAGAATCAAGAAAACAGAGCAAATGCAACGGGGGAAATAATGAACAAAAAATACATTGGCAGTTTCCTGCCACTGGAGATGCAGGTGGGAGATGGGGGCTCCCCAAGCTGAGAGTGGAATCTTCCACCCAGGGGCTGCTGAAATTCTGAGCTGCACCTTCCCAATTCCTGCAGCTGCTTCTTGTACTTCACAGAGCCTCCCACAGAAATCAGCAAACTGATTTGCAGGCAGAGGGTTGTCCCTGAGCACAACACTTTGATGTTTAGGGGCTGAATGGGACTGTGTTCACTCTGAGGCTTTGACCATAGCCTTGGGTGGGTTTTGTGCCCAGGACATCCTCTCCCCTCAGCAGGACCATCTCTCCATGTTTTGGTTGAAAGCAGTAATAACATAGTAATGAGAAGGGAGGCAAAGGGAAAAGGGATAAAAGAAAAATGTGTGTCAAGTAAAATAGAAAGGAAGATTTTAGGAGAAAAGAGAGAGAGAAGCACTGCAGGCAACAGAAGGAGAGTGAAGGAGAAAAATGGGGAAGTGGGAGGATGGAATGAAATGCTGAAACAAAAATAAACAAATGCATAAATACAATGTGAAAAAGCCAAATCCAGGTTTTCCATTCATATGTGCTGGTGCAGCTCCATCAAACCCTAGTGAGAGCCCAGTTCCCTGACTCAGAATCATAGAAACATTTAGGCTGAAAAAGACTCCTGAGACATCAAGTCCAACCATTCCTCTAGCTCTGCAAGGGCCACACTAATCCCTGTCCCCAAATGCCACATTTACACACCTTTTAAATCCCTCCAGGCACAGTGATTCCACCACAACCCTGGGCAGCCTGTTCTAGTGCTTGATGACCCTTTAGGCAATGAAATTTTTCCAAATATTTTTCCTAAAGCTCCTTTTATAGAGCTTCATGGATTTCATAGAGCTTTATGGATTGGCAGCACCTCAGCCTGTGGCTCAGGCCCTGTGGGCTGCACTCCAATCAAGGACACCTCATACACCATTCCTTCCTAGGGCACAATCTCCTTATTGCTTCCAATTCCCCAGAATATTTGCTAAATATGATTGACAGGAATTTCTGTTCTTGTCAGCAGGATTCCCATTCCCATCACCTCTCCAGACCATGTCTTGTGTCAGGGATCATAGCCATGATTTCAGTGTCTGTCCATGCCCACTGAATTATTTGTCAGACCCATCTAAAGTTACCTTCCAACCTGCTTTTCACATCCCACTCCTACTAACTCTCCCTTTCACCCTTTAACTGTGGCTGAGTCTTTAAAAACTCCCTTCACAAGAAGTCATGCTGATTCTCAGGGAATTTTTATTTTCCTGAGAAACAGGTGACTAAAACTCTATTAGAACCATTCTAAAAACAACATTAAGTGGGTCAACCCTCCTCGGTTTTGTGTAGACCTTAGTCCAGGCCTTCATTTGATCCATGCAATTAATAATTTCTTGGGTTTAGCACTATCAGGCAAGTGTTTTTTCCCTGGATATTAACTTCAGGAAATACCATGGAAAGGAGATGCAGCAGGGCATGCAATGAAGAGCATTAAGGAAGGAGAGCCTGCTTTCTGAGCTATCATTCCTGCACTATATTTGCTCCTGAGGCCTCATGAATAGCATCCCTCTTCCTTGTGTGTAGTTCAAACTTCTGAATTCTGCATGACTCACTGCCCCAAGCAGCAATGAATTGTCTGCCACGTTGCTACTTCTGGGGTCTTAACAGAATATTGAGAATCTCATTCTTGATCTCCCTTAAAACTGCTTGGTAAATGGATCCAGCTCAGAGAAAGGATGAAAATAATGTGTGCAATAAAAAGGCCCCCAAAAAAGGAGGAGGAGAAAAAAAAGAGAGAAATGAAAGAAAAAGATGGGATTTTCAGGGAGTCCTGACTGATCTCCACTTCATTATTGAAAGATTGGACTATTAAAGGGATACAGTAGGCCTGAAGGAATTGTGGGATCATTTGTGCAAATGGTAATTTTAGTATTCAGTCTATCATATCCATAAACATAATGTGGCTGGGACTGCCATGAGTGATAGCAAATCCCCTTCCCAGGAGGCTGCGTGCCACTTTGATGCAATGCCTGAGAACACACAAAGCTGGAAAGAGAGAGAGAGAGATGCTTCCTCCCTCCCGTGCCTGCTCTCGGCTGATGGGTGAAGCCACTCTGATTAGAGCAGATTTGTGGAATTAAATGGAGGAGTCGCAGCACTGACAGAGGAGCTGCTCCAATTCTGGAAAAGCTCCTCTCGCTCTTGTACTTGCTCGCTCACACAGCCCAACATGCAAAATCTGCTCAGTAAATAGAGATGTGTTACTCTGGCTCCACACACCACTCTGCTCAAGTGCTAATCCCTGGGGAAATGCCTGCCAAACACTTCCCCAGCTCTGCAGATGTGCTGCTCGTGCCCTCACACTCTCCTGGGTGGAGAATTCCAGGTGCTGAAACTGAGACGTGGCTCTGCTGCTCCGTGTGAGCTCGGACAGGCAGTGCCAGCTGGGATTTGTGCCTGTGCCCAGCAAGGATGAGCACCCTAATCCCACTGACCTCAATCTCAATCCTCGTGTAAACACCCAGCATTCCTCCCCTGCCCTGTGTTCTTAAAGCCCCCAGCAGAATCTGCTGCATGAAGTTATGGTAGATAAACTGAGGTTAACCACTCTCTGGGACAGAAATGGGGGGACAGAACCAATTCTCTGTCAGAGTCAAGACATCCAATCTCCCCTGTGCTGTCTCCATTGACCTTTGCTGTGTGTGTGGCTTGGAAGAAGAACCCTGGAAGGTCCTGGCCCCAATCCTACAGGCCGGGACCTGCCCACAGACCTGCAGAAATGTGGAATGTTTGCCTGTGTTTCCCCTCAGTCCTTAGTTCCAGGACTAAAGCAAGGCAAAGACCAGTTCTTCACCGGACACTGACAACACCAAAACAGCTCTGACTCATGAGCTGCCAAAGACAAATGTGTTTGGTGGAGCTGAGTGAAATTACTCCTGGGATTTGCATTTGCTGCACTGATGCACACTCAGCAGAGTAACAAGATTAACTAGCCTAAAAAAAGGCAAAATGGGGTGCTGTGACACCCAGAGAGGAGAACTGATTGCACACAGACGCCATCAGCAGCATTGAGGATTCACTTTATGCACTAGAACACCCGTCACTAAAATACAGTCCTATATGAGAATAGCCTTGAATTTAGAAAACAATCTTGTTCTCTGTCTGACCCATACAAATGAGGCTTTCACACTATTTCTGCATTGAGATAAATAAACACACGTTTTCCCAGCTTTCTAAAGGCAAAGGTCAGAAATTTGTACTTTATATTCTTTCATTCTGGAAAAAAGCCCAAATTTTTAAATGTCACAACACAATGCATTTATTCATACAGAATCCAATTTCTTGGAATCTTATTTGTGCAGAATTTTTGAGTAATTTCTTTTCGAAGAAGGTGGCAAAGTTGCATCCTGTGGCAGGTCCTGTGTTTGTGTCACTGGATGAGCCCCAGTGAGTTGTACAAAAAAGTGAAGGGATTTGGGAGTTTTCTGAGAGTTTTTTGAGTAGTGGATCCAAATAATGTTCTTTGCTCATTGATTCATCATAAACTCTTGATTACACGATGTTCCAGGTTTATATTTCACTTTGGTGTAATATTAACATCATAAAATTTACCAAAGATTTCATCCATTGCTCTGCAAAGGGGAGAACTTCATGATTCTTACTTGATCAGGCAGCATTAACCTTAATTTTTCTATCAGTTCAGTTTGGAAACTCACCTTGCAATGGGAAGCAAAGGCAAAAAAACAAAGAAAGGAAACAAACAAGCTCCTTCTCTTTCATGAGTTAAGAAACAACAACCAGTTAAAAGGAAACGTTTTCTGTGTTCAAGTGAATTTGACTGCAGTACCTAAGGGACAGATCTGTGAATGTTCCTCATGTCCCAGGTTCCCACAGCACCAGTGGAGTTGATGACCTTGTTCCTCTGTACTTATTTCTCCCCATCTCTTTGGAAAGTTTATGACTTCCAAACCAGACCTATCTTCGTGTCCTGGAATGTGATTTAAAATACAAACCCATTAAAAAGTGACAAATGATCTTCATACCTCAGACCTCCCTGCATGTGGTATTTCTAATGAGATTCTGGGCTTCCTAGAGCAAGAACATTAAAATACTTAAAATTCTTGCCCCAGACATTCAGAGATGGGCAAACACATCACCCCACATCTGAGCTGATCCACAGATGATTACAATTTGTTGTTTGCTGTAAACAACAGCTTGTGGCTTCATCAGAGAGCAGCTCCTGCAGGTGAGCTACAACGGGATTTGGATAGATGACTGCTGTAGGGGAAAGTCTGAGGAAAAATACTTATTTACATAAAAAAGATCAGTAGAAAAATCAGCAGTTCTTTTCCTCTCCCCTCCTTTTTTGAGTCTTCCATTCCCCCCTCCCTTCCTCAGCTTGGTCAGGAAATTGCTGTACAACAAAAATCCACAGGCAGCTTCAGCTCCTTCCCCTCTCTTTTGACCTTTTCACAGTTCTAAGGGTTATTTAATGAGCTTAGCAAAATAATGCATCAGTTAATGGCAGAATCCCTGGAAGGGCAGCATTATCGAGATTCCCTTTCCTCCTCCTCACCCTCACTGGAGGCCCCATCACCCTCAAACTTCCACTTGCAGTTTTCTTCCTTGCCTGCTTTAAAATGCCTTCAAATTAGCACCACTTTATAAAATGGAGAAAGAGATCAGCGAGAGGCCTGGAAAGGAGCATTTTAATGTGTTGCTGTAGAAAACATAGTCACAGAGGCTTGATCTGGTTAGGCTCAGGAGAATGAAGTGTAATTTCTTTACCATCAGGAGATAGCCACACTATTATATCCCACAAAAGATGTCACTATCCGTTGTGAAAGAAAGGGGTGATAGGATCACCCACAGTCAAAAGATTGGTACCACTTCACCCCTGCTATAAAGAGCTCAGCAATCCAGGTAGAACTGAGAAAATTTGTTGTAATAACTCTAGACTCTGTTTCTAGAAGCTGCAAGTCAATAATTCTGCTCTTTCTCCAACAGAGACAAAACCCATCGCCCACAGGCACTCTGAACAGCCCATCCTTCTTGCCAAAATTAAACTTCCCATGATTTCCTGTGACACCTGAGCCCACGTTATAATTCAGAGCAGAATCCAGAGACTCCACACAGTTGTGACAAAGTATCTGTGGCAGGCTAACCCTCCTTTTGAAAGGTTTTTGGACCTTAAATGCAAGACAAGGCTGGCTGTGAAAGTACCTCACATGACATCAGCACGTAGGAACTCTGCAGTATCTGATCTAAACCAGAACTGAGCCTTCAAAATTCTCTACATTTGCTCTTGCAGGTAATCTGTAATACTGTGCAGGCACTCCATATAATATCCTTAAAACAATCATCCTTCATCTAAGAATTAATTGAGCCTTTCCATTTGCAGGGTCACCCATTCTTTAAGGATCCGAGGAGCCAGGAGTGGATATGAGGCACCTCAGACCTGAGGTCAGGGTGAGGAGAGACACCTGAGCTGATCCAACACACCCAAGATCTGAGTCACACCCTGGAGGAGGCTCTTCACATTAATTAAAGGGTGTCTTTTCATGTGATGAATCCCAAGGGTAAATACTTCATTTAGTGTCTGTAGTTTGGTGGGAAGAATCTCAGCTTTTCTCTCCCCTGGACAGGCTTTGCTCTTTCTTCTGTCTTTGAGCTGCCTGCTTATATTTTTCAGCTTGTATTTAATCGTGGTTTGCTGACGTTCATTTCTTCTTGTGTCAATGTTACCCTTGAGCTTAGCAAATCATCTCCTTCTCTGGCATTTTGAATCCTTCTGTTCATCTTTTTCACATACCCCTCAACACTCTCTGTTTAGTAACAGCAGTTGTTTACTTGTCTCAAAAATCCCAGTCTTTGCCTCTCCATCCACTTGATTATCCCCTCAGTCATTCTCTGTACCCGTCCTTATCTGGATTAGTCTCCATTAGGCATGGATGTCTGGAGCAGTGCCTGGCACTACAGATGAGTGTGCACCAGCCTCTGATACAAAAATATTTCCATTTCTCTTGCTTTATTAGACACACGTTGCCTGAGGCGTGCTAGAATTTGCCTTTTTCTCAGTTCCATCACATCCTGATCCCTCAGCACACCCTTCTGAGCTTGTCCAACACTTCCAGGTATTCCTCGGAGTCACAGACTTGGTTTTTCCTACACAGATTTCTCAGGTCACTTGCCCAATGTTCATTAGGACTTCAGCACAAACAAATTCCACCCAGTTTATGCCAGCTTTTCCCAATACCATTTCTCACTGGTAATTTCCATTATTAATGAAAATGTGAAGCTGGCTCAGATAAGACTGTTGCTTGAAGAATTTCACTACTAACCACCCTCACAGAAATACTTCCCTTCTTGGAGAAATTCTCTTTTTGTACCACTCTTCTGATTAGATTTAACTTCACTTTACCTACCTCTGCCTGAGTGAGAATCTCTCATACTGAATGTCTCAAATGTTTCTGGCTTGTTTGGACACAGACGTAAATTACACAAATAGATAGAAATTAGTTAACTTCTCAAAGCAAGATACCATATTGTTCTTTCCTGATCTTTTCTCAGAAAAGATGTTGTGATCCATCTGACTCTGTTTTAATGACTCTGCCATTCCAAGTTGGTCTTGCAAACTACAGAGGTGACACGAATGGACTTGCAAATGCCTTGGTCATTTTTTTCTAAAATACATGTGCTTACAATTCTTGTATCAAATAATACCAACCTGCTACTGCAAAAACACGGTAAAAGAGCTCTTTCAGAAATCAGAAACAAAAGCAGTTTGTTCCCCTCATTATCATCACATCAAGAAGTTTGAATTTTACTCTTTCCTCAGCTAGAGTAATTTAAATGTCCATAAACACCTTCCCATTCACACCCTGCCTTGCCATGGTCGTTATCAACATCCTCACTGAATTTGAAAGAAAATTATTCATTTTGTTTTGAGGACAAATGCAAATCACTTTCTAACTTGGTCCCATTCTTCCTGCATGGTGTCAGTGCTTCTTGTCTTATTATAAACTCCTTATTACTATGGGTAAGGTATTTCTACTGTTTGTTTTAATTTCCTCTACAAAGGATCTCCTTCACGAGGAAATTAAAACCTTGACATTTTACAAGTCTCACTTTATCTCCCCAGCTCATCTGAGATGTTGCTCTCATTGCTGATCAGTCCCTTTCTTTATGTCACCCAAGTGGGTATCTGGAAAACTTTGATTTTTCTGTTGTCACAGGACAATTCTCCTTTTGACTTTCTAAATGCACCTTGTCGTCTGATGGTTTTAATCTAGGGAATTGCACAAGAGATTCTGTTTTATCCCAGAATCTCCAGCCATTTCCCTTGTGTCAGTGTAATCAGTTACAGTCAGAAATATTAATAGAATCGTTTCTAGAGGTAGAATAATCTTATTCCACAGAAATTCTAGGGGAGGGAAAATAACAATAATAATTAAAAAAGGAGCTGCTCACTCTAATAAGACATTCAGGTGCTGCCCAGGGTGTTGAGTGCAGCTGGAGGGATTTCTCCTGTGTACCCAAAGGGTGGACACTACCACAGGTCAAGTTAATCCAAAAACCATGATTTTGAATAGCAAGGTCAAATTCACTCCTGTAAAGTGAGAGCAAGCAGAAGTACATTCATTCATTTATGAATTACATAAGTTTACCCAAAATAAATTTGTAACATGCGGAGCAAAGATTTTTTTCCCCTAGTGTTCTGTACAGAGATGAGTCTCACTTTAGTAGGTAAAGCCATTTCTTGCCTCTTGGTCTTAAACTGAAATGCACCTCTAAGAATTTGATTTAAATGTGGTTATTAGATGGGAAAAAACTGAGATCCACACTAGATTTTAATTCAGACCTTATGGATCTGAATTGCTGTTATTTTTTACACTTTAAACATGTTTTTCAGCCAGCCCACTGCCCCATAACCCATTTTACTTCACCCTCCAGGACCTCCTTTATTTTAGGACACAGATTGGACAGAGCAGCAACTTTACCACTCAATGCCCCTCATTTCCATGTTTTCTGGGTTTCCCCAGTGAATTCTTGCAGTGGATATTCAGTGTATGCCTTCTCACTCATTCTCCACAGTCCCCCTCTGTTTCATGCACTGACCCACAGCATCTGCTGCACGCACTGTAAGGACTGAGCTACCTGGGGCTTCCTGCTCCTGGAATTATTCTGCTACGAAATTCTCGTCTGCAGTCTGCAAAGGGGAAACGGCAGAGAGAAAAGAAACAGCTTTTCCCTGTCCACGCTTCCTGAGGAGTCTGTCGTGCTAAGTACTGGCCTGTCTCCTCTCGTTTGTGTTAACAGTGTCTAAATCACTCTTTCAACTCACTGCCTTCCACTGGAGGAGCTGAGGCAGCAGCACAAATGGATCCTTAAGTACAAGGAGCTGGAATAAGCTATTTCCATGTATACTTGGAGGTTAACACAACCAAAAAAAAAAAAAAAAAAAAAAAAAAAGCCCAAACAAACAAAAAAGTTCTTTTAGCTTCACGTTTCCATATGTCATTTCCATTAGTGCAAGCCTAGAAACACTCCCAGCTATCTCTTCTTGTGCTAAGTGTATCTCCAAAGAGCTCTGAAACTGGTCTCAGTCCAAATATCAGAAAATAATAACCTGGAAAGAAACTTTTTTCCACCTAACACTGACCAGTTGATGTGGTGGTGTCTTCCACTGCACCTCTCAGGGGTTCCTTGCTCTGATCTCTGAGCTGCATCAAACTTGCAGCACAGTGGAAGAGAGCAAAATCTGAGTTTCTCTAGTGTTTGTCTCAGGAACCAGAGCTCAGAGGCAGCTGCCAGGAGCTGTGGTTGCCCCCAGTTTTATTCCAATCCGTAGATCGGTGTGAAGAGGAAAAGCTGTGTCACCCAGGGCTGTTAACACCAGTGTCCTTCATCTACTTCCCATCAACAAGCGAAAAGGAAGCCACGGATGGGTCAGCAGCAGAGATTTGAGGCTTTAATCTGCCCACTAATTCCACCCAGCTCAATAGCGAGGCAAAGAAAAGGCATTCCCTGGCTCCTGCAGCCTCAGGCGCTGTTTGGGACCTCTCTCTCCGTGTCCTGTCGCTGCTGGAAGCTCCCACTTTGCAGTGAAAAGTCACCAAAAAGGAGCCCAAGGCTGCCTACAGGTGCTCTTGCTAAAATTGCTTTCATTTAGAACTATTTATCAGCATTTTCACACCATTTTTCAGCCACTCTCCTCGGCAGCTCTGTGCAATGTCCCTCCAAGCCATCACCTGGTAAAATATAATGCAAGAGGCAGGGAAATTCAATTACATCAGGCTGGCTGTGGCAGTCCCAGCTTTTTGCTGGGCTTCAAAGGGGAAGGGATAACAGGGAGACAGATTTTGTAGGCAGACATGTGCAGTAATTTCTGCTGCTGATCTCTCAGAGCCAAAGTGATTGCTAAGTTTGCCCAAGACAGGGAGAATTTAACTCCTGGGATATGACCCATTGCAAAAGCTGAAACTTCATTTCAGTCCCACCTGAGCTCACTTTTGAGGACTCCCAGTAGGCAAATTTCACCCTTAAACTCAGCTGAAAGTGTTCAGAGATTAAATTTTAAAAAGTTCTTTGATTTGAGGTTGGAAGGGTTTAAAATATCTTTAGTCATAGCACCAGGGCAAGTAGGGAAATGGGCACATCTGCCTATCTGTCATTACACCCAGGTGAGGAGAAGCTGTGAAAGTCACAAGTTCTCTCTGCATGTGTGAAATTAATGCCAGAAAGTTGAAGGCCAGACAGAAGAAATATTCAGTATTATATCAGCAATATGCATTAGCTGGATTGGATCAGCCCTCCAGCCATACACTCAGCCATAACCCTTACAAATTGGCAGGACTCTCCTTCCTCATCATTGCGTGCCAGGGACACAGGAGACTGTGCTGAAATTGCAGGGCAGAGCTGTGGTCCTGGTGTAGTTCCCAAAAGCTGCAATGTTTCTCTTTACAAGTCTCTCTTTATCTCCCCAGCTCATCTGAGATGTTGCTCTCATTGCTGATCAGTCCCTTTCTTTATAGATTTACTCGTCACCCAAGTGAGTGTGTGGAAAACTGTGATTTTTCTGTTGTCACAGGACATTTCTCCTTTTGACTCTCTGAAAGCACCTTGTTGTCTGATGGTTTTAATCTAGAGATTTTCCTAATTCACCCCCTTCAGTGTACAGTAAGGTACAAGCTGTCTCCTTTATGACATCCCTTTAAACCCAGTGCAGTCCTGTGGCACTCTTCAAACTGATTTTTCACAATATATATGTACACATACATACAGTTTTTTCCCCCCGCCCCATCTTTTCAGTAATTATTTTTGTTCCAGCAAAATCAGAACAAGCAGAGCAGCTACAAATATCTCAGAAGCTTTTAGAGAGCAGGCAGCAGCCCACACACAAAGCTGCTTGAGGAGGAGAGGCTGACATGATGAGGCTGAGATGCATTTTCCCCACAGAGAGCTGGGGCTGGCTGCAGTGAGGCTCCGTGTCCCCCGTCCTGGGTTCCAGCACCCACGGACCTGTGGACACAGCACTGGGCATGGCACAGTCCATCCCCACCTGCTGGAACCCTGCAGGCTGAGAATTTCAGGCTTTCTGTGCTAAAAAGGTTTCGAGCTTCAAGCACGCACTATGTTTGACCTGGGGCTGTGGAACAGGCTTCCAAAATTGAGTGATGGCACTGGGATTATGGGCGTTGAGTTTGAATAGGGGTGTGGGATATCACAGGGTGCAAAACTTAGAGTTTAAGGGTTTGGTATATAGTAATATATATAAACCAAGATGGAGGATTTAGGGCACAGGCTAAGTTCTTCTTTCACCTTCTTCTTCATGGGTCTGGGTGATGTTTTGTAATTGGGTGAAAAGGTCTGCATTGCTGGCCAGGGTGTTTGGTTATTGTGTTAAAAGTATAAATAATATAGGTGTCATCTCATTATTGGATAATTTATGCTTAAAGGACCTTGGAAAGCATTAGAAATGGAGCCATTTTTTACCTTATTAGAGCTCACAACTCGTGAGACTGTACTATATATAAGAATTAATAAACATCTGAGTCCAAACATGAACACTGCATCTCCCAAGCATCAATCCCAGCTCTAACAGAAGAAAAGAAGATAAGAAAATCCACTCCCATCTTGCTGGAGTGGCTCCATGGGGGAAGATAGGGAAAGGGACTATGGGAAAATAGCATTTGGCTCCCAGGGCATGAAAAGGAGGAGCTGCCAGCATTTGCTGGTTCAGAGGTTCAGGGTAATGCTGAGAGCATCCCTTCCTTCTGCTGCCCTGGGAGCAGCCAGGCAGGAGCCTACAGCTTGGAGATCCAGGTCCAAAGGGTGTTTCAGCATCATGCCCAAGAATTGTTGCATATTAGAGCAATGGACCCTTTGGCACTAATACAGACGGGAAGAAAGAGCTGTTGGAGCAGGTCCAGAGGGGACTACAAAGATTATTGAAAGGCTGCAGCAGCTCTCCTATGAGGAAAGGCTGGGAGAGGGGTGGTTGTTTACCCTGGGGAAGAGAAGGTTCTGGAGAGACTTTATAGCACCTTGCAGTAGTGACAGTCAGGGCAAGGAGAGATGGCTTCACACGGAGAGAGAGGGTGGGTAATGTTTGGATATTAGAAATTGTTCCCTGGGAGGGTGGGCAGGCCCTGGCACAGGGTGCCCAGAGCAGCTGTGGCTGCCCCTGGATCCCTCCCTGGCAGTGCCCAAGGCCAGGCTGGACAGGGTTGGGAGTGGCCTGGGACAGTGAAAGTTGTTCCTGCCCATGGCTGGGGTGGAATGACATGAGCTCCAAAGTCCCTTCCAACCATTTTAGGATTCTCTGGGTCTGTACTAGCCCAGCTGCATTCCAGGGAGGAGCCTCCTCGGCTGAGCCATGTGCTCTGTGCCTCTGCTTTACAGCCAAACAGCAGCCCAGAATCTCTGGCTGTGAAACATCTGGAATAACCTCTGCTGTCTTCTGCCAGGAGCTCCCCCAGCCAAGCTGCACTTGCTGTTGGTTAATTCTAACTGCACCTCCCTGAAGTGCAAAGTCCTGTCACTTATATCCGTTCCCTTGGATAAATTTTGGAAGAGCAGCTCACAAATGCTCTGGGATGCAAACGTGGTCAGCCTCTGATCCTTCTGAATTTTTAGGCAGGTAAACTGAGTCCATGGTGACACAAGAATTAACTCAGCCTCACCTACAGAAATTCAAGAACTCTGAGATGTTGCTGCATTATCTATTTGTGACAAGGCTGAAGCACCTGCTTAATTTTAGGCTGGTTCTCAGAATTTGCACAAAACCCCTTTTATAAGGGGTGTTTTCCTGCCCTGAATGTCAATGCATGAGCAGCCACATAAAATCAGTGTCAGGAACAGAAGAGAATCCTCTGTGGGGAGAAAAGTTTTGGAAAAGCAGATGTAAAGGATCCACAGCCTGACGCTAATATTCCACTTTGGAAAGCAAATTTATTATATCTGTGCAATTGGATATTCTGTTATGGGAAAGCAGTTGTTTGAATAAATGTGTGTGAGGGAAAACACACACACATACAAACTCTCACACATGAGATATTGATTAAAACTGTATTTATGATTCCTCAGACCTTTAAGAAATTGATTTTAGACTATTCCCCCCTTTTCTGTCTCACTCCAGCTGAAAATCAAAGCTCAGTGTAGGACCCCTTAAAGAATTTTTTTTCTGATACAGGAAAAAAATTTTAAAAAGGCTTTTTTTCCCTAAAGTTTGTGTGGATAGGAACAAAAGGCCCCAAATCCTGTGGATATGGTGTTCGATATTCTGTCAACTGACTTTTCAAAGAAATAGAAATCTTAGAAATGACATTTAAAAATAAACAAGCAAACAAACACAGCTCCACTTCTTTCTTTCCTTTTCAAGTTGAGACACTAAAGTAAAGTATCATTTATTTTCAGTAAGTTCAGACAACTACTTGATTTTGCAATTCTCTTTCTCCCTCACCAGAGTCTTTCTTGGAATTCAGCATTCTCATTAAGACTTTTTTTTTTTTTTTTTCTCCAAGAGACTTACACAAACTAAAAGTTACAAAACAGCCCCTGTGCCAGCCATCTGCACTGGCACATATCTGCCAAGCTGAACGCAGCCTGAAATTCAGGCTTTGGACCTAAATAAACAATCCGTCTTTATTAGGCAAAGCACTTGAGAGTTTGCTCAACTTTAGGCACAGGTTTCAATAGAAAGGCAGCAGATTTGCTGAGCTCTCAGTGTTCTGACAGGACCTGTTTGTGCTTGGGAGGAGTTTGTCCTGCCAGCTGGTGTCCTGGAAGATCTGCAGGAATCCCAAGGCACCACAAACTCAGCCCCTGGTGTCTGACCCCAGGAAAGGGTTCCTTGGGCATAGAAAGATGTGCCCCATGAGAAGAGATTTTCAGGGATGAACCTCTGACTTCCTCCAGCTCGTCCCATCTTCCTCCTTTTCATCCCCTCCTGTGCTGTCTGCCCAAGTCAGTGTCTTCCCCATCGTGGGGATCCAGTTCATTTCATTCCAGGCACCAAGCACCAGCTAATTATAAACCAAACACAAATTAAACCCATCTTCCCATCCTCCCCTCCGAAACCCCTAATTGCCCATTACCCTGCATTGTGCTCTGACACAAAAGTAATTCTACTAAGTGGGGAGTTTTGTTGTTGTTTTTTTCTTTCATAAAAACTGTTAATTCGCTATTAAATCTCTTGTTGAAAGACTAATAGCTTAATGAATGCATTAAACGTGCAAATTAGGGTTTTTTTACTGCATTACTTCGTGGAAGATTGAAAGGATCCCATACATCATCGTTGGCTCAGTAGGATTTAATGAGGCATTAGACCATCCTCTGTCTTGAGGCCAGACGTGTGAATGATCCCAGAATTGTGCAGGCAACACTTGTCCCAGGTCCCTCTCCTGCTAGGGACATATATTTTCCCCTTGCCTGTTTCTTCTCCTGTCACTGCTGATGTACGTGAAATAAAAATGTAGTTTCCAGATCAGTTTTATAATGAAAAGTAGCCCATTGCTGATGACAAATGTTGTTTACAGTCACTGGAAAAGAGGGTGGAATGGCGAGTGAATATATTAGAGGAGGAGAGGATAGCTTTTATATTCATTATACTGCCATTTTGGGCCTGCAAAGACACATAACCTTTCCCTCTCTCCCTCCATCATACAGTCACTTTCAGATGTCTACATTAAAAGAAAAAGCTGCAGGCAGTGTGCTTTGCATTACCTGCTATCAATGAAGAAGACATTTTCCACCAGTCAAATAGGGCTCCTTGTGGGAATACTTTCCCCCTAAACACATTTACCGAGGTTTTCTGGATGCTTTCTCTCCTGTGCCCCTCTCCAGGCATTTTTTTTTCCTGCTTGGCACAAAAGAAAACCTGCAGAGGACAACTAGGAAAAGCCAGAGCAAAATCTGGATCCTTCCCAGTGGGAGAGGAGGGTGGCATGGCTTGGAACAGACTCCCCAGGAAGTGGTGGAGTCACCAACAATGGAATTGTTTAGGAAATGAGCAGATGAGGCACTTGGTGATATGATTAATTGACAAGATAGTGTTCAGTCAAAGGCTGGACTTGAGGGTCTTGGGAGTCTTTTCCAACCTTAATGATTCCATGATTTCACCCTCAGAATGATACAGGACAGCAGCAACCCTCAGTGCCCACATGAGGAGAGGGCAGCCTCTTCAGAGAGGGTTATTTGGGAAGATTTTTAGACCTCTGGGGCCTGAAGTGGAAGTCACAAGCCTCACCTGCTCTGGAAAGAAAATTGGTACCCTGTGCTCTACAAAATTTCCATTTGAGCTGTGGAAAGCCTGGTGGGGGCCTTGGTTGGACAAAGTTTGTAGAAGCTTGAAGGTTTCCAGCATGGGACCAGAAAAGAAAATGCTCTGGAGCGCAAGATTTTGAGTGTGGAGAGTGCAAATAGGAACAGATTTGGAGGAGAACCTCTCCTCTGAGGCCTGGCAGACTCTTGCTGCTCAGGGAGAAGTGAAGACAAAGGGAGGATGAAGTTTGTGGAAGAAAGAACTTTATCTTGGCAACAGCAAAAAAGAAACTTTATTTTGAGAAAAGTTAGAGAAATTAAATTCCAGGAGAGGAAGGCACAGTTTTAATACTTTTGGGATTCTGTCTGTTAATTAACAGAGGAAGAGGTCTGTGGAGAGGACAGCCATGAGCTGAGACGTGCTGGAACAAACCCAGAGTCAGACAGGCTGGCACCCATCCCACCCTCTTGTCTTTACTTGTAACTGCTCTCTGCCATGATCAAAAGGCTGTCAGATACTAATAAAGTCTTAATGCATCATCTCTCATTCACACTGACTCATGTGAGACATCCTGGGCATCCAAGTTTAGTGGGTCAGATTCCCCAGCTCCTTCTGTAGCCAGCAAAGAAGGATTAGCTCGTCCAGATTTGGAACAGATAAGTCAGGATCCTGGCATGGATTCTTTTTTTTTTTTTTCTTTCCCAAGTCTTTCTCTGTTGGTTTTACAAGGAGCTTTAGGGGTTCCAGCCAGTTATATCAGACACTCAATTCAGATGTCAGAACAGCAAACAGCTTCACAGGACTCTGGGTGTATTCATATCTGCAAATCCAAATATTTGAAAATTAATGGCTTGAGGTTAGGCATTGTCTAAGGGCCAGGAAGACCCATAGGGCATGGAATTACCTCTACACCTGTATGTTCTCACCTGAGCTGGTACCCTCCACTGGCCTGAAAGGAATCTCACAGGAGAGGCACAGAAGGGAACATCAGAATGGGAATGAAGCTCTATGTGAAAGTCTGCAGTAATGTGGCCACAGTGTCACTCCTGGTGCTTTCCAATCCTGTTTGTATGGGATGGAACCTCCTCTGGTTTGCATTCAAGCCAAAGCAGAAGGAGGGAACCTGTCAGGCAGGTTTTTTCTTAGGGCTATGGCTTTTAGGGGATGGTGCAAGGACTGGAGGAACTGATGTCTGCTCAGGAAACACTCATGTTCTGCTGAGTACTGAGGATATGCCATATTTACCCCCAGGCCACTGGCACACTCATCAATTTATTAATTAATTGCAGGAAAGTTTCTGAGCTACATGTAGTCAACTAAAATTTAGAGTTTTAGTCTCAGCAACACTGGGAGGTGAATCCAGAGGGTGACAGGCTTCTGCTGCAGACAGATTATAGGTCCCATCTCTCAGGATACCAGAGCTGGTGTGGGAATAACCACTGTGGGGTGCACAGTGCTGTGCAGAGCCTTTAGAGAGATCCTGAACCAGCAGCCCAGACACAATCTGTAACTCCCAGGTGGTTAATGACACCCGATGCATCCCATCCCTGTGACACTGGAGAACACTTCCATTAGTGCTCTCTATTAATTCACAGAGTAGAATAATACCATCAGAAGTGCAGCTAATGTTTTTGCACCTCAGAAGATGTGAAACATGTTTGACATGTTCAACAGAACTTACTGCACCCATGATTAGGAAATGCTGGGTTTAAAAGCCAGGGAGTGAATGCTGATTGTTACTCT
Source organism: Prinia subflava (assembly GCF_021018805.1). Classification (NCBI taxonomy): domain Eukaryota; kingdom Metazoa; phylum Chordata; class Aves; order Passeriformes; family Cisticolidae; genus Prinia; species Prinia subflava. Next base: position 4,214,438 of record NC_086258.1, on the reverse strand, counting down.
TTAGAAATACAACTGAAATTTCTGAGAGAAGGCAGCCCAGGTCCCTCACAATAGAGCTCTTGAAAGCACACATACCCTCACAAAAAAGCAGTGGAAACTCAGTTTTTAAATTTTCAGGCCTATGAAATGGGTATTTACAAACAACTGTTATATTCAGGATGGTTAAAAATCAGAGGCATTCATTTAAACCTTAAAACACTGTGAATATATGTACCTTGCACGCAGGTGAGCACCAACACATGCTCTGTGGAAGAGGATGGGTCCCTGCTGTTGAAAATAAACATCTCTGTGTTTGCATTGCCCATCACCAGGGCTCCCATTGTTCCCTACACACAGCACAGCAGCAGAGTACAAGGTCAGTGGTAGACTGTGCTCCCATTGTTAGCGTTTGAAGAGGGAACATTTTATCCTTCACAACAAATCTACATACAGGCTATTGAATGAAATACAATAGCCTCACTAAATTACTTCATCCATTAGCTGGATGCCTGTAAGAAAAATAAAACAGCGTGTTTTTGTACGACCCATTATGGATTGTGTGGTAAACAACGTGCATTCAGGGAAAAAAAAATAATGGTATCTGATCCCAAAAGCAGACAACCTTTGGTATGCAGAGGAGGTGGGACATTTCTTTAAGTATTAGTATTATTTTAGGGAGCCAAGGTGATCTGAAATATGAGTGCTGTGTATACACAGGGAGGGAGAGTCTCCATTTGAGGGGTCTGTGGTTGGAGTTGGATGATCCAACACGCCCTTCTCACCTTCAGAGGGGGTGTCAGGGTGCAGACAGAGCTGGGGGCTCCCGGGGCTGGGAGCTGGCAGGGGGAGTGCCAGAGCCTGGGACCCATCCCACCACCCAGCCAGGGAGCAGGGCAGAGATGGGGACAGGCAGGACAGCCCAGCATCCCACAGAACCTTTGGGGCAGGGACTGGTGGCCCTGGGCTGGGCTGGAATGGGGCTCTGCGTGGGGTGAAGTCCCTGCAATTAGGGATGCAAAGCCCATACCTTAATGATTTCCCAGATTTGGAGGGGAGGTGGAGAGGGGAGCAGTGGCAGGTGAGCAGCAGCTCTGCAGTCAGTGCAAGCAGCAATCAGGGCACTGCTGATAACACACTGCCAGGTCCTGAGGGCTGTATCACATTTCCTCCACTCTTTTCACCCCACAACAGACAGTGATAGCTGTCCTTGATTTTCATTCTGACCCAGTGGCTCCCAGGCACTTCTCCCAACATTTGCTATTGTGCTCCATCAGGCAATAAGGCAAGAGCCTTGCTGTTGAAGGGAAGAGGTTGGGGCTGATATTTTCCTTTCTCTTCCTCTTTTTTCCCTCCCTCTCAGACTCCTCTCTTCCTCCTCAGTATTCCTAGTCTCCCTGCAAACCCAGGACTCAGCTGCCATTCTCCAAGAGGCGATGTGCAGGTGACACTTCAAGGATGCAATCAGAAAATGTCAGGGGGGTGGAGGAGCAGGGGATGCTGACACGCACAAACCATTCTATTTTAGGCAAACCAAGTGCATGACTACTCCCAGATCTCAAATCAGCAGGGCTGCCTGCTCTGGAGCCATGAATCCTCCAAATCTGACTGGGGAAGCTGGACTTCTTTCCCCAGCCTTTGCAAAAAATATGCTGGGAAGAGTGCAAGGATTTCTGCAGTGGGATTTGGGCAGCTGGATGGGCTGGAAGGGTCCAGTTGGGGCAGGAAGTGGATCTTGACATCCATCAGTGACAGAATGGATTTATCTGGCAAGCTGAGGGCAACTCATGAATCTCTTGAAGATGTCACTGAAGTGACAGTAACTGGCTGAGAGCTCTCACACCCTCCCAACATTTCCTGTTAATAATTTGGGCACTCTCCATCACTGAGCCTTTGGCCTGTGGGAAAGGCTGCCCAGGGAAGTGGTGGAATTACCCTGGAAGCATTCAAAAAACATGTAGGTGTGATTATTAGTGGACTCAGTGACTCTTGTCCAACCTTAATGATCCTCTGATCCTAAAGCACCACTGTAAGGGGCCAAGGATGCAGGACTGGGCTGGCACTGAGGTTACTCCACCCCTGCCTCTGCCGTGGCTCAGCTGGAGGAGTGTGTGCTCCATAATTCTGAGCAGACAGCAAGTGATTAAAACTTCATTTATAGGAAGGAAGCCAGATCTTTTCATTTTAAACGTACCTATAGGTGGGCAAATTTCCCACTATTTTGTATGCCCAGAGACTATCTCAAAACGTGGGCCAAGACTGGCAGAGAAGCTCCCTGTGACCTGCCAGTCTTTACCTTGACCTTCAGAGCACCTCATCCTACACAGTCACCTTTTTTTTGCCTCTTTTATTTAGGATTCAGAAAGAATAGCACAGAGAAGGTGCTTGACCTTCCAAACAATGCACTGGAGGAACTCTTCAGAGTGGAAGGAAGTCAGACCTGGCCCCAGTCATGCTGGAACTGGTGCTTGCTGGAGGGCAAATTGTTTGCTTTACAGCACTCAGGCATTGTGTCAGCAGCTATTACATGTCCCTCCAGGTCCTTGAAAACCACTTTGAGTTCCTAGAAAGAACAATAGGTGTTGTCCTTTCAGGAAGAATGGCATAGGAAGCAACCTGGGGTGCCTATCTTCATTGCCATTATTTGCATGCTCTGGGCAAGGAGACTGAGGTGGGTAAACAAAACCTGAGGGAAGGAAAAACAGAATTATCACAATCGAGCTTGTTCCAAGGCCTCCAGAATGGTTTTATTGTGGGTAGGAGATCAATTTGAACCAAGCCTGAGGCAGAACACTCTGGAATGCTGTGCCCCAAATCCACACACCAATTCCTGGGAATCAGAAATATCCCACAGCACTGAGACTGTTTTGCTGAGTCTCGCTTAAAACACAAAACAAGTAAAATCAGGCAAGCTCACTGTTTATCAGACACAAAGAACATGCAGAGCCCTTGGATTAGAGCTTGGCACTGCCAGGCCTTCTGCTGCCCAGGCCCTGCTGTAAGTGCAGCCTGCTCCAAGAACACACTGCTGGAAAACAATGCCATGGAGTGGGTGGGCAAAGACACATCCAGCTCCCAGGGCAGGAGGCAGGGATCCCACAGACTGCCCTTGGCTTTGGAGCTGATGGATGCAGTGAATGGAGAGTCACCAGAGCATGAAATGCACCCCCCCAACTGCAGCTGCATTAACTTCCCTCCTCCTGCCCATGAGCCAAGAAAAGGCTGTTGGATGGAGTCTGGCTTGACTAAACTTTTCCTGGCCATGGCCACCTCCATCCCTTCCCTGAGGATCAGGAGCCTGAGCAAAGAGGAACATCAGCAAAATTCTTGCTATTGCAGTCCCGCTGACTGGACTTTCAAGCAAAATTTATACACAAATCACCACTGGCCAGCCAGAGTCATCCCCTCACAACCCACTTTAGGTTTTGTTAAGAGTTGCCCTTCACTTACCATCTTCCCTCTGAAAGGTTTCCATGTATCTGTTAGGAAATCCACTGGGAATATCCTCCTATCTAAACCTTGTGTCTTGTATTCAAGCCTTTGTTCAATCTCTCTGTGTTAAGAGTTTTCTGCATGACTTTACAGCCGTGTTTGTGCCTACAGCTTGCTTCACCACCCTCAGCCTCTCTTCAGTTTCCATGAATCAAAGGAACTTCCACAGCATCACCTTACCCAGAGGCAATTTTCTCCCGAAGCTTTTTCCACTGCCCCAGCATCATCTCCCTCTCTGTCTCTTTGGATCTATATCTCCTGCTGCAAATTCAATTAAAGCCTCTCTGGGACACTCGTGAGCAAGTCAATACAGTGACCAATGGTAGGGTGGGTTAAAGTGAGGTTTAGGGTGAGTAGATCTGTGAGGAATTGATAGGAAGGCAGGCTTTGATGCTGGGAAGGTGAGAGGCACAATCCATCACTCCTCACTTAGGATGTACAGGGTCCTACTTTTAAAGTGTCTGTGCTCCCACTGCAGTCCTTAGAGATCCAGCCAACACCCTCCAATTGCTGGTTGCACTGGAGATCTCCATCAGGGACAGCAGGAACTGATCAGAGAAATCCAAGGGCCATGTATCACCCCCCATCCACCTGGGCATGAGATCCTGTCTGCATGAAATGAGCTCATCTCTACGGTCTGTACAGGCTTCTATCTCAATTCCCCTGCAGCTCTATCTGTTCCAAAAATAACAGCTAGCTCCTCTGCATTTTGTGATTGTGCCATCCTAATCAAAACAAATCCCAGCCTCCAAACAGCAGTCGTAGGAGCCCATTAATTTTGTGGGAAAGAATGGACAAACACCTTTTCCAAATTACCTTTACTCCAGGTTTCAAACGGGTCCTTGATTCAATTTTGTTGCTGTGGGAACAGCCATGACGTCAGACCTGGGAGCTGTGATGTCACTGAGGAATAATCACACTCTGGAGAAGACAGCAGGAAAAAAGGAAAGTAAACAAATGTGTTTATCCACAAACCCTCCTGCCACGAGGAACTGGAATCTCCGAGGGTAATTTACCACACGTCGCTAATGTGTTTGTTATAATGTATTTCTTAATTCTTTTTTCCTTTGATTCTGGCTGGATAGGAAGGTTCATCAGGGCTGGAACGAGCAGGGGAAGCAGATTGAGATGAGCATTACAGATCTGCCGTGCTCTGGTTTATGGTTTGTTCCCAGCGATACACAGTAAGTAAAACAAGCACTGATTGAGTCAGCTGCCTCCTGGGTGTTCATTTGCTGGAGTGTGAGGAATATTAATGCTAAGAACATCCTCGTGCACCAGGAAAGGCAGGAGGAGGCGAGCAGATTACCCCGGCTTAGGGGTATTATACACGCGTCTGCAACTTCCAAAGACACAGGGAGGAAATATTTCTGTGGGTTTTTGTCTCTTATCTTCTTACAGTCTTACAGATTCTGGAGATGCATTGCCCTGGAGTTTTAACACTCAAGAGTTTTCAGGCGGGATTGTGATTATTTTTTTTAAATTTTTTTAAATCCTCTTTTATGCAGGGTGCGGGGGGGGAAGGGAAAAAAATGCAAGCGCTGAGTTTCATCAGGATAAAGAAAAAGCAGGTTCCAAGAGAAGAAAGGAGAGATGAAAAAGAGAAGTTTGATTAATATCCCCTCTTGTTCTGTGTGTTTGATGTAAATATCTTCACACCTTTCTCTTTTCCTTTGCAACATCAGCAGAGGGTTCAGCCCGTCACCAGGGGATTGAGTTCCAAGCTTAGGGCTTTGTAGTTGCTGCTGCTCTTGCTGCTGTTGTCTAAAGGGATTATAAGCCTTTGTAAAGCTTGTGTTAATACCCTGGAGGGGAAAAATGAGTTTCCAAATAACCTTTGTTGTGTATCTCCTGTCTAAGGTACCCCAGGAAAGGAAAAATCAGGAAGTGTTTTGGCTTGGCGAGTAGGTCATTTAAAGTTCACACACAAGGTCTGCAGCCTCTCTGACCCGGCCTCTGCAAGTGCAGAGATGCTCCTCGTCCTTGTGCTGCTGACACCAGGACCTGCTAAGAATAGCAATGCCCTTCTCTGTTCACCAGGAAACGTGTTCAATTTTAAACTGGATTTTTTAAAAAACACCTGGAGAAACTGTGTTAGGTGCTTAGCTCCCAACACATCCTCCAGCAACGTTTGGGCACTTTGTATTCGACACCATCTTCGGAAAATCCCAGCTCAGGATCCAACTCCACAGCTTCACACTGACTCTATATCTTTTCAAACCTTTTTATTTTTTTTTCCTCCTTGCTGCAGGAGGATTGGTGCTGGGCCACGTCTCCACGTTTCCCTCCAGACGCTGGGAAGGTGCAGAGCTGTTTGGTATTCAGGAGGCGCTGGAGGCTGAGGGTCATTCAATATTCCAGTGTGAGGAGTGGGCTGCTCAGTATTCCGGGTGTGTGCCAGCACCAGCAGCCAGGACTGTGCAGCTGTGGAAGGCTCAGCACTCCTAAGGTGAGCTCCAGGTGCTCAAAGGCTGTCAGGGAGCACTTGGGTGCTCGCCAGGGTGAGAGTCCCTCAGTACTCACAGCTCTGTCCCTGGGAAGGGCTGAGGACAGGCAGCCATCCCATTCTCTGCTTGGAGAATCAGAGGGTCAAAGGGAAAATTACAATGGAGAGAAGACGGAGAGAGAAGTGGGGAAGATGAGAAGGGAGAGTGATGAAAGGGCAGCACTTCAGAAAATGAGACTTCTGAGCCCCTCACTGGGTACTTTGCAGGAGCCACACTTTGGGTTTAAATTAAAAAGGTGAAGGCAATGCATTCCATCTGTCTAAGGATGACTTAAGAACCCAGAGCAAAGCCATCCACATACACTCATTATCACATCTTTTTTGGTGTTGGTCAGTGTTAGGTTCTGTGATAAAAGATTCATCCCCACAAACACACAGGATCACAACAGGAGCCATAGGGAAAGCCAACAACCTACACAGAGAAATGCAGCCCCCCAAACCCAGCTCCTCATAGGGTGCCACAGCCAACAGCCCCATCCCTCAGGGGGAAAAACATCAGGAGGAAATTCTGACATGAGGAATGCACAACTCCCCCATTAGTGTTTCTTTTCGAATGACAAATATGACAATTTCACAACAAAACTGAAACACAAAATTATGACAATTTACAGATTTTTTTTTTTTTTGATTCACTCAAATATTTTTTCCTTACAAATCAGGCAGTAACAATTTTGCCTTCTCAGAATAAAAATCAGATTGTGCACAGAGAAAAAATGAATCTGAGGTTTTGGATAGGAGAAAATGTTTCCAACACAGTCCTTTTCATGAGGCCATCTGCTCCTTCTTTACCAGGTATGGGTTTGTAGGTGTTGTGTGCCAGCTTCTACAGATGACAAGCCAGCTCTGTGTGCAGGTACTTCTGAGGATGCCCAGCACAAGGCTGAACAAATGGGCTGCCTATGGAAATTGGAGGAAAAAGTTGTGTTTTGGAAAAGCAAAAATAAGACTGGACTCTAACACCTGCTGTAAGGGATGTAACTTCCCAGAGAGTGGATGTGGCCTGGAGTTCAAATGGGTGCCAGTTAAAACTTACCCTGCCATCAAAAGGTGCTGATGTTTTCTGTTTACATGGACATGTAGTGGTAGGACAGGGAGGAATCGCTTCAAACTGAAAGAGGATAAATTTAGATTGGATATTAGGAAGAAATCTTTCCCTGTGAGGGTGGGCAGGCCCTGGCACAGGGTGCCCAGAGCAGCTGTGGCTGCATCTGGATCCCTGGCAGTGCCCAAGGCCAGGTTGGACAGGGCTTGGAGCAGCCTGGGACAGTGGAAGGTGTCCCTGCCCATGGCAGGGCATAGAACTGGATGATCTTTAAGGGCCCTTTCACCCCAAACCACTCTGTGATTTTACGAAATCTGCTTCAAAATCTCCTTTCCTTTTCCTTTCCTTTCCTTTCCTTTCCTTTCCTTTCCTTTCCTTTCCTTTCCTTTCCTTTCCTTTCCTTTCCTTTCCTTTCCTTTCCTTTCCTTTCCTTTCCTTTCCTTTCCTTTCCTTTCCTTTCCTTTCCTTTCCTTTCCTTTCCTTTCCTTTCCTTTCCTTTCCTTTCCTTTCCTTTCCTTTCCCTTTCCCTTTCCCTTTCCCTTTCCCTTTCCCTTTCCCTTTCCCTTTCCCTTTCCCTTTCCCTTTCCCTTTCCCTTTCCCTTTCCCTTTCCCTTTCCCTTTCCCTTTCCCTTTCCCTTTCCCTTTCCCTTTCCCTTTCCCTTTCCCTTTCCCTTTCCCTTTCCCTTTCCCTTTCCCTTTCCTCTTTGTATGTACCTTTTCTTTCTCCATCAACCCTTGGCCTTAAAGCATGAAATCAGAGGTCTCTGGATCTGCTACACCATGAAATTATCAAGTGAATATAATGTTTATTCAAGATTCTTGATTCACTCAACCCACTCTCTATAGGAATCTCTCCCAACATGCCCCCCAGTACTTAGCTATGAAAATTGCATTCCCTTCTCCATGACTTTGTCAGTGCAGGGAACATCACAGCCTGCTTCAAAATGCTGCACTGTACTTAATGGTATTTTATGACACATTTTTCAAATCAAATTTCAAAGCATAACTGAGTGGAATTAAATTAATGCTGTCTGGTAATGTCAGCAGCATCGGAGCTGTGCATGGCTGGCTTAGCTCCTAAACCTCTGGCAGCTTCCTGGGACTTATTTCTGACTGCAGGGTAAGAAGGAATGTGGTAATGGGAATTTTTTTTAAACTTTTGTCTATGGAAGGGAGTGTGTGGGAGTAAATGGATGGCAGCTGAGGTTAAGGGTAGAGTTTCCTAAGTTTAGATGGAGGTGTGCTCCTAGGTGAAGAGGGAATGGAAATCTATCCATGTATGTATCCATGTGAGTTTTGGTGTGATGGATGCATGTACCAGAGCTCTGAGAACATCCCTGTATTACCCAGGCAGATCTTACTGGGTGTGGTTTTTGGGTGGTTCTATTTTCCCCTCACACCTGCTCACGTAGGTTGATGAAATACATCCCAGCAACCATAGGACTTATTGTGGTCATGATTTAAATGGCAAATTGTTGCATCACGGAGCAGAATGCACAGTCTGTGCCTGTGTATATCTTGTCTATGTGTCGTCAGGAGAGCCTCCTAAGAAGCTTTAGAGCTGGAAAACCAAACCCAACATTACTGATGTAGGATGGAGGAGGAGCATGTGCATGTGCTGGTGTGTGCAGGGCCATGCAGGAGTGCAGCCTGATGCATTTTGTGTTCACAGATATTGCAGTGCTTATTCTAATAACACAGAGCTAACAACGGCGTGTTTGAGATGGTATCTGCCTCACTTGTGTACATTATTTTCCTTTGTTCACTCTCTGATTTAAAAGCAGCAATTCCAGCTTTTGCCTTTTCCCCATTGTGAAAACATCTCAGAGTCATTTTAGCCAAAAGAGATCACATTTGCTCCAAGGCTACACAGCACAGGATGTACCCAGAAACATTTTTTAATTCCTCAATGACTTTGCATTTCCTCACCCCATCCAAAGCCTTGTACTTGAACACTTCGATTGTCTGGGCCTCTTTACTTTCCACACAGGCAACACTCAAAATGTTCCTTTCAGAGGAGAGGGAGGACATTCCTACTGCCAGTGCAGCACTGGAATTGCACACACCCAGGTGGCATCCAGATGAGCTCTGCTGGAGTGCTCCTCTTTGTCTTGGTTTGGCAAGACAGGTGTCTGTCAGGGAAATTTGGAGCTCTCCTTGGAATGGAGAATGTAAAACCCCCTCCCTCCAAATTATTATAGTTTTGAAATTAGGGGCTTTCAAGCTAAAATATGGGAATAGGAATAACAGTTCTTTACTAGGAATAATAAAAATACAAATGCAGTAATAAAAAAAATTTAAAAAAAAAACCAAAAAAACCCCCCCAAAAAACCCCAAAAAACCAGAAAAACAAAACAAAAAAACACCCACCAAAACCCAAACAAGCAAACAAACAAAAGTCCTAAAAAACCCTGACAGAGTCAGAGTTATGACCTGACACCCTGTTGGTCAGGGTGTTGGGAGCAGTCCAGATAAATCCTCCTGCAGTGACAGATGTGGTTCTGTTGGAGTAGAGATGATCCTGCAGACAGGTTCAGTGGTGATGAGATGGGTCCAGTCTTCCTCTGAGAATCCAGTGGAAAAGAGGAATGTCTGGGGTCCCTGTGTCCCCATTTTTATCTGGGTAGGAATGGTTGTCTCCTCCCCCTGGGTGTTCCATCTCCCAATGGATGATGGAATGTGTCAGTCCCTGGTGAGCCTCAATGGCCCATGAACAGAAGATATCCCCGAGGGTGGGCAGTGGTGACAGAGATCACAAACACTGCCCCACCTGGTTTAACAGCTGGGCTGTGATCAGAAGGCATCCGCCCTCCTCCCCCTGGAGTTACAAGAAATAAAGAAAAAAAATAACAACAATAACAACAAAAGCCCAAAGGTCAATGAAAACTCACACTAAGCCTTCCTAAGTATGACAGATAATGATGAAGCCAGAGGAATTCTGAGATCCCTGAGATTCAAAAAGGGAAGAAAACAAAAAAGACTTTTTGAAGCTTCATTGCTCATTTTCTGTGCCCTTTGCAAGTTTATTCCCCAAGATTTATCTTCTTCCTGGGACCTTCCCTAAGCCTGGTTTGTGCATGGAATTTCCCTGGGATTGCCAAAGCAACTTTTGGGTATGGGAGCACACCAGAATTTCTCCATTTTTTAAAATGTTGAAATAAAATGGCTGCACAAGGATATTTCCCCCCTTTCTTTGTTTCTCAGAACTTGACACAAGGTTGAAGCAGAATTTCATAAACTGTTCTTACTGCACAGGGGTTTAACTGCTGGAATTCTGTACGCTGGGCAGAGGGACACTCATTTCCTTAATTTGAACATCCAGGTGTTCAGCATCTGAGGCTGATGTGATCACACCAGGCTGCCTCTGCAGCCAGCAGCAAACAGCTCTCCTGGAAGATGCCTCATTTCCTTCTCCAGAACAGGCTCTAATCTGGGTCAGAGGAAGGCACCCACAGCCCCAGCCTGAAGAGAGATTGGGGTGATTATCCCAGCCCTCTCCCTGCTCCACTTCTGAAGGGAAGGGAGATGAATCCCAGCCTCAGCAGCTATTACATCCCCCTGGGTTACGGTGCTTAAAAATGTCTCTTCCCTTTGCCAGCTTGAAAGCCTCCATCTTTCTCACCAAGAGACAATTTCATGCTCTTAAACAAAGTACTAAGGCATGAAAGCAGGATTCCAGTCTGTTCTTTCTGTAGGGCTGCTTAAAGAAAAGGACCATGTGATGTGCCTTGGATTGAACTGAGGAGCTGACATTGGGATCTGGGAAATGTTCCAGTAGACTGAGCAAGAGGGCTCTGCTCCGTGCCAGCATGAAAAGATACAATTTTCATGGAGATGCATCCATTTATACCTGGTCTGCATCTGGCATGGGGAGAAGAGAAATTGCCCCTTGATCAGGGCATCTTTGACATATTGAGTTATCTCTCTCATGAGTAATGGACTAAAGATGAGCACACCTTTGATATGTTAGAGTGGCTTCCCATAAATATTAAAGTGAAAGGAAACTTCATAGACGTATGGGGTGGAAGCACCTGCAATTCATCTCCACATGCTGAGGCTGAGGTGGCTGCCAGCTCTGCCTTCCCAGAGGGGTCATTAACAGATCTCTCTGGGCTTTTCCTGCTTGCTTTTCTGCTTTTCCAGGGTCTTCATGGATGGAAGGAAAAGCTTGCCTTGCTCAGTCTCAATTTTCAAGGTAGCTGAGCTCTCAGAGCTCTTTCTGCCGTGCCTGGGGAGAATGTGAAATCACCATCACTGGAGACTTTTAAAAACAGAGCAGACAAGTTCATGTTTTCAGAGGCATTGATCTTCCTGATCCTACTGGAAAGCAAAAAGGTCGACTAGAGGTCACTCAGGAACCTCTCCATTTGTGTTTTCCACATTTTCTCTCACATGGCATGATTTCTGAAGAACTATTTCTCAGCCTGTGGTCAGCACAACACCTGGACATGAACTGATGGCAAAAGGAATTGAGAAATGAAAATGCACTTCCACGTGCTATCAACAAGCAAAATGGAGAGGAAACAAATTAATGAGACTCAAATGTTTGGCCTTATTATGTGCAGCTGTACATTAAAATTGTGACAGAGCTTTCGTATTTTTGTTTTGTTAAAAAAAAAAAAAGAGTAATTCTCCACTTGAAAAGAGAAACAGTGTCCTAAAGGCTATCAAAAGGATTAATAGCACAAAGCCTGAGAGGTGGCTCCACAAGAAGCTCAGTGAGTTTCCTGTTGTTAATCACCCAAATCATTGGTGGAACACCAGAAGATCCTGGTACCCTCCAGCATCTCCTTTCCATGTTTTTTCTTGTGTCTTTTCTGCTTCAATTTGCAGGGTGATGCATCAAATAATCCCAAAGGAGGAAAACTGATCTTGGCAAGGTTTGCTGGTGTCATCTGAAGTAATTTTCCTCCTCTTCCCAACCCATTCTCTTGCTGATTTCTTGCCAGGCTTTTTACACACCAAAGGTTTCTGCTGCATCTCTTAAGAGAGGAGCAGTGGATGCTGATCCAGCTGTTAGATGTTCCCTCCAGTAAAATCAGGAACCCAGTGGTGCTGCCCAACTCCTCCCTGGAACAGAACGAGGGAGCCTCACACACCAACCTGCTCCATTCTCTGCTGCACCTCAGTAAAATTAAAAATGTTCTTTAATTGCTGCCTTCTGTATTGCCAGCCACAAACACCTGCCTGCTGCAGAGACAGCCTGAGCATGGCTCCTGCATCCTTGGCAACAACCAGCTAAAAGTGCACCTCTGCTCAGGCTTGGCATGAAGCTTGAGAAAACCCAGTTGTTTCAGAATCACACCATGGTTTGAGGTGGAAAAGACTCAAAAGATCTCATCCCACCCCTTGCCATGGGCAGGGACACCTTCCACCATCCCAGTTGCTCCAAACCTCATCCAGCCTGGCCTTGAACTCTCCCAGGGATGTGGCAGCCACAGCTTCTCTGGGCACCCTGTGCCAGTCCAGTTCCAGTTTCCTCACTCTTCTTCCAGATTTTCACCTGTAAGAGGGAAACCAACCCCAACCTCTTCCCCAGGAATGTGATTTCAGGTTTTGGTGCAAGACCTGCATGCACTGGGCAGATTCCTGGCTGTTCTGAGCCACTGAGACAACAGTTTACATCCAGTTCAGGTGCCTGTGTTTTGTTAAATCAAAATAATTCCTTAGGAAATTAACACTAGGTTTCAACATCTGTAGTAGAGTCTGTGCTTACATGTCACATCTGCACCTGTGCAAACGCCAATTAACCCTTATAATTAGCCACAATTTTTCTCATTACCAGTAAGATGAGAATCAAAAGCAGGATTCGCTTCCTCATTTTTCCTTCTTCTTTCTTTCAGCTCATGATCTTTTATCACTACAGTGGGTTGTGGGGTGTGTGTAATTGGCCATGTGAGGCCAAGATTAAGGAAAATAATACACCCAGACTAAACCCTCTGAATCACATTCCCAAGACCTCAGCACCTGAAATGCTGATTTGATTTTCAGAAGAGTTTCTTTCTTATTTAACCACCCAAAAGAGGGGGTAAATTTGTGCCATTTCTCTGCCTCTAGCAGTTTGACCATGATGCAGATTGTTAACGGGAATCAATGCATAGAAAATGGAGCATTTTGGAGAAAATTTGACTCTAAGAGCCTTCAACCCTTCTGAAAAGGGTGACAGAATGTGGCTATTTCATCACTGCATGAGGCTTTCCTGGCCTACTTCATGGTTTGTAATAAATAGATATTATCTGACAAGCAACAATGCTCCCCCCCCATTATTTATCATTATTCATTAATCACACCTCAGTAATCATCTACATTATTTATTATTATTCATTACCTTTTGAATAAATAATAACCATGGCAGGGATTACCATTGTGAGGAGCATGGGGAAAGACAGGATATTCATGTGTGAAGTACCAGACTCCCACAGACCTTATTTATGAAGAAATCTGCTGTGGGTAAGAAGAGTAGGAAGAATATTGTAGCTACTATGATTTAAGTAAGGAAAGGCTTGCAAGGAGTATTACTTCTTATTATCCCAAATTATATAAGTGGGGAGAGAGAAAGAGCCAGAAGAGATCTCAGACACTGAACTCTTTTCCAAAATTGAAATAGGAGCAGCAAAACTTTATTTTTGGATGTTATTATTTTATCACTGGATTGATAGGAATGGATTAGCATACATTGGTTGTTAATGTATGTACTTACAACTCCTGTGAGCAGAATTTATTTTTCCTTAAATCTCTTTCAGTGTTGTATGGAGCTGCATTGATTTTGATGGAGGTTCTGGCAGAGAGATTTATCTCCAGGATGGCTTTCTGATCACTTCCAAAGACAGAGATTGTGATCCCAATTGAAATGGAAGTCACTTCTCAGCTTAAAGAAATGTAACAGCCCTGATCTAGATGTCCATCAACAGAAAGCTTATTAAAGTATTCTTTAAAGCACCCAGTAAAGGATAATTCGTGGCTGTCCTTTCTAGTTGATTTAAGAGCTAAAATTTCTTACTTTAAAACAGTTTTCCTTCCTATTGGCAATCAAACCTCAGACTCACTGCCTTGCACCCTCAGAACCCACTGAGATGTCTCCAGCCCATTACTGGACTGCACTGTGGCCTCTTTCAGTCTTTTCTTATTAGGGTTTAACTACAACTTTTCTCTCAGGTCCTGCTTCCTGGAATTTCTCCCCTTCCTGCTGGCATCTGTTTGAATCTCTGCACTTTGTGCTCATCACAAAGTGGGTGCCCCAAGCCCTCCTTCTCCAGCTGAAGCCCCCCCAGTCCCAGCCAAGCAGGATGGACAACCTGCCTGGTGTTGCCTTCCAGAGGAGACTTTCCTCTCCTCACAGTAAATTCACATTCATCCTAGGAAATACCATAACCCCACAGCCTTTTCCACAGTGCTCCCATCAGGGCAGTTTTTTCTCCCTTTCACAGGCACAGCCATGGTTTCTCCTTCCTGAGGAGTCATTTGCACCATTGTCCTATTGAACTTCATCTTGTTGATTTCCTGCTGCTCCTCTGATGGATCAGAATCGTTTTAAATTCCAATCCTTTCTCCCAAACTGCTTGCAGTCCCTTCCAGCAAAGTGTCACTTGCAAATTTTATAGATGTGCACTTCAGTACATCATCCACATGGATAATGAAAATATTGAAGTAGTGTGGGACTCCAATCCTAATGTCCTTCCAGTTTAGAGGAGAACTATTCATGTGTGACTCCTCAGCCAATTGAGGACCCATCCTGATTCAGGACTTCCTCTAGATCATATTTTCCTTGTTTGCTTCTAAGAAAATGCAGTGGGATGATATTAAAATCAAGATACATCATAGCTGCTGCATCCTCCTAAACCACTATGGCAGGTGGTTTTTATAAAGAAGAAAATGAGATTGATATGACAGAAATTGTTCTTTGCAGGTCCACGTTGACTGCACCTTTTATTTTTATTATCCTCCAGGTGCTTATAAATTAATTAATAATTTAATTTATTATTTTTCTGTGTTAAAATGACTGGTCTATAGTTCCCTGGGGCCGCCTCTCCCCTTTCCAAAGGTAGGAACTATGTTTGGCCTTCTCTGGTCTTCATACAATTCCTACCAACTGTTATTCCCTATCAGACATCCAGGAACCAATTTTAATATGATATGCCATAAAAATTAGGACTTGTATAATTAGTTGCTTCAAGTCTGGCAGGTGCATAACTCAACTCTTCCATGTTTTCATCCATCTGCATCTGTTGCTGTATGTGCTGTAGGTTGCCATCTCTTTATGTTGTTTCTTAAGAATCACATAAATCACATCAGGTTGAAAAAAAACCAAAAAACCTTTGCAAAAAACACCTCACAGTCACCTGGCTGCCTATTCTGGAGTCTCTTGAGCTTTTTGCTATTATATCACAATTAATATGCACGGGAAAATAATAGTAAAAATACAAGAGGAGAATTACGAGTTCCATAGACAGACCCTGCTGGAGTCAGGGGGGTTTGTTGCCTCACACTGCAGGTTTGGGAGCACAGGGAACACCTTTGATCCTCTGCACACAAAGCCCAGGGCCACTTTGAACCCCCTCTCCTGCAGCTGGCAGAGAGGCCCTTCCCCATCCCATGGCACATGCTGATCCACCCCTCTTTTGCCTGTAAGGCAAATGACACTCAAGTAAAACACTTTGAAGCTCCCTTACCCCACATTTGGCTCTAATGAGCTGCTGAGTGAAGTTTGCAGCCAAAGGTGAGTTTGCCAAGAGAACCCAGGTTCTCCTGGCTGCCTGTGTATTGGTGTCTTCCCCAAACAGCCTGCGAGACAGGAAGGGCATCCTCTCCTTAAACCATAAATCATCCCTTTAATTGGTGATCAGATGCTGTGTGAGAGGCCTGGCAGGTGTCACTTCATGGCTGTGTAATTGAAGGCAGCTTGCTCTGCTGCATCCCTGCCCCTCGTCTCCTCAATATGTTGGAGAATCAATGCGAGCCTGGAGTGTGACTTAAACAGCAGAGGGGAGAGAAACAGGAGGAGGCAGGAGTTTATCTTCCTGCAGAGCAGTGTGAGGGTGACAGCTGAGGCAGCCCAAGGCACCCCAGACATGCACTGAGGTGGTTATCAGACATCAGAGAGGCTCCCAGCCCTGCTGTCCCAGCTCCTCGTGTCAGGAAGGAAAGGAGTGTACAGAGGAGTTCCACTGCAGGGGGGTTTGGACAACTGAAGAATACAAACAATATGATTTCAAAAGAAATCATATTGAAATGAAACAGAAACAGAAATGTTTGTTGTTTACATTACAACCCAGTTACAGATTCTAAAATCTCCAGCCCACGTGGGCACACACTCCTGGTTGGCCGAGTCGCTGGTTTGAGGGGCAGGTTCATCTCCTTCAGGTCACCCAATGGTCAAATGTCCATTCTCAGGCTGCCCCTCCTGTACCTAGGGATTACATTCTTTGTAGACAATTTCTCAGGCTCTTAGTTCTTATTTTTATCTTGTTTTCCCTGTAACCTTGATGAATTTCTGAGAGCTCTGGAAAACCAGGCTGCAGGTGTCTTGTTATCTACAGCGATTTTGGCTGGCACACAGAATGGCCCAAGTTGTGCAAATACATTGCTATATTCCACCACATGGACTAGAAAATGAATGAAAGAAACTTCTGGTACAAGAACTCTCATCTCCTTCTCTTGGGCTGATGTCTGCTTTAGTTCATGTATCTGGTATTTTCTTCCTTTGTTCTCTTTTTCCCCCTCTCACTCACAAGGGGTGGAGGTGCACTGTCATGCATATCCTAAAACACAATTTGGTGTAATCACTGCTGAGAACTAGAAGGAACGTGCTTTCCTTCAGCATTGATATTCAGCCCTATTTTGGGTTCCTCATGATATCAGCCATCTAACCCCTATTTAGGTGAATAACTCCTATTTTAATCAGCAAAAGTTAAGTCCTTAAATATCTTTAAAGAGCTGGTCCCCAGTGTCTTCCAGCCTCAGATCCAATCACTGCTTCATCAGTCCCTGGATCCAATCAGCAGTGATTGATTTAATGATGTCAATATTCCTTTCCACTCCTCCACAATTTCCTGTCCCTGCCCTTTATGACTTACTATAGGAAGCAACCCATTATGATAATTCAGTATTCCTACTGCAGACAGCTCTGCTGAAAATGAAAAGCCAAATTCTCCACAGCCCCGAGAAGCATCAGGAGCTGCAGCAAAAGTGTTCAGGCTGCTATTTATTGAATTGTTTGTCTATAATGCAATGCCAGAGTTTAAAAAATTAAATTAGTCTAATTATCCTATTTAAGGCGATAACTCTCCTGTTGCTACCACTCCCATAATTTTCTGCATTTCCATCTCCTAAATTATCCACTTCTAGGCTTCTTTTTTCTAGCCCGTATATATCTGAAAAAAATATCCTTCAAGGTATAATTAACTTTTTCATTCAGAATCCTAATTTCCTCTCTCAGACATTTTCTGCAGTGTTTAAACTATTTATTATGCAAACTTAGAGAAGTCAAAATATGAATTATGTACAAATCTACGCACTGGAGTTCTCAGCTAATCACTGCATCTTTGTGTCTTGTGGTTGAAGGGAACCAAAGCGCACAGAGTGGGAAACATCAGAGTCCAGAGCTCAGCACATAATTCTTTTTTCTCCTGTAAAAGACATCCTTTTCCCCCAAAAAAATTAACTTCATGTCATCCTTTGAATGATTTTATTTTTTATCCTGTGCACAGGTAGTTTCTGATCACCCAGCACTGTTTGCCTCCCTTCACATCACACTTGCTCCATCTCCTCTCGGCACTCGCACTGCAATGGGACATGTGGAGACTTGCAATGACTCCCTCAGCCTGGGGAAGATCACACACAGCTGGTGTCTGATTCCTCTCCTTCTCCTGATTTTCCTCATTTGGTTTTAATCTGCCCTTGCATTTCTTGCCTTTCCCGGTGGGATTTCACACTGTAATTGTGAGGGTGAGGACTGCCTTGTAGACGTCTTGTACTTACCAAAGGCGTTTGTCTCCACTCATCGTTTAGGCTTTGGCAGCATCCTAAAGGATGTTGATGTTCTTGGGGTGCTGAGAGCAGCACAGGGCTCTAAGCCTAGACTGAGGCCTGAAAGACACCAAAGAAAAAGAGACTGTGGTCCCAGGGATTTTTGACTCTTGTTTCTGCTAATTAATAGCATGTCAGTGGCCACCTATCTGTCCTGTCAGCAGGAGGATGTTCAAAACCCCTGCAGCTTTCCATCTCTTCCTGTGTGTCTGTTGGAGCTAATATGGAATTCCATTGCATGTAGAAGCCTTTTTGCCCCCAAGGCATGCAGCTTGAAGAAAAGGAAAGGGAGAAACATCACGCTTCTACTTCTTTTTGCATATGGGATTGTTATGATGCATTAGCACAGAAAATGGACAAGCTCTGTGGGGTTACATCCAAGGAGAGGATTGTGAAATGAATGAATTGGTAGGACTGCATCTCCTGATTGTGTAAGGCTGGGATGCTCCACTGTTCTGGTTGAGAGTTGGATCTGGATTTTCTGTAATACAAAGAGTTCTCAGGGGGATTTGTCTAAGGAAATAACACTTACTTCCCCTAAATTTAGCAGCCAAAAGGTCAGGCATTCTCTCTGACCTACCAACCCAAATTCAGTCATCCCTGACTAAATAGCTATTAAAATGGGTGGGATAAAACATCCTTTTGGATTTTTCCTGTGTGTGGAATACATATAAAAGGAGACCAGACTGTATATGAACAGAGATTGGGCACCTCTGACAGCCTTGATTGTCCAAGGCTTGGAAACAGGAGGGAAATACAGTCCTGAATCATGGAGGAAAATCCCTTTTCTAAGAAAATTCTGGGCAAAACTTTAATTTATCAGGGCCTTAGTAGCTTTTAAGCAGAGTAAATGAATGCGTTGCTGGAGCTATGTCTGTATTCAAGCCCAAATCAAGGATGTTTGTGCTTCTGGAATGAAATCTGACCAACAAATACTGCTGAACATGTGCAGCTGAAAGAGGAAAGCTCCAGGTTGTTTTCTGGAAGACTCATGCTCAAAGCATGAGCTCAAACCCTGCTGAATGTACATTTTTATTCCATGCCTTTGGCCACCAGCCCAGTGGACATATGGAAAAAGCTGGTAGGTGCAATTCATTAGGAAACAGAGGATGGGACTTGTGAAAGTGGAAACCAAAATACTGAGGTTCTGTCTGTGAAGTCAGAGTAGATTTTTAGAGACTTTGGGATTTTATTCTGGGTGGGGTCATAGACCTTTCCCCAGACAGATTCCTGTAGATCTGGGAAAGAGAAAAAAACCTGTCCAGTGTGGTTTTGTGAGGAAGATGGTTCTTGCAGTATCCCAAAAGGGGAGGAAAAAGCATTGTTAAATACTTTTATATCAGCTTCTATGTGTTTTTTTCCTAATTGGCTTTGTCTCATTACCAAAGGCCCCCAACTGCTCTTTTCCCTCAGGCACGTGGATGTGTGCATGAGGTAAAACAACTTGTTTGGATTTCTGTTTCTTTCTCCATCCTTCTGGAAGTCAACAGCTCCAGAGCAGAAGGATTTTTGCAGCAGCTCAGCTGTAACCTCAGTGTAACCTGAATTTAACTTCTAAGTCAGGCCATGGGACTCAAACCTGCAGCTTCAGAAAACCTGGTGGGTATTAAGGATTTTGTGATTTGATCCCTCACACCATCCCATTAGTCTTGAAAGTTCAAACAAGCCTGCACCAGGGGGAGAAATAATTGCAGAAGAACTGAGCTGGAACATCAGATGGAGATTGGAAAACAATCAAAATAAGTTAAAAATACCTTCGGCAAAGACAGCTACAGGCTGATGCTTCTGAAAAGCTGAGTTTCTTTCTCATCAGGGATTCTCACTATTATTTTTATTTATTGCTTTTGACACCTGGTCTATCATTTCAAGAAATCTTCTGGCTCTGCAGCCCCCTGACAGATGCAGCGTGCAGCAAATGCCTTCCCAATGCAGCTGCCTCTGTCCTAGCAACAGGCTCAGGATGCAACCAAATCCCACTGTAATCAGGGCTGGACAAGTTGAAGGATGGATAAGATGGATGCAGTGATGGCTGCTGAGAGGATGAGGCTGAAAACTGTGTCTAGGAGCCTTAAAGACTGGCTGCAGCAAATAAAATATGCGCAGCAAGCAGAACAGATAATGTCAGTTCAAATCTTATTTATCTCATCAGTAGGAGCTCTGTGAGTTTGTTGCTTTCTCCCTTTTTGTTTTTTTTTTTTTTTTTTTGTTCGGGATGTCTCTCATTAACCTGCTTTTCCCTGGATTTGTTTGTGCCTAACTTTGGCAGCCAGCCAGCAGAAAGCAGGGCTTTAATTTCACAAACTGTGGATTGCGTCCCAGTTATTAAACCATATTTGTTTCTCTCTTTCCAGAGTTTTGTTTCAGGCTTGTTTTTTCTTTTTTTTTTCCCTCCCCCTCCCTAGATCTATTTTTTTTTTTTTAAGTTTCTGTTATTTTGCCTGTCTCATTCCCACCAAGGGAAAACAGCATAGACATTTAACTCTTGGGATGTCCAAAACAAAACTGCCATTCCAGGTGGGCCAGATGCTGCTCTGGACAGGGTCCTGACCAGTGAGGATCCTGCCAGGGGCTGTGACCAGCCCACAGTGACACGGTGACAGAGGCTGCCTGGGGCTGAGGGAGCCATGGGAGGGCTGTGCTGGTGAGCTGGGACCTGGTGGATGTTCGGGTCCATGGGGTGAGAGGTATTTTGATAGTGCAGTGCCTTTTGGACACTTTTCAGTCAATGAGAGAGGTTTACAGAAGCAGGAAGGACATCCCTGCCCCTTCCTTTCCCTCTCTAACCTGGAGTGGTTTGCTTGGCTCCTTGGACTCTACACGTGGTCAGTGAAAACCAAAACCTTTCCCAGGAGACCTTTCCAGGGCAGATCTGAAGCTCCCCTTGCACAAACCCCCCTTTTTCTGAATTCTCAAGGAGCACCTCAAAGACAAGTTGTCTGAACTTCGGTGTTGTAAATCTCCCCCTAAGCAGGAACCAGTTTTGCAAACACAGACTCACAGTTCTGCATCTTGGAGTTTGAGAGTTTTAGGCATCTGTGTCCTTATTTTAAATAGCTCTTGTGACTGCTGGAGCATGGACCTGCAGATAGGAGCAGCAGAGCTGAATAATCCACATTCAAATTTGGGCTCAGGCCAAGTTACCACTGTGAAAATTCTGGTTGCACAACTCAGGCAGAACATTTAAACAGTGCTTGGGAGAGGGGCTTTCATTTCATGAGCTTCAGCAGGACCCAGTGAAGCCCTTCCTCGCCTACAGCTTGGAATGAGACAGCTCTGAAACTAAAGGGATGCACACTGAAGGCAAAGAGTTCTGTCTTGCTCATGACAAGATTCTCCTGGATATCTAGAGACGTGTTTTAGAAGAGGATGTGGTCCTAAATTTATTTTTTTTTAAATTGTCCATTTCTTTACTGAGTACCATCCACAATACATAATTAAGCAAAATCTGAAAATTCTGGAAAACATCTCAATTCTACTGCTGGCAAAAGAACAAGCAAGCAAACAAACAAAAATATCAATCCATTGTGCTTCACCCAGTGATGTCTCTTTTCCCCATGGAGGTGCAAAGATGGCTCATTCAGCCAAGAGATATTGCTCAGAGGTTCCCAATCCATCAACCTGGCATAGAGAAGATGGATGGCAGATTCTTTTTAAAGACGTGTGAGTGTACACAAGAACCCTGAGAACTGTATTTCAGATCAACCCATTAAAAAAAAAACAACAAAAAACCCGACAGAGATTGCAAGAGACAAAAGTCCCCCTCCAATTTTCCCTATCACGAAGTCTAGCTAACATTTCTAGCACAGCTGCTATCCTAATTAAAGCCTAGGGTGTTTTAAAGCACAGGCAGAAAAATACCATTATATGCTATTTCTGTTCTCAACCATACAGTCTCCACTGAACCCTTGCCAATCCTATGGGAAAGATAAGACACAGAGAGATTTGGGCCCAGACATTCGATGTGCTGAGGCTCTTAAATCCCCACTGAAATGGTGTCAGTGAGGATCCAGGCTGGAGGAAACCAGAGGCTACAGGAAGGTCATTTCTGAGAACAAAAATGATTTCTGCCTTAAGCCTGTTCCCACTTCTTAGGAATTCCTTCTGTGTTGAGGACCTGTTTGTGTTTGCTGGCCTTTCCCTCCCCGTCCATTCCAGAGTTCACTCCTGAGCTGGCACGAGCCAAGCTATGAATTATTGGTGTCCCTTCAGCAGAGCGGATGTGGGCACCAGATGGTGCATTGCTCTTGGGCTGGCAGGGGATGCAAAGTTGAATTTCAATGTCAGTGAGCAGCTAAATGACTGAGGGCTCATCCAGGCACACTTTAGTCACTGATCTGAAGGTACTGAAACGGGGCTCTCACAAACTGGGCAGAACTGCTGCTCTCCGAGTGGCAGCTGCACTTTCTGCACTCACACCTTGAGCAAACCTCAGCACAGAGGCTGGAATTTGGTACCTGCACTTAATTTCTGGGTCACATTTTACATTCTCAACTGTCCTCTAAACGTCAGGCCAGCCCTTCTTCAAGTATGTCTTTTGTTTGATTTGGCTTTTAAAATTTCTTTTTCCCTTGCTGATGCTAACGGTATTTTTGAAGCATAGAAAATACTGTCAGAGAGTTCCCAGCTATTTACTTTTTATTCCCTTTGAATCCTTTTACCAAAGTGACTGGGTTTGTAATAGCTTTCGTCTTTGTGAAATCAGCTCTGGGTGTGAGAGTGTCCATGGGGTTCGGACGTTATTCCATTTGCATGTGGCAAGAGTTAAAGTCTATGTCCCTTGCATCCAAACAGATCTGACTTTTAATTCTGGGACTCAGTTCTCTTCATCTGTCAAGATGATGAGATCTAGCACAATTCTCCTGTTGGATAAAACACTTTAATCCAACATTTTGGGAATTTTTCATCTTCTTTTTTGAAAATAAATCCAGCATATTTTAGTTCTAGCAGCGTGAGGTCTCCTTCATAAGCGATGCAGATGAAAGCCTTTCACTCCTACCTATAATAGACAAGTGTGTAAAGAGCCAGGCAAGAAATCAAGTTTCCCTCTGGTCTGCAGTGGGTAGCAGAAAGGACCTGGTTTGGTCTTCATTTGTGAGGATATTAATTCAGATGACTTGCTTCCAGGTTCTCAGGGACTCAGAAACATGAAATGCCATTTTTGACATAAGAATATTGTCCTCCTACTTTTATTTGCTTGCTAAAGACATCACAACCAGAGCTTTTAACATTCCACTCATGCAAATCTTCCCATTAGGCTTCAGTAGCACCAAAGTAGGTCGAATTTGTGCTCATATATGAGGAATTCCTATTCCTCTTTTCCTGCCCAGAATCTTCACATTGGTGTACAGGCAATTAAAGATTTTTCTATTCCTCCGACTCTCTTGGTACCTCAATTAATCAGGTTCTCAACATCTTGATTTTTGTGCTAAATTAGTGCTCCCTGTCCCTTCTCCTCCTCCTGCCCTTTGCTCTGAGTGCTCTGCTCTCCTGCACCCTGCTCTGCTCAGCCCCTTCTCTCTCCGCCTTCTCCTCCACTGGATTTGGATTTTCTCCAAGCTCATCCAGAATGACCAATACCCACAAAAATCACAGCATTTAACACAGTCCCACTGCAACTTCACAGATAGAATGTTTGACCCAAGGGTGTCTCCAGACTCGTGTGTGAGTTATTTAACCCAAGACTCACCAAACACTTGCCAAGTGGGTTCAGAAATGAAGTCTTGCTGGTTTTTTTGGTTTTTGGGAATGATCCGATCAGTCCATGGATGGTCTTTCATGGTGGGATTGTTGGGGTGACCTGTGCAGGGTCAGGAGTGGGACTCAGTGATCCTTTTGGGTCCCTTTCAACTCAGGAGATTCTTTGATTTCTTAGGGGAGAATCTGAGAAAGGATCTCTCTTTTCTTTGGATTTTTTTTCACTTCCCCCCACCTTTTTTTTTTTTTTTTTTTAGATATATATACACAATTTTCTTTTAATCTATGCTCTGAGTACATTCTCAGTCCCATGCAGATCCCTATTCCATTCTACTAATTGGATCATCAGAGATAATTTCCTACATAACAGCCTAAGAGACTCGAAACAACTGAACATATCCAGTTAAGTGAAAATTATTCGGTTTTCCTTCTGTTTGGAGCTCTCATTCTCAGGACAGTAGTTATGCATTAGGTCACCAAATCCTCCTGGTGCTGGTGGTTTCTGAGTGTCCAATTGGGTAATTCTGCTGTCAGCTCTTTCATGAAGCTCAAGGAACTTTGTGCAATACTAATATCATAGAGTCCTAGAAGAGTTTGGGTTGGAAAGAACCTTAAAAATCATCCAGATCCAACCCTCCTGCTGTGGGCAGGGACACCTCCCACCATCCCAGGTTGCTCCAAGCCCCATCCAGCCTGGCCTTGGACACTGCCAGGGGCAGCCACAGCTTCTCTGGGCACCCTGTGCCAGGGCCTGCCCACCCTGACAGGGAAGAATTTCTTCTAAATCTTTAATCTAAACCTCCCCTCTGTCAGTTTGAAGCCATTCCCCCTTGTCCTTTCATTCCAGTCCCTTGTAAAGAGTTGCTCTCCATCTTTCTTGTAGCCTCTTCAAGAACTGGAAGGTCACACTGAGGTCACCCTGGAGCCTTCTCCTCTCCAGGCTGAACATTCCCAGCTCTCCCAGCCTTTCCTCACAACGGAGCTGTTCCATCCTTCTGATCAATGTGGTGGCCTCCTCTGGACCCTCTCCAACTGCTTCCTGTCCTTCCTGTGCTGGGGACCCCCGGGCTGGAGGCAGCTCTGGGACTGGAGTCTCACCAGGGTATGATTTCCATGAGAATTCCATTGCTGGAGCCTCCACCTTCCACTGCGTGAGTGCTGCAGAGATGGGAACAGTTTTGCTGGGCTCTGAGTCATTGTGTTCTCAGGAAATTCACCCAACCATCTCCAAACTGAGCTCACAAAATTCAGCGTGGTCCCTGTCCCCTCTGCTCCCTTCCAGGATGAGATTTTTGACTCCGCCGACTCAGGGATAAGGCACCAGCGCCCAGTCCCACCAAAAGGTCCAGTCCCCAACAAGGTGCTGACTCACCCAAGGGCTGTCAGTGACTGAAGCTTTCCTTAAAAGCCCAGTACTTTTAAAAGCAGATGAATAATGAATTCGAAGCCACATTTCTGCAGCTCAATGGTGACATCCAGTGACTGGCTCACTTATTCCCAGGTGTGCGCTCCGTAGGGACAGCCCGGCCCTGCTCCTTGCTCAGGGGGGTGGCTCACATGTCTCCTGCGATCACATCATGTTCGTGCTGGAAAACACTTTAGAATGAAATCCCTGCTCAGATTTGCATAATCACTTAATTGCAGGGCCTCACATCTCTTTTTGTTGGCGTTGAGCAGCTCGGTGCAGCCGGCGCTGTCCGCACGCTCCGCTCCCAGCCCCGGCGTACCTGGAAAAGGCTTTAGCTCTGTTCATGAAGCAATTCCAGCCCTTCAGCAGGAATTTCACCACAGCAGCTGACAGGTAACTTCCCTGCCCCCTGAAGTGATCTATTTGATAAGCCAAGGCTGGAAGTTGTTCTTTTGCAGTCACACCATGGCCGGGCTGAGGATGTGGGGTTTGGTGGGGCTCTCCTGGGCTGTTGGGGCAGAGAAAAAAAGGGAGAAAAGACAGGAAAGGGTGAAGTGCTGGGCAGGAGCAGAAAAAACAGGCACAAAATCAGGATGGAGTGACAGGGAAAGGCAAAGAAAAAAGGAAGGGGGAGAAAAAAAAAGGAGATAAAATGTATGGAGGGAAAGGTATCGAGAGGAAGCTGAGGGAGCAGCAGAGATGAGGAGGAGGAGGAGGAGGAGGAAGAGCTGCCCTGGTCTCAGGGAGAAGCGGTGTCATTCGGGGAGCTGGGTGCAGAGGAGAAGGCGTGTGCTGAATAACTCTGTCAGTGCAGCAGCACCCGGCTCTGCACGGTGATAAATGTCACATCTCTCTGCTGACACTTGATAAAGGTTCTGTCTATCAGCAGTGCCAGCCAGCAGGGCCAGCTGGCTCCAGCTTAACCTTCATCACTGCTCCTTCAAAGAGAAGGCCCAGAATTTTCCTCTGTTTCACCACTCCCTCTTCCCAGCTCGTTCACCCTGCTCACCTCAGTGCTTTCTGGCACTCAGCTTAAAAAAAGACCACGAGCAGCAGAAATAAAACTGTCTGACTTAGCCAGCCAAGGAGAGACAGTCTGGGGCTGGGCTCATCCAAGCAAGGCTCTCAAGTAGGATGGAAAACATGGAAAAATGATGGAAATGTTAAAAAAATAGGGAAAAAAGGAGAAAAGAAATAATCTCAGCCTTTAAAATCAGGCTTGCAGCTAATGAGTCATTAAGGCAGGCAGTTCCTCAGCCAGTGTTAAAGGATGGGTGCTGGTTTACACCACAAGGATTTGGCCTTTGTCCTGATTTAACCCCAACAAAGAACCACAGAGCTGCTCACTCCATCCCCTCCTACCAGAGTGGGAGAATTGGAAAAAAAAACAACTCAAGGGTTAAGATAAGAACAGTTTAATAAATGAAACAAAGCAAAATATTATAAAAGTACTACTAATAATACTACTACTAATTATAATGAATAAAAGAAGGAGAGGATTAAAACCCCAGGAGAACAAGTGCTGCCCAACACCCCCTGCCCCATGCCCACCTCACCCCTGAGCAGTATCAGCCCCTTCCAGCCAAATTCAGTTTCTCTGCTGGCCAAGGAGCTCTGTGGTGTGGAATGTCCCTTTGGATAGTCTGGCTCAGCTGTCCTGGCCATTCTCCCTTTCTTCTTCTTGTGCACCTCCTCATTGGGAGAGGGTAAAATACTGAAAAGACCTGGATTTAGGGAATCAACAGCATCCAAACCATCAGTTTGTTACCAATATTCTTCTCATTTTTGTATCCAAAATGCAGCACTGGGACAGCTGCTGAGAAGAAAATGAACTCTGTCCCAACCAATGTCTCATGTGCCCACAAGGGGAGAGGAACACAGTGACAAAGGCACTGAAAGACCAGATCAATTAAACTGTCATTATATACTTAAATAAACTTTGGATTGGCTCTGAGAGCACTGGGAAGTATCTGGAGTCATAATACTTCCCATGGGGAGGCCCAAACATCTTTTAAAAATGCAGACATTCCAAGCCATAATTGGAAAGTGCAGCCTGGTCACATTATTAACTTCATTTTGGAGGTGAAACCAAAAAGGGAAGGTTATTTGTCTGAGGTGAAAAATCAGCAAAAAGCCCAAGTGCAAAAATAGTAAAGCAGCTGGTCAGCCTGGAATCAGGAGAGGCAGCAACATCTGAGCTGCACAACAACATGAACCAACACAAACCACCTGAATTGCAGCTATTCAGGAAGTGAATTATTCAGAGAGGATAAGAATAAATCACACATTAGTACATCAGGTTAATATGGCAGCAAATAACAGGAGAACAGGGTTATTTAGGATATATATAAATTCTTGTCAAGTGAGGTAATTTTTTTTTCTCCCTCTGGGCTCAATGAGACAAACATTCAGTCAGTTCTGAGTATCTCAGCATCAACAATGTATTGACAACTTGGAGGGAACTCAAAGAACATCTTCAGAGATGATTTAGGGACTGGAGGGATTGATTTACAAGGAAAGATTTTATGCTCTAAGTGGAACAGATTAATCTCTACCATAATTCCATTGATGTCAAAGGGCCAAGTTTTGCCCTCAATTACAACAGTGTAAATGTGGCAAAACTTCACTGGAGTAAAAATGTAGGGTCATGATTAGGGGGGAAAATAAAGAAAAAGGAATATTGTTAGATTCTGGACATATCACTGTGGAGAAACTATAGAAACTCCAGTGCTTGTTACATTAAAAATTAACCAAGATAATAGTATTGAACAATATTGTACAGAGACCTGCAGTGACAAGGGAAATAAAAATACATAAGTGCTATTTCCCCATATTTTTATTATGATGATGATTACTGTTATATGAAAGCAGGAATCCACATCTGAAATTAACTGCCTATTGGCCCTTTTAAACATAACATGTTTTAATATAGACAAAATATATCAGGGGAAAATTCATCTTTGGCAGAGCCAAAGGAAATAAAGATGGTTTTTAAAGTATGTAATGGATAAAGCAAACCCTAACAAAAGTATCAACCCTTTCCAATATACATCAGCCAGGAATGGTAAAGCAGAGATGACAAACTGTTAATAACAATGGAAAAAAGAGAATTCTATTCAATATCAGTTTGTAAACTGCAGTGTAAAAAGATGGCTCTGAGGAAAGGTTTTAGGGGATGTCTGAAGCGAGCTTTAGGTAGATTTGTAATTCGAGGTATGAATCACAGAGTCCCCAAGTTTTGAAAAGGCCCCCAAAACCACCGAGTCCAACCTGTGCCCGATCCTCACCTGGTCCCCAGCCCAGAGCACTCAGTGCCACCTCCAGGCATTCCTTGGACACCTCCAGGGATGGGCACTCCGAACCTCCCTGGGCAGCCCCTGCCAAGGCCTGAGCACCCTTTCAGTGAGGAAATTGTCCCTGGTGTCCACCCTGAACCTCCCCTGGCACAGCCTGAGACAATGCCCTCAGTGTCCTGTCACTTGTCCCCAGGAAGAAGAGACCAACCCTCTCCTGACTCCACACTCCTGTCAGGGACTGTGAAGGTCTCCCCTGAGCCTCCTTTCCTCCAGGCTAAATAACTCCAGTTTCCCCAGCTGCTCCTCACAGGACTTACAAGGACTTACACAGGACTTACAAGCTGGTGTAGTCCTCTGGAATCCCAGAAATTCCCAAAAGGTTGTTTGCTGTAGGAGAGGAGAACCATTATCATTGCTCTTTTATTGCTGAGACAAAAATAACATCTCTAAGAGAAGGAAAAAAAAAAAAAAAAAAAAAAAAAAAAAAAAAGCTGATGATTTTTGGAAAAGCAAGAGGACCTGAGCAGGTTCCAGAGTGTTTTTGTGTCTAGGTTTAGAAATAAATCAAGGCAGCTGATGTGCACAGAGTGTGAGGAGGAAGTGAGGCACAGGAATAGTTGTGTCTATCACAGTTGAGATCTGGAAGATAAGAGGCATCAAAATCCTATCAAAAAGATGGAATTTGCTCTCAAGCAGCTCTGTGCATGAGCATCCCCTCTGACTGCGGGGGTGGGACCTCTTCCAGAGGGAAGAATCCACAGGTGCTGAATTCAGTCCTGGAATACAGGAGCTGCTGCTCCTCCCTACCCCGCCCAGCTCTCCAGGAATGTAAACTTGGCTGTGGATGGTCACAGCCCTGCTCCCCTGGCCACGGACTGATAACCAAGGCTGGTAAAGAGAAGTTTTTTAAAAAAATGTGCACTAACTGGAATACAAGGTCTTTTAAGGAAGTGCAGAATAAAAAAGGAGAAGGAAGAGAAGACCAGGCTTACAAGGCATGGAGACCTCCACGGAGAGAGGATAAACCAGCTGAAAGACTTTGGCAAACTCCCAGCTGAGAAGCTGACTTTGCTGGGAAACCACCTTTGAACTGAAAACTGCTGGTGGTAAAGAAGGTGAAGAGATCATTTAAGTTCATCAGTAGATGAACCACAGCTATTGTAGACCAGTCTGGGTACTTTAAATCAAAATCATGAGACAGTCTGGAAGATATCTAACCCATAAATAGTCATAAATAATATGAGAGTTACAGGTAACAGGATGGTCTGATAACAATGTGACATTAAAAATAAAACTCACTATATGGAATTACAAGTTACTTTGGATTGCTAATTTATCCTGACATAAATGCAGTGAAAATAATGGAAGAGCTAATAGAGGAACCAATTAATAAAGAATTAAGGGATAGGAATAGAATTAATGACTGTCAACATGATTTTATGGAAAATAGGTTTTATCAAATAAGCCTGATTTAATTATTTGGGGAGATTCCAAGTTGAACTGATAATCACATTGATGGTCTTGGCTTCAGCAAAGCCTCTCTGACTCAGTATCATAAAATGTTTTGATTCTAAAAGTTAGAGCTACACTAATAGCAAATAGACTAAACAGATTAAAATCAGACTAAACTTGGTGAGTTCAGCAAGAGCTAATGGGGCTTTCCCACAAGCATTTTCTCCTTGGGAAGTTTCTATGGATACACATATTTGGAGTGGGTACTAGGGAATACCTCCAGCAAAGACCCCCAAATTGATACCTGTATAAACTCACTCTTGCCAGAATGTGTAAAGGCAGCAAAGTTTGAGGCAGTGGCACGAGAGGGATATTCTAGGTACTTCCAGGCTGTGTTGGATTTGTCTGACAGGTCCAGTTAATGAATTATTCAGCCATGGTGGGGGCTGGTCTGGTGTTCAGAGCTGACCTGGGATGACAAGGGAGGGGATATGAAATGGGCTTGGACACAAAATCCTGACACTCCAGATCCCCTTTAATTCTTTTTCGTGGATCCCACTGCAATGCCCTGTGTGCTGCTGGAGGCAGCTGCCTGAATTCTGAATTGGCTGATGCCTGCTCTTATTTTTCCAGTGCCATCTCCTACTGCCTGCCCTTAGATCCCCATGCCCTGGTGAACCCCCTGCCCCTGCTGACAGCCAGGTCTTTGCCAATCCTACCCCTGACTGTGTTTAACTCAGAACCTCATAACTTTGGTGTGGGTTATTAGAACTCAAAGCCTTCTCCCTTCTGTTCTTGCAGATCATATCCTAAATAATTCCACACACTCAAACAGCTGAAGCAGGCCACCATCTTCTGGAATCCATACAGTGAGAGACCTTTCTGAGGCTGCTTTTCTACCCCTTCCCTTCTGCCCTCCTGGTAGATCTTTGTCAGGTTCTGTAATAAATGCACTCCCAAAGAAAAAAACGAGTACGTATATTTCTCCCCCTCCTTTCCAGATCCCCACCCACAAATAAGTGGAATGCTTTTAGTGCACTTAGTGTTCTCAGATTATGTTAAAATATACCAAACATACACTGTTCTAGTCTGTCATGAAAACTTTAAATTGCTATTTCTGGGCTCAATTCAACCCTTGCCTCATTCTGTGATAAAAGGACTTAAAAGCACTGTTCTAGAATAGAATAGGCTTTGGGTTTTTTATAGTGTCTTTCACATTCCCAGTATCCCAAAGGGTTTTACAAAGCACTGATGTGGAGACTGGGAGTACAGGGAGTGTAGGAAATGCAGCATCCATTATCTGCTGGGGGATGGCTCGTGCACCCAGCACCCAGCCTTACGTAACAGCAGCGGGGTTGGGAAGGGACTGGAGCATCCTTGGGACACCAAAATCCCTTTCATGGGCTGCAGGGATGGCTGGGGGCTGAGGGAGAGAAGCAGGAGGGGCTGCAAAGTGTGGCTGGGGGGTTGCAGGTGCTGTGTTTGAAGCAGGCAGAGGCACTGATGTGCTTGGGGAGGCTGCACCTGGGAGAAAGCAGGATAGGGGAGGTTTTTGGGGCTGGTGGGGGCAATCAGCACCTGGTTGTGTCTGGAAAAAGGGTTTGCAGGTAAAGTGTGTCCAGGATGGAGTGGTGAGGGTGGGAACGGCTTGTCTGTGCTCAGGGCTGGGAATAAGGTGTGGGAGAGCCACAAGGAGATGGAAATCCTGCATTTGCTGTGTGCCTGTGGAGGGAAAATCAGCAGGGAGGGGATGCACAGCCCCTGTGCCTGAACTGTGTGTGGTTATTTGTGTATCTGAGCAAGAGATGGGGTGAGGAATAATTCCCTGTGCATGGCAGGGACAGGATTGCTCTGCAGACACTCATTGCCACTGAGGTACATGGAAACAACTGCTCAGATAAACTCAGACTGATTCACCACCAAAGCAATGAACAGCGGGGTGGCCATGGTGCGAGGCAGTGACAGGGAAGGGTGACAGGTCTGGTGAGCATCTTGGGGCTGGTGTAACTACAGGAACAAGGACTGCGCCCCAAAGCTGCACCCACACACACCTCTCCACCCAGGGCACCCAGAAGGTCACAGCTCCTCACCCAGAGGGTGACTCGGGGACACCCAGTGGGAGAATTATCCCTCACCCAGGGGTGGGAGGGCTCCCAGGTCTGGGAGTCTCCACAGGATCTGTCCCAGTCCCCAAGGGTGGTTCCCTCTCACAGAGCTGCTGGTCTGAGGAAAACCACAGAGGATAAAAAAGGGCTGTGGGCCACCAGCTCAGGCTCACGGCGACCCACGTTCACAGCTCAGGAAACACAAGAAAATACAAACCAAGCAAAGCTGCCTCCTGGAGAGCACATGGCACAGAACAGCACAGCTCTGTTTGGAACTGGCTGTGGGATTTCTTGATGTTTGCATCACATCGATTCACAAAGAACACAGATCATTTTACTTCCACTCAGTCCTTTGTTCCTTTCAAAGTCTGGATTTTTAGGGTCTCAGCATTAAAAATAAATGAGAATTTCCCGGTAAAGACTTTTTTTTTCAGCGCATCGCAAGGTATTTATTTAAATGTAGAATATTTTTAAAGATGTAAACAACTAATGGATGTTACTTACTCTGATAGAAATGGATCTCTCTTTTAATGTCAGAGTTTTCACTAGAAAAGGAGTTTGAATCAAATTGGGAAAACAAACAAACAAAAAAACCCCAAAACAAAACAAAACAAAACAACCCACCACCAGACTACAAAGCACTTTGTAACCTCTCCTTAAACACAAATAAAACAAAAGAATAAATTTTAAACACTCCCTCTTCTGTCTCTTTTCTGAAGAGCTGTGGACCAAGTCATGCTCTGAGGTGATGAGGACTGAGAAGTCTTGAGTCAGAAATAATAAATGATAACACCCTGCAATGATGTGGAGGTTTGTGCATAAGTCAGGAGAAACTGGTGCAGGAGGCAGAGACACCCTCATGGCTTTTTATGGGGGATAAAAACCTTATTTCAGGTGGAAGGGTAGGGGGCTTTGTGTTTTAGCTCACTATAACTGAGATGGGTGGTAAAACTTTCCCATGTGGATCCAGAGATCAGCAACGCCTGCTCCATAAACACTGTGGAAAATATCACACCATGCTTCTGTTGTTCCCTCCCTGACCCCCACAGGACTTGTTTTTGAGCAGAACTCTGAGAGGAATTTGGGGTTGTGAGGTTTGTGAAACCTGTGCCTGTCCTTGCATGGAAACCTTGCAGATGTGCAGCCGCAGCTCCTCCACAGAGCTCCACATGGCCTTTGCTTCACTGCTGGATATCCCATGGGCTATGGGGAAGTATTTGCTGTGGACCAGAGAGAACAAGTGTCAGGAATGCTGCTGGAGCCCTGGCTGCCCACAGAGGCCTGGCAGAGGAGCAGCTCAGCCCCTGTGAGGGACGGAGGATGGGCAGGGAGGTGACACAGGTCCCAGAGAGCAGCTTCTGTCAGGCATCCTTTCAAAGCCAGAGAGTCACAACACCAGTTAGAGATCTCAGCAACCCAGGGACACGTTAGCAGAGAGACTTCAGCAGAGCATCCCACTGCTCTGTGATCCTACAGACATCACTGAATGGCCTGGGCTGAAAAGGATCTTCAAGCCCACCCAGTGCCACCCCTGCCATGGCAGGGACACCTCCCACTGTCCCAGGCTGCTCCCAGCCCTGTCCAGCCTGGCCTTGGGCACTGCCAGGGATCCAGGGGCAGCCACAGCTGCTCTGGGCACCCTGTGCCAGGGCCTGCCCACCCTCACAGGGAACAATTCCTTCTTAATGTCTAATCCTGCCCATCCTGCCTTTCCCAGCAGTTTTCCTTCCCTCCCAGGCTGCATCCCAGCCTTTGCTCCAGCCTCAGCTGCAGAGCTGCTCGTGGTCTGCCTGTCCTTGGGGTGGGTGACAGCAAAGGCAACTTCTGAGCAGGAGAAAAAGATTAAAGAGTAGGAAAACAGCAACATGCCTATCTAAAAGGGCTGGTGGACAGGAAGTAGATAAGCCATGAAAGCAAGAAAATGTCTCCAGACTAAAGTAAATAGTAAGCTCTAAAAATCTACCTCTAAGAGATTATGTAGGTGGAACTTTACAAAAGAAATCTCTGGGTTTACCCCAGTGTGAGCCATTGCTTTGAATCATTTGCCAGGCACTCAGGAGTTTAATATCAGCTTTTGATACAGTATTTTTCTAAAGTGATTTTGAAGATTATATAGAGGGAAAAGGTAAAACTAAACCTGAATGGGAGGGTTTTGTTACAAAACCAGTTTTATAGCCTGACAGAAAAGTCATGAATGCCTTGGTTAAGAATGAAGCCCTGGCAGGACTGGATATTGTTTCTCACCTTGCAAAGTTTTTAGTGAACAGTCTAAAATACCAATGTGCTGCTGCCGAGATAGGCAGATGGAAAGGAGCTGATAAGCCAGAGACAAAGGAAATATCTTCAAATAACCTTTCAGAGAGACATCCTTTAGTGAACAAAGCAAAGAGATGGGCTTGGAGAAAAGTACTGAACCAAATACCTGTTGGAGAGCAACACAAAGGGGCTGTTTCAGTTTGGAGATGTTGGAATTTGCTCAAATTTCCTTAAAACTTATCCATGATAGATTGTGCAGAGTAGGAAAAAAGCATGAAAAAATTAAGTTCTAACAGTCAGTAGCTGATGGAGATCTAATAACCTGGCTTTTCTTGATGAGTGGCTAAAAAGGATCTCATCTTTCCCTTCACTTCTAGAACCAAAAAAGAACACTTTACAACTGACAGTTTTCAAAACATTCTTGAAAATCTATGGACCTTTGTTAAACAGGGATCTCACTATGGAGATACTTTTTCTTTTTTGAGTGGCCGAAATCGGTTCCCCCTCATTTTTGTACAAACCAAGCCCTGAGGACTCAGTGTGCAGGAAGAGGGAACTCATACAGCTCCATTCCAGTGATTTCAGAGCCACTGATTTATGCTGGCTAAAAGTCTGGTTTTATTTCTCCACTGTCCTAAGTTTATAGATTTTTCACTCTGCACATTAGATTTTCTTCCTACAGTAACAACTGAAAGATGAAACTTAAGCAGAGCTGGACTGAGACATAGGTAAAGCATAAAATTTTGGGGATTTGCAAAGGACATAAAAGGCCATTTACCCCCAGGTTGTGCCATTGAAATGGGCTGCAGTCTCTGGAAGGAGACATTTTTCTTGCAAATACTTTAGTTTGACTGCTCCAACTAAGGAATACACTTAAATCTGAAATAAACTCTGGTGGAACAAGCTATACCAAAACCTGTAATATACATACAGAGGAGATCTCCATCCCCCAAACCAGGTGCATTTCCCTCCTGTGCCCTCCCTGCCCCTTCTGCGCTTCACCAGCTGCCCCTCAGAATAAAGTAATAAAAATTCAAATGAGTTTTCAGGAAAATATACCTGCAGAGGGGAGACACCTCCTGTCACTTTAATAACACACCAGGTTAATAATATTAAATCACTGGAGGCCAAGGAAATGTCACTGGAAATATTTAAGGCTTTCTCCTCAGGAGTGATGAGACTTTAAAGCAGCTGGGAAAGAAGCAGAACTGGGCAGGAAGGACTGGTGAGGCTGATCCTGGACTGTGGGGAAAAGCAATTTTGCAGGGCTTGGCTTCTTATTTAAGGGGTATATAATATATAAAGGAAAAAAAAAAAAAGCTTATGTAATGCTGGAAGTGAAATACATGCTGGTGAAAGGGACAGGACAGCTCTGCAGGCAGCAGTCCCCGATTTATCCACCAAACCAGCACAAGAGAGACAAGAGTGGGGCCAGGTTTAACCTTTTGCTGTGCCCTTGTTCTTCAGTTAATGTCAGGAGTGAGGATTTTACTGCCAAGAAAATCATCATGCCCCTCTGAACTGGCCATACTCAGGCTTGGGTTTGTACCATACCTTGATCCACCTGGGCATTTTATTGAGGGAGCCAGCCTTAAAACAAACCCAGCAATCAAAAACACACAAACCTCTCCTAAAGACAGATGGACAGCACAAGTTTAAGGCTGGCTGGGATTGTTAGAATGATACAAAGCTTTTTGACAGAGCTGTGGGATTTGTGTCACTTGAGAAAAAAAATACTATTTCAAATTTTTTTATTGATCCACAGATCTAACTGGATAGTGTGAAAGTGGCCAGATCCTTAGCTCAGGGGAAAAAAACCTTCCCTGGAGTTGTTCTGATTTATACCAGCTAAAGGTAAAATCCTCTTCCATGGAGGATAATCCACATTTGTTTGGTTCTTGAGTTTGCTGGACAAATGATTCAGAAAGAAGAGGGACTGAAGCAGGATTGTGATTTGAAGGACCCTTGTATCTCCTGCTGCTCACAGCTCTGCCTCTCTTCCCATCAGGAGGAAGCCTCGAGCACAAGTGCTGCTTGTTCAGACTCCAGCTTGTCAGGCAAAACTTTATCCTTCAAAAGCCTCACATGATCCCAACGTGCTCAGACTCCATAAATGAAACTTTTACCTGGCTCAGTGACAAAGCCCCATACAGGGATTGGAAGGGTTGTCCCCAAAACCTAAAAATGGTGATGAAGACAAAGATTGTGACAAATGGGAGATTTCAAAGCCTAAAATAAAGATATTCCAGTCCATGTTGATCCTTCCTTGTCTGGCATCACAGAGTCATGCCAGCCACCTCCTGACATCAGTGGAAACAAATTTCCACACCAGAAGGAAAACTGGCAAATATAACCCCAGCCTTCAGAAATACCAAAAAAAATTCTCTGGAGCCCAAATCACCAGGTCTGATTGCTGCAGCAGGCCAAATTATTAGAAACTAACCCAAAAAGAATTAGTGAGCACACGGACAGCACATCATTCTTGGGGAAGAGTCAATACAGCAGTGGTAGAGTGAAGTCATCTCTCACAAATCATTCCAGGCTCTTCTAAGTGATTAAGGAATATATCAATAAGGATGATTTAGTCAATGCAGTGCTCAGAAATTAAAAAACAAAACAAACCTCTCATGGTAACTTCTCAAACCTCTTAAAGCAGGTCTGAGCTCATGGGATGAGAGAAGTTTTCTTGTTAAATCACCTAAAAAGCCAGGAATAAACATATTTAATATGTTCATAAATGGGCTAGAAAGAGGATTCATAGAAAGAAGATGAAGTTTTTGGAAGACACAAAATAATTGAGCATAGTCAAATCTGAACCTGACTATTGAGAATCAGAGAATACTCCTGAGATAATAATTCAGTGATGACAAATTAAATTCAGTGTTTGATAAGTGCTAAGTAATGTACGCAGGGAAAATAAGCCAAACTCCACATTTCCAGGCAGGAATGGGATCCTGGAGTCATTGTGATTACTTCTATAAATGCTTGTTTAGTGCCCAGAAATGCTCAAAAAGGCAAAATAAATGCAGGAACTGCTGGAATGTCAGAGGAGAAGACACAAGGGACGGTGGTAACACATCCCCTTCTCTGGGGTACAGCACAGGAGAGAGGGACTGCAGTCCCCTGAGCTCCCCACCACACTCTGCTTCCCAGGAAATATTGCACCTTGCCATGATCCCAGCAACAAAGCAACTTTTGTTTGTGCAACTAAACACTGAAAATAGGTTTTATGCCCACTGGCCCTTTCCCTGTGTTGTCACGTGTCACAGCAGTGCCCTGCTGGCATGAGCCACAGGGTGCCACCAACACCAGTGGCACTTTTAATCATAAGGGGCTGGATTGTCTGCAGGAAAAGTCGATGGCATTCCCTGTGGATTGACAGTGAGGGGCCAGTTTGCATCAGGTCAGGAGGCTGCTAAACAAAAGTGATGCTGGACATTTCTTGAAATGAGGAGTTTTCCATTGTATCTGAGGACTGAAGAGCAGGATCAGGTGGGTTTCGTGTTCATCAAAAGAGGGCAAATAAGGTTTTATTCAGTGTAATATAGACATTTCTTTCAGTGAAAGGAAAAAAACTCGACTTGCTTTTGTTTATTTGATGTTTCCCCTCCCTACTCAGCCCCAGAAGAGAAAATAAGCTGATAAAGTCTATAATAGCACTAACACATGTATCAACAATACTGACATGTTTTCAGTTGAATTTTCAGTTCATTCTATTTTCCATCTCACAATGAAATTCATTTCAATTGAAAGATTCAATAGTAATGGGAAATAAGCTCTGGAAATTGCATAATCTACTTCTCAAAGACCCAGGAATTAACAAACAAACATACAGAACACACACAAACCTAAAGGACCCACACTCTGTCAAGATGTAATAAGTCAATTAAATTCATGCACAATGTGATTTTTGGCTGATGGGAGAATACAAAGAAAGAGGTCAGATCCTGTTTTCAAAAAGAAGCCTCATGAAAAGGGAAGCAAATGGAAATGTCATTATTGAACATTATGATGAGAGATGAAAGGAGTCTCATCCAGAAAAAAAAAAATGCTCCAAGGAGGTGAAATGTAAATTGTTTAGATAAGAAGCAAATGAAAGGAGATGTGATAAGGTCAGTGACGAGTAAACATGGGGGAGAGCTGAAACCCAGGTTCAGATGATAACAGTAATAAATAGGAGAGGGCCTGAGTCCAAAGCAGAAATCAGCACAGTTTCATCCCCTTCAGGGGGGCTGCAACATTCACACCCTGCTCACAACAGCACTCAGTGTTTAGGCAGCTCTTTCATCTATTGGTCCTGTGCACAAATTATTGTCTTCACCCACAGAGGGAGAAAGGGAGGGCCTACAAAGGCCTCGGGGATTTTCACTTTTTCTTCTAAATGTTGATGTGCATTTTGGATGTTACAGGATTTGAGGATGTTGCTGAAAGCCAGAGCCACCTCCAAGCAAAACTGAACACCTGGAACCTCTAGAGATCAGATTTGCCCCCAAACAGGTGTTTCCAAGTTGCCTAAAGAAGTTAGAGGACTTGCCCATACAGCACAGCTCAGGGCCACAGAACACTGGTTAAGATCCCTCATTGAAATGGATAAATGTTATTTATTTATAGCCCGGTCATCCCTTGGGAATCTCTAGGATGTTTCAAGGACAGGCACTGAAAGGACATTCTTTCATAAGAAAACACCCATGTTTAGAAATGTTTATGCCTAGGAAAGGGTTAGATTAGATCAAAGTGGTGAATTTTGGGTTCTGATTGCCTGATTATCAGTTGACACACACACCTAGGATACCTGCAGGAGTTCCAGACATGGGCACTGCTGAGAGGGGATGCCTAGACTGTATCTGCTGCTCTGTCGCAGGGCTCCTGGTGGCAGCTGCATGTGAAATAAAATCCCTGCAGAGACATCATTTTCCTAGACAAGTTAATCATTCCAGAAGGGCACTCCTTCCCCTCGCCAGGAACTGGGGCACAGCTCCTCAGCCTGCTCCTAAACTCAGCCCCAAACTGGTTACCACTCATTTGTGAGGAGGAAATCCCTGGGCTTGGCACAGGCAGGTTTGTTTAATACGTGGAGCTCCAAGAGATCCACTGGGATGGAAGGTTCTCAGTGGATGCTCATCATCATCAAATGTAGGATGATAGTTAATTAGCTGGGATGTCTCTCAGTGCCCGGGAGAGCAGCCATTCAAGCCTGACAGAGATAACTTGTCTGAGGAGCGAGTAATCCTGATAAATGGAACTCCAGAAAAGGACAGCAGAAATTAGAGAGGCAGGAGCAGTATCTCTCTGTGTGAGATTAGGGAGTTTGATCCCCCTTCCACCACCGTGCAAGTGAACACTGACACTCCAGCTGGGCTGGAGAGATATTTGGTGCTCTCATCCTCCCTGACCCTCGACATCCACAGCTAACCCTGCTGGAGCAAGGGACATCAGAAAGTGCTTCTGCCCACTGTGTTCCAGCACACATATGAAAAGCAAAATCTTTTGAAAAATTATGTTTTTTAATAGAAGTTAGCTATAAATGTCAATATCTGTGACAGTCTGATCCTTTCTGGGGTCCCCAGCACAGGAGGGACATGGTGATGATGGAGAAAACCCAGAGGAGGACACAAAGTTTATCAGAGGGGTGAGGCAGCTCTGCTGTGAGGAAAGGCTGAGGAATTTGGATTGTTCAGCCTGCAGAAGAGAAGGCTCAGGGGTGAACTGATTGTGATCTTCCAGTACCTGAAAGGAACCTAAAGAAAGATAGAGAGACAGTTTATGGGCCTGGAGTGACAGGACAAGGGGGAATGGCTTCAAACTGACAAAGAGCAGGTTTAGATGAGATAACAGGAAAAAATTCTTCCCTGTGAGGGTGGTGAGGCCCTGGCACATGTTGCCCCATCCCTGGAAAAGCCCATGGCCAGGCTGGATGGAGCTCTGAACAATCTGGTCCAGTGGAAGGTGTCCCTGGCCAGGGCAGGGTTTGGAACTAGACGAGCTGTAAGTTCCCTTCACACCCAACCCATTCCATGATTCCCTCAGAGGTCTCTCAGTGAGTGCAAATCCCCTACTACAGGCACCAGCAATTAAAAATTATATCCCCTGGCTGCTACACAGCAAACCCAGAAACAACAGCCCTTCAATTGTTCCAGGAATGCAACAATCAGACATCCTGCAGGGATTTGTTTACCACTGATGATGAAACTCCACAAAAAAAACCTCCTTAAAACCTGACATGTGTATCCCAGTCTAGCCATGAATAAAGATGCTTTCCCAGACTGGGCTGCAGTTTGTGAAACCTGCAGAGCAGAAAGGTGTTCTGTAAGATATTATTATTACGAATTTTATAAAACTTTGAAGGTTATTATTGCTCCAGATTAGGTTGAAATGTTTAATTATGAAGAGAGAGAAGGTTTCTGGGCTTTTCAAAGGGTAGGAGCCCTTATTGATTTTATTAGTCAAAGAAGGTGATAATTTTTACCTTAATAACCAGAGAGCAATTTCTCCCTTAAACAGTGATTATAAAATACTAACCAAAAAACCACTGGAAAAGCCTGAGGAAGGTCACTCTTTTTTCTTATTTTTTGTAATCAATCTTAGTCTATCAAAGGCTGCAGAAATACAGCAATAATCTAAGTGGAATTGTGGACACTTCTGAACCTTCAGGCAGATGAGGCAATGCCTTTGCTTCTAATTGAGGCTGGATCAAATGAAAGCCTTTGGTTGGATGAACTATAATTGCCTGCTCGGGAGCTGCAAATGTGGGCAGCTACCTGAGGTGTTTGTTAAATGGCTCCAGGACTTCTGCAAAGGTGTCTGTGGAAGGCTCTGGGTATGGAGGCAGGTGGAGGCTGGACAGGAATGACTTCAACTGAGCAGGTGGGTGTGATTCAGCTTTGAGGGTTCTGGTGTTGCCCTGATTTTTCTGAGATTTTTTTAAAGCCTTCTACTTGCTTATAAGATGGAGTCAGTTCTTCAGTTTCTGTACAATATTAAGAGTCAGTTTTTCACTTTCTCACACTTTGGAAGATAAACAACCTTTCTTGGTTTTGTTCATTGTCCTTTGTTTACATATTTCTAGCCTGAAAATAATGTTGGTTGGCAGCTGGTCTGGCCAGTGGGGTGAAGGGGTAGTAACCCCAGAAGCCAATCCATAACCAGACCCACAAATATATAAAAATGAATGAAAGAAATGGGCTCGGGCTCTTTTTGGGGAGCAGCCTTTCACTGCAGACCTCCTGCCTCCGTGTTGTTTTGTGTGCTGCTTTCACATTCTAGTTGTGGGGGTTTTGTGGGGTTACACAGGGGGAAGATGGGATCCTGTGCTGAAACCTGTCCTGAGGTGCCTGGGACTGTTGCTGTAGGACAGGAAATAAAACACACTGACTCTGTGAATCATCAAAAGGCTAGAGAGAGATTTATTCAAAATGTGATTTCTTTATATACTATTTACAGAGACCAGTATGATTGGATGGGCAAAGTTAACACCTCTTCAACCACACTGGTTAAACCAGAGGGCCAGCAAGAAGTCCCTCCTCTAAAAGGAATGAATAACAAAGATGCAGTTAACAAAACATCTCTTTTTGTTTACAGCAAATCACCTGGGAAAGAAATTTCACAACCCAAAACATCTCAGACATGAAATCAGGGCTACATGGGACACTGTCCTGCACTGGAGCTTGTGGTGCCCCTGAGACCTCCCTGCACAGCTGGAAGGTCAGGGCCAGCTGGAGGCAATCCCAGTCCCACTGTGCCATGGGCTACCAGACCACGATGGCCCAGCCACAGCTGGTTCTGGGACTTATTTTTATTGTTGCCTTCAGACAGGAGCTGCCTCACTGAAAGAGGGCAGAGGTTCAGGCAGCCCTGCAACCCCTCCAGCAGCCCAGCTTTGCTGTCCTGCCCCAGAAACCCTGTGGAGAACCATCCCAGGATGTCCTGTGCACCCAGCACGTCTCTGTCCTCAATTAGCAGCTGCTTTATAACCCCAAAGCATGACGTCCTCCATCCTTCATGCATTTTTTATTTTCTCTAATAGAATTTCCCATTATTCATATGAATCTCTAATCCTTTTGTGAATCCTCCAAGGCTCTCAGCTTCAATAACGTCTGTGGCATTGAGTGCCACGTGTTAATTATGTGCTGTGTAGGAGAAGTATTTCTTACTATCAGTTTTAAATCATTTGCTTTAAAAAAAAATAATTTAATGGTTATACCAAGCATAATGGAATATAGAACTGCATAGATAGGGCATATCTTGCCTTAAAAATTAATTATGGTTTTCTGAACACTGGGAAACTGAGGCATGAAAGGACACAATGTAAAATTGGTCATTTGCTGCTAAAGATAGAGCCTAGGAGTTCTGCTTCTTATATTTTTCTACCAATAAATAATAAATAGGTTTTGCCACATAAAGAAAGCTGATTTAGGTATCTCAAGTTTTCTCATTCATTTTAAGGAACAATCCCCTTGATTTGCACTCATAAGGAAAACAAAACAAAACAAAAATGGGATTCCTATCTGACAGAGAGACTGTGTTAGAAGAAATGTCAGGGATCAGATTGCACCAAATCAAGTTTGCTGCGATCCGCAGGGAACCCAAGGTAAACTTCTGGAAAACAAAAGACCAACATTGAAACTACTGGGAATTCTCTGTGCTGGACAGGATTGAAGTCATTCTGCCTCTTCTGTAGCCAGTAATCCCTGAGAGGAGATTTGATTCTCACTCACCACAAATAACTTTATATATTTTACTTGCTAATATTACTGGGGTGGCATGATGAACAAACTTGTGAAAATGTACTCTATTTACCAATGCGTCAAGAAAAGGCTCAGGGATTAAATAATCACCCCCCTCCAAAAATATACCTCATCCACATGTAGAAAATAGCTGAGGACAGGGAACTACTCCCCTGCTGCTTCTTGCTCATGTGTTGTATATAATGATTTCTGGAAACATTTTTATCATGCAGGGATAAGGGAGATGGGAAATAATCATCCTTACTTATCTAAGTGTGGCATTTAGATGACCCTCATTACCCCTGCGTTGACTGCCTCCACAATTTTGGAGTATTTTTTATACTCTGAAAATCCCATGATGCAAGAGAGCGTTGACAGACCCCAGTTACAGGGAAAAACAGGAGAGAAGAGGTGACTTATTCAAGATTAGAGAGGTCTGTAGCAGTGCAGAATCCTGAACCCAGGTCACCCAAGATTTAACTCACTGCTCTGTGTACTTCTGTAGCCTCCCTTATTGACCCAGGCTTATAACCTGTCTCATCTATCTATAAAGCAGGGATTTATTAGGACAGGGAAATGTCTCAGCAAATGCCACACTCTGACCAAGAAACCTTTCCTGTTGGAAGTGATATAAGGCAAGATTGTGGAAACAGGCAGTTGTATTTTTTTTTTTCCATGCCCAAATGAGTTGATTTTAATCACAGCAAGAATTACATGGGGTGGGAGTGCCATCCCATCCCAGCTTGGATGGTCAAATGT
This sequence comes from Prinia subflava, assembly GCF_021018805.1. Lineage (NCBI taxonomy): Eukaryota > Metazoa > Chordata > Aves > Passeriformes > Cisticolidae > Prinia > Prinia subflava. The sequence continues at coordinate 4,170,704 of NC_086258.1, read as the reverse complement.
CCCAGCCAGATGAGATGTTTGATGGAGAAGATTGTTGACAAAGGTTTCTGAAGAGTCAGTGACCACTGAGTATTATCTCCTCTTAGTAAAGTGAAAAAAAACAGGGGTAGAAAATAGGGCCTGAAATGGTTTTCAGTCTCCTGATTTAAAAATGCACAAGTCCCATGTGGATATAGGTACAATATCACTGCAGTCAAATGCTCTGCAGGGCCTTCTCAATCCTCACTCACACAACATCTTTCCCTTGTTTACAGTTTGATTTAAATTAATGTTTTAATTTTTCAAACGAGCAGTGACATTGTTTATGAATGCATTACCATTGAATAATCACTCCTGAATATCAATTAACTTCAGCAGTTTTAAACTACAAAGCCCTTGCAGTCAAAAGCCTGTGCTCACAGAAACAGATTTGTTTAAAACCACCAAATTCCATCCAGTTTTCAGCTGTCAGCAGCAAGCAGGATTTGCAAGGAGCTGTATTCCAGAGGAGGGTTCTGATGGGATGGGATGGTTTTACACCACCCAAACTCAATCCCATGACAATTAGATGCCATTGGGGTCTGTGGTGGGGTGGGACAGGCTGTGGGTGCAGTTACAAAGTGGGTAATGAGAAATTGGAATTAGAAATTGAAATCAATTCTAATTTCCAATTAGAAATTGGAAGTAGAATTGCAGGAAAACAGCCAGAAACAGAGCCTGACTCCACACAACACAGGATCTGCCTGGTAAAAACTGAAATAAATGTGTCACCTTCCCATGGTGCAAGAAGAAATTATATGGGGTGACAGCTCAAAAATCACAAGTCCCAGGCTGGAGGTGCAGCAGTGCTGAACTTTAACTTATCCTGAGAAAAGGGAGCTGTGAAATCCAACAAAAATCCTGGCTGAGGGATCCTGGTAGGCCTGACCCAGCCTCAGGGAAGAAGCAAGACCTCTGATGAAGCTCCCTGCTGGTTTGGGATTTTTGGGTTTTTTTGGTGGTGGTTGTTGGCTTTGGGTTTTTGGGTCTTTTTCTCCCCAGGTAGATGGAAGGAAGACTTGTTTTCCACAGAATTCCTACAGGATGGATGGTTCTGCACATGGAGCTGAGCAGGGACACAGCTGGGGTGGCTCTGGGGACACGTGTGCCACACAGCTCCTGTCCTTAAGGTTCCTGCTTGCTCAGCTTCACCTGCAGCCCTGGCAGCAGGAACTGGGACAGGGATCAGCCCTGGGAGAGGAGAAGGCTTTTCCTCTGCTCTGAGAAAACTCTGGAGGAGCCTTTCCTTTGTTCTTCTCAACATGCAAACACAAGAGAACAATTCCAGCTGCCAGGTGACTCCCCAGAGCACCAAAAGCTCAGCCACAGAAGAGCCCAAGCCAAGGAGAGCACAAGTGGCATTCTCTGGCCACCATTTCCACAATCCCAAATCAGTGGAGCTCCTCACATCCCTGAGGAAGGCAGGAGCTGTGTGTGAGTGCCTCAGCCTGCCTCACAGGGGCCCAGCTGACAAATGGAGGCTGCAATATTTCAATCAATAGGGAAAAAGAAAAAGAAGAAACGAAGCAGTCAGGGAAGACAGAGACATTATTGATGCTTCTATTACTGCCTGAAATTGGTCACTGTGGAGAAAAACAAGTAGCCACAAAGTGGACTTGGCCTGACCTTTTGCTCCTCAGCAGGCAGCAGATTGGTCATTCTGGTCACTGCAAGTGAAAAATGAGGCTGAAATCTTCTTTTAGTGGATGAGGGACCAGTGCTCAGTCCCCACAGCAGGAGCAAATTCACAGGTCAAGGGGGAAGCTGTAACCCTCACTGTGGGCTCCAGAGACATTCCCAGATGCCACGTTAGCACAGGGAATGCAGGATTGATCTGCTGCTTAACGTGAGTGGTGTGTGTTCAAATGTGAGCAGACAGACTCCTCGGACAGAGAGAGGAGTTTCAGAGCTCTGGACACAGCAGAGCAGGGACAGCTGAGGGACCAGCAGTGCAGTGAGGCAGGGAAGCTTCAAATGGTGAAGAACGGGATGGAAGCAAGCACAGAGAGGAATTTTGACTACACAGTACTGAGGTGTGACAAAGTGAGCTGAGGCAGGAACCTGTACAAATTCAAAATTTGTATTCAAAATTAGGACTGACCCACAGGGCAGAGGATGTGGGGCACCAATTCTGCACAGACTCTTCTACCAACTTCCATATGGCCTTGGATAAAGACTGTCTCAGTTCCACAGTAGCTATAAAAATGCTTTCCTTGTCCCCCTGAGGGACACCCAGAGGGAGGACTTGGTACCTTCCGGACACAGGTCAGAAAGTGGAAATAGAAGATTTGCCAGCAGGAGAGCAAAACTTGTGTGTGTGTAAGGCCAGCTGGAATTGGGCAGGCAGCTGCAGGAGGCCCCACCTTGGTGTGGGGAATAAAAATAAACTAACACAGAGTAGGAGAAGCTTTGTCAAATTAGGAGCTGCTGGCCTGGAGAAAAGAACAGCCTCTTCTGCCAGACCAGAGTGGTCCAAGGAGAAAGAGAACGGTTTGTGTATCCCAAGGGATGTGCTGGCATATGACAAACTGGCAGAGAATAAATAAACAGACAAATAAATATCAATGTTTTGCCCTAAAAGGGGGTAAAAGCTCATGAAGTAGCAC